>NC_052616.1:16747512-17074848 GCF_016545825.1 Eucalyptus grandis
CAAAAAAGTGCTTCGAGTCAAGTTGTTGGAGTGGTAGTTTATCAGGTCCTTGAAAATTTGATCAGGATGCTAGTAGAAAAGAATTAACGATTATATTTATTCTTAATGAGTTGCATTTTAAGTTGGTAGAGCATGAGTAATTTCGTCAATTTGTGAATAGAATCCAATCAAAATTCTTAATCCCGTCACGCAATATATTGAGACATGATTGTTATGATTTATACATGGAGGAAAGAAGAAAATTAAAGAAATATTTCTCCGAGACATCTCCTAGAGTATGTTTAACAACTAACACATGGACATCTTATCAAAACTTAAGTTATATGTGTCTAACTACTTATTTTGTTGATGCCGATTGGAAATTGCAGAAGAAGATATTAAATTTTTGTCAGATCTCTGGTCATTTTATTGAGATAATAGGAAAAGCAATTGAGAAATATTTGACTAATTGGGGGATCCAAAGTGTTTTTTCTATCACGGTAGATAATGCTAATTCAAATGATTTGAGAATTAAATACCCGAAAAAGATACTTAACTCTTAGAATTCTCTATTATTGAGAGGTGAGTTACTCCATGTAAGGTGTTATGCCCATATATTAAGTTTAATTGTTAGAGAGAAGTTAAAAAATATAAACGATTCAATTGTTAAAGTACATTCAGCTGTATGTTACGTGACATCTTCTCCTAGCAAGCTACAAAAGTTCAAGAGTTTTGTTGAGTTAAAAATATTGAGTCGAAGAGTCTTGTATATTTTAGATGTGGAAACTCGTTGGAACTCAACATATATAATATTGGAATCGGCTTTGAAGTTTGAAAGAACTTTTAGCAATATGGAACTTCAATAGCAAATATGCCCAAGAGCTTTCCAAGGGGAAAGGGTTGTCCACTAGTGAGGATTGGAATTATGCACGCCATTTTCTTCATTTTCCGAAGTTGTTTTTTGATACAATTATAAAAGTTTCAGGTTCTTCTTATGTCATTAGCAATAATATGGCAAATCACATGTACGAGAATTATATGATGATTGAGAGGTATTGTGGAAATAAGGACCAAAGCTTGCAAGAAATGGCTCAAAGAATGAAAATGAAATTCCGTAAGTATTTTGGCAACGTAAACAACATAAATGTCACTTTATTCATTGCTTGCATATTTGACCCATGACATAAGTGAGACTATGTCAAGTGGATGATTAGTCATGTTTATAAAAGCAATGAGGTAAAAACTTTACAAGAAAAAAAGTGATAATATCTCTGACATTATTGTTTGAACAATATCGCATTGGTGTATGCCCTCAAAGCAACTTGAGACTAAAGAGCACAATGATGGTAAGTATGTCAAGGTCATAGTGGTTGGTGCTGATATTATGATGAAATGTATTTTAGCCAAACCGGATAACAATATTTGGATGAAAAATTAGAACTTGACAAGTACTTGGAGGAAGCATGTCACGCCCCGAACCCCAAGACATGTGAAACAACCCGCCATGATCATGTAAATGCGACATTCCCAGGTAGTGTCGCCGACCCCAATTTTCTTTTCTTTTTTTATAAAAATTATTATGCGCATGCGGAACGTGCTAAGAAACCCTTGACAAAAACGTATGGGATAGGACAACAGGAAAATCAATTCAAAATCAAACAAACATAATTCCATACATCATTATCAATCAAGGGCTTACATACATCAACAAGATCCGAAAACTATATGCACCAAAAATGGGTCAGAGTTTATGTGCATAAAAAATGGGTCAGTCTACATAACATGGATCAGTCCGCCAAAAAGAAAATCAACAGTCCTAGAACTACTGGTCAGCCCCATTCGACGATCCCACATCCTTAGGATCTATCACCCAAGAGGCCGGGGGCGAGGCGTTGATCACTCCACCGCCAGGAAGATCCACCACGCGTTCACCCAAAATAGCGTTCATCACAGCCAGCGGAATATCCATGCTATCCAGAGGGCCAACCCTAATGCCATCAACTCCGAAACGAAACCAAGCCCTAAACATGTACGGTACTCTATCATGCACGTTCACCTGGACCCAAATGAGGGTCCTAACCAACTGATAGACCCAAGGACTCCCAGGGTCAGGAGCGCTCTCTGTCGTCTGGTCAATCTCCGTCGGCAGGCCACTCATCTCCGGGGGTCTCGCTATCTACGGTCTTGTAATATTTTCCCCAAATCGGGATGAGACTTTGTTTCAGCAAGTTCACCTCTCCTAAACCCCTATTAGAAAGTAAATACGCCCTAGAGTAGCTTAACCACGACATTAAGAAAACTTACCTCACCTTAGCCTTCATTTGCAGGTTAGCACAGTTTATATAATTCAACCATTCGACGATCCCACATTCTCAGGATCTGTCACCCAAGAGGCCGGGGGCGAGGCGTTGATCACTCCATTGCTAGGAAGATCCGCCACGCCTTCACCCAAAATGGCGTTCATCACAGCCAGCGGAATATCCATGCTATCTAGAGGGCCAACCCTAACGCCATCGACTCCGGAACGAAACCAAGCCCTAAACATGTACGGTACTCTGTCATGCACGTTCACCTGGACCCAGATGAGGTCCTAACCAACTGATAGACCCAAGGACTCCTAGGGTCAGGAGTACTCTCTGTCGTCTGGTCAATCTCCGTCGGCAGGCCACTTATCTCCGGGGGATCTCGCCATCTACGGTCCTGTAATATTTTCCCCAAACCGGGATAAGACTTTATCTCGGCAAGTTTACCCCTCCTAAACCCCTATTAGAAAGTAAATACGCCCCAGAGTAGCTTAGCCACGACATTAAGAAAGCTTACCTCGCCTTAGCCTTCATATGTAGGTTAGCACAGTTTATATAATTCAACCACGTGCAATTCTAATAACCCAACAACGAAGGCACAATCACATCATCATAACAATTCACCCACGTGGATCGTCTCAGCGATCAATCGACTCGGCCGATTACATGTCATTCTAGCAAATCAATTACTGCTTCCAATCTCAACCCTATAGGAAGGTTTAATAACTAGTGGCAATCACGGCCCTACTCGGCACGACCTGTAATCAGGTGGTAATTCACGGCCTTATTAGGCACGACCTCTAATAGGTGGTAATTCACGTCCGATTGGGCGTGACCTTTATCAGGTGGCAAATCACGGCCTCACTTAGCACGACCTCTAATAGGTGGTACATCACGGCCTCATTAGGCACAACCTCTAATAGATGGTAATTCACGGCCTCATTAGGCATGAACTTCTAATAGGTGGTCAATCACGGCCAATTGCCTATCAATTTCCACACTTAGGAATTTTATAAAGAATCCTCATAAATCGCAATCACACTCAATTCGCCACAACCAATCATCAATTTCAAATTCTACATGCACAGCAGCGATCAGTACGAAATTCTGAGCAACCGGGGTTAAAAATAATTTTTCTGTTTTTTTTTTCGGATTATAATATAATATTATATTTTCCAAAATTTTCGAAGCAATTAAATAATTCAAAACTAAAATCCTATTATGTCCTTTCAAGACTTAACATTAAATAACTCCTTTTAACCTTAATTAAACACACTTTAACATAAACCAATCTCTTAATCACATTTATAATTAAATATACTAATCTATCCACCTAAACTTACTTAATTCAAACTAAACACACTTAGGGCATCATTAACACTCTAATCAAGGTTTAGTGAGTTAAACTCACTTGATTAACTCGCCGCTTGGACCAAAACGATGAGGGCGACGCCGGGATCGACTTTTCCAAAGGCGGGCCTAGCTTCCGGGGCCGGGAAGACGGCCAAAACGGGCCTTAAGTGGGCTGCGAGACCCACTTCTTCTTGCTACACAATGAGGCCCGAGAGGAGGAAGAACGGCGACGGCTAGAGGCGGCAAGGGCGGAGGAGCGGCGCGACACGGCTAGGCGGTGGCTCACGACGGTCGGGCGCGGCCTTCGGCGATCGATGGCAGCTCGGGACGACGGCTGAGGCGGCTAGCGCGGCGGGGGAAAATGGAGCGGAGCGGCGAGGCATGCGTGCGCGAGGCTTCGCACGGTCGTGCGAGATGGCGACGGCGGCGAACGGCGGAGGAGCGACGATCGAACGGGCAAGCGGAGGGCGGCCGGTCGAGCGAATCCGAACCAAGGGGGAGAAACGGACGCTGGTTTCTCCTTCTCCCCTCCTTCTCTCTCCAAGTCCCAAGGAAGAAGATGAAGATTGAAGTGAGAGGTGCTTTTTTGGGGACCAATGAGCATTTGACACTTGTCAACACCCCATTTGCTTTGGCCTCAACCATGACATAAGCTGATGTCACCTTCCACTAACTTCATAATTCCCACAACAATTCTCCAATGGGTCCAATTTCCTTTTCCGCCGAGGCATACCAATTTTTAAACTTTGTACATTATTCTTCAATTATCTTATAATTGAGTCCAATCAAAATCCACAAAATTATCTCGTGATCCTAATAAGGTGTGTGACATGACCAAGCTTCCAACTTCTAAATTCAAATCTCAATTTTCACGGTTGAATTCAATCTGGTGCGATTTCAGCGCGCCTAATCCACTGAATAGTTTTTGGGGAAATTTTCTTACATCCGACCTGAAGGTGATCAGTCCCTAAGTCGACGCAGTAAAATTCCTTAATTACTTCACTCAATAGACTAGTTCCCTCGTGAGTTGCCAACTCTGAGAGACGAACTACATGCACCGACGAATTGCCCGACTCAATTGACTAAAAATAAAATTGAATAAAATCGGGATGTCACAAAGCATGTGAACGTTATAACTCTAAATTTGATATCTTAAGTTGATGGAAAGGAAATTCATCGAGATATCCTATACTTTCTACCGTTGTTTGAAATATCTTGGCCGTGCCCATCTTGATTATAGCATCGAAGGCAGCATTTCGCACAAGAGGCCGTGTACTCGATATGTTTCATAGTTCCTTGACCCCAACCATGGCAGAAGCTCTTATATGTGCTCAAGATTGATTACCATCCATGCCACTTTTACATTCAATTGAGGTGAACTTAGAAGATCTTGAAATCTTTAAGTCAGGTGAGAAAATATGATTGTAGAATATTTATACATTTCTTTATTTTAATGCATATGTTCTCATTTTCGTCATGAATTTATTGTAGAATTGCCAAATACGACCACGTGGTCAAGCTCGATATTGACTTCTCTCGATGATTAACGTATTATGGGTTAGTATTTTATAATATGCAACTTGTGTAAGTCATATTTCTCTTTTTACACTCCTAACAATATCTTCTGGCTCGCCTATGGGTAAGTTCGTTTTCAATTTCTGCTTTGGCAACTTGCAATCTCGAGGAGTCCACCTCCAATAGAGGTAACCAGAATCAAGACGTCCATTTTTCATACAATTTTGATGAGCTTCAATTGCGTGGCAACTCTCATTGTTGTAGAAGGGACCAGATGGGTCGGATACCCATTTTAAAAATCAAGTCTAATTGTTGTTTGCATGGTGCATTATACATATCGGCGCAGCAAATTAAAAATGCTTATATTTTCAGGAAATTTCGGCCCTAATAGAAATACATTTTACAAATTATTGATCATTTCTTTTGCTTTGTGTGTTTTGGCAGGCGGAATTGGTGAAATCTTCAAGTCTATAGATCGTTGGATATGTTGTCTCAATTCAACAAATTAAGTAGGAAGATAGTGCTTCAGCTTAGATTTAAGAGTGCATCTCCATTTCTTTGATGTAATATTTCATGACATGCCATTTCCACAGCGACGTTATCACAATCAAGGGTCAGAAGATCATGTGAAACAAATGCGAAAGGAAATTACAGACATGTTGTGTGCATTATTCATCTTGGAGAATCACCACTTTGAAACAAAAGCTTTGTTGCTCATCTTCACATTGGTTCTGTGATTTCGGAAGTACATACTCTCAATTCACTCCACTTCCGACTATGTAGATGCTTCTGTTCATCATTGAGTATATAATTGCCATGCATTGGATTCATCTCAAGAACATTGGAGAGTGAAATGATCCGATGTAAGGATCAGGTATTTAGGGCAAATGGACAATTGAGAGGACTTTTAATGCACAATACATGCACTCTGCTTAATGGTCTATCTTCAGTCTAAACCAATACTCTCTCTAGACCTAGCAAAGGAAGTTTAAAATGCTAATAAGGCAAACATTCTCCCACCTATAAAGGTCCTTTTATTTGAAGACCATAATCAACTATAAAACAACTTTCAAATCCTCAAAATACACTAGACTAGAGTTGAATATTCCCCTTTTGCAAAGATGACCAAAGCAACAAAACCCTCCAATGAATCAGGAGTGTACAAAAAAATCAAACGGCAAAGTCCAATTGATAAGAGATTCTCATACATGTGCTTATTCAGTTCAGAGTTTGCAAAGACGACATGTTCCTATCATGCGTGATGGCCATGAGCTTTATCTCCGCCCTCAGTCTTTTGTGCGGCTGCCTGAAGTTTCCGCTGCTTTTCCTTGCACATTATGTTTCTTCGTTGGAACTTGGGTTTAATGTGTTGAAATGTTAATTATCAAAAATGGTGCCCCCTAACCCGAACCCCAGAGAAAAGGGAGGTGAAAAAAAAAGAAATTAAAAAAAAAAGAAAGGAAAACCTAAAACTCGACCCGACTCGACCCAAATTTTCAATGTGGCTCTAAAGTGTTTCGAGTTGGGTCGGGTTGAGTCATAGTATGTGACCCTTATGATTCGGGTCAGGTCGAATAACATCAAAGCCCGACCCAACCCGACCCGACCCATTGACACCCCTAGCCTCTACCTCTGCATCTGCCTTTGCCATTGCATCTCGAAGCCTTATTAGCGGCCTCAATTTGTCATCTATGTCTAACCAGCTTAGGTTAGGTTTTCCCTCCTTTGCAAAGTGAGCTATCTATCTTTACAACCCGTCATCGCTTCATGACCTCTGCTCTATATTGTATCCAAATTTTCCCTTCTCATTTTCTTAAGAATTTTAAGGAATGAGAGGCATAAGGTCTTTTTCCATGACCAAATAGGCAGCCACCTCCACCTCAGGACCCTATCGACAACTCTAGTTTTGTCCCTCCAATTCATGGTCTAGCAAACTCACAAACCCCTTTGCTCCCATTATTGCCATGTCGCCACTTTTGTCTTCGCCGTCATCTCCTAGAGTCCCATTGGCTACTTTCATTTATGTTCTGCACTTAACGAGCTTAGGTTAATGTTTTACCCCAACCCCTTTTTCACAATTATATGCCAACAAGCTCGAAATTGACCGAGGTGGACACCGGCTTCAATAGTATTCAATTCAAAGTTTGCACATGCTAAGTAATGCTTTATAGATTTGTGTTTGTTTGACTAGTTATTTTTTACAAGATTAGGTATTTTTGTTTGATGGTAGTGTATTCACATAGCCATCTAATTGATTTTGTGGTTTCAATTTGGTTTTGCTTCAAGACCCTTAATAAGTTCTCATTTTTTTAAATTAAAACAAGAATGAACAATCCTTGAGAGGCATGGGTCTAAGAGCAAGAATAGAGAGTGACAATGTATCAAATGATATATAAAACAATAAGTTGTCCATGTGTTTGTTTGAATAAAAGTGCAAAAAAGAGAAAGTTTGACTTGTCTTATTAATTTTGAACATCCTCAATGAATTTAAGTTGAGATTAGTATTAAATCCGAATTCATTCATGTGTCTTCTCACTCTTTTACCAAACAACCATTTTTATGAATTTCCTATGAGATATTGTTATAGATTAGTCCATGTTATTGTTCAAATTTGAATATGTAATGATGTATGATAGATACTAGCAATTGTTGCGTTAGCCATTAGGTGAATTTTCTTTTTCTTTTTCTTTCTTTAATATTTCATAGTTGTAAAGAATGAATTTGAACATATATTATTTGTCCTATACTATGTTCTTCATCTACTAAGAGGAGACAGTCGAGACATCTTGAGAAAGGAACAACGAGCAAAGTTATTTCTATTGTTGGAAGCCCCCAATTTTGAAACCAATGCCAAGAGGTATTGCAAGTTTTTGAACCACTATTTGGAGTTCATTGTTTGTCTCATACTACCAATTCAGCAACTTTATACTTATATGAAGCGATTGAGAGTAAAAAAAAATCTCTAAAGAGGCTTTCTGACAATAATGATAACAATTATGAGTCCATATGGAAGCTTTACTATGGTGTGTGCAAGTTAAAGTAATCCATCTAGTGCATGTGGCTACAGCTTCTCTTAGTATGTTTTACATTTTAAGTGACAATTTTCACAAGAGTAAAAAAATGAAAGATTGAATCAATTGTGCTACAAAAAATGGTCGTTGAAGAAGAACAAAAATTTTCATGAAGCAAGTGCTATAGTACCACAAAAGAGCATCAAATTTGTTCACGTGTGTAGCAAAAACAATGTCGAAGCATCTCATCCCTCATAAGGATTTCTCATTTTCTTATATTTTTTCATTATGTTAAAGTAAATCAAGATAAGATGATGTACTTCTATTGCAATCTACACCCATTGTCTAATCACTATATTTAAAATCTTTATATTTTCTCATTTATTAGCAACTTTTAAAACCAAAATTGTGATTTCTTTCTACGAAAAGCTACTATAGAATTCTAGAATTTCAATATATCTATTTCTCATAAGAAATGTAATCTACAAAAGAAATCCTTCCATAAACTTTTTATTGACCGGAATTATCTAGTAATTCCCGATGGATAGTCATCATTCCTAATGTAGTGATTATCTTCTCATGATAGATGAATGGTGGGAGTATGATGGCGATGGTTTGTACTTCAAAAGTATGTTCTAATTATAAACCAACCTTGTAGTTTTTTTTTTTTCATGCTTGAAGTGTCGAAATACATTAGAAACTATTCAAATCATAAAGTTGGGTGGATCCCCTATTTATAAGTTGGATGACACTGTGTACCTGAGAGCAAATACGATGATGATGGAGAAGTTTAGAGTCTATATGCATCGGAAATTCATTGATGTTCAGTTTGATTCCTTAAAAGGAGGGAGGCATGTCTAGTGTTCTGATTTATATGTACTTATTTTACTTGCAAACTTTATTAAATTAGAATATAGTCTCTGTTTGGTTTCTTTGTATGGCATTTCTAGCTACATAGCACTATTGTTTGTGTAGATTTTAACAATCTACACAAACTAATGTGAACAAGTTCATGATTATTTTATAAATATAGTTTCAACAATGTTTGAATTAGCATATTTCTATGTAAATATTTGCATATTGATGGTAGCAATTATGGCCCTATCATTTCTTTTGGTATTTGTATTTAAGAAGACTAATTGAAATCAATGTTTCATTAGATGCCAACATATAACGAACAAGTGTCATAAGCTCAACATTATTGAGCTACATTAACCATAATGTCCCAAACTCAATTTTTCTTAATAAAGATATTGACGCCAAAATATTTTTTCACATAAATAAAGTTTTGATTGTCCTCGAAAATGTGGAAAGTCTAGAAATCGAACCCTTTGTTTAGAAGCTCCAATTGGCTCAGTATTGGAAACAAAATCATCGTTACGACTTAGGATAATTCAAGGTTGCGGAAGTAAGGAACTAATTTATTTCAACCAACAAAATATCATGAATACTGTCAATATATGCATTCAACACCATTATATCCAAACAAGAATATATCTAATGTACGCAAATAGGCTAAAGTATCCAAGTGGATTTTAAAAATGTTAAATATGATGCAAAGTGAAGGTAGTGCCAATTAACTCAAAATACAGTCGTTTTCAGAAGAAAGAAAAATTAGAGAAAACAAAAAGAGCATCCAAACACAAAACTACTTAAGGTAATATAAAATTATCCCTACTATTTACTTATCACTTACAACCTAATTAAACTTCACATTACCATTCACATCTGTACAATAGTATTTCCAAATTAATTCAATTCAACAATACTAGATTGCGAAGTTTTCCACAAATATTGTAGATAAAAATCAACCTCAGAAACCTTCTTTCCAAATTTAGATGAATTTATAGTCTTAATGACACATTCTCTAGTCTTGCAAAATTTTCTATAAACTACAATCCCTAGCATGCTGCATAAAAGCTAGCATTATAAGTTGGCAAATACTCTTCAGTCAATATTTTTATGTACATTTGATGTTAAAGTATTCATATTTAACCAAATAATCATAAAGAGTAGTATAGAAGTTATTATCAATTACTCATTTTTCTTTAATATACAAATACAAATAAATGAACTGTACAATAGTATTACACATATTATCTATACATAAGATGTAAATAAGCTATAGTGGTAAATGCATTTAGTTAGAATCACCCCCATTCAATTCATTTACCCAAAAATGTTGAATTGATAACCCATTGTAGAAAAGAATAACAAATATATTTTTATTAAACAATATGTCCAAATAAATATTATCTCAAAAGGTAAGTTGTACCTAACTCAAAATAACTCATCAATGAACTCCTCTATGTTTTGTGGCTGCTGTGCCACTTGCTCTTGTGGCTTGTTCCGCTCGTTTCCCGTTTCGATCATTTGTTCCTCCATCTCCGGTGCCACTGTTTGTGGCTCATTCTCTACCTCTTGTGGCTTATGCTCATTCTTTTGTTCTGCCTATGCCTTTATCTCCTTTGCAACTTGCGTCATTTTCGTCTCGATTGGCTCCTCCTTGATTTGCGCCTCGATGAACTACTCTACAATTTGCTCCTCGATCAGCACCTCGATGAACTCCTCTGCGATTAGCTCAATCAACTACTCTGCGATCTACACCTTGATGAACTCTTCCACGATCTGCGCCTCGATGAACACCTCTTCAATCAATATTTTTCTGTACATTTAATGTTAAAGTATTCACATTTAACCAAATAACCATAAATAGTAGTATATAAGTTATTATCAATTACTCATTATTCTTTAATATACAAATACAAATAAATAGAATGTACAATAGTATTACACATATTATCTATACATAAGGTATAGATAAGCTATAATGATAAATGCATTTAGTCAGAATCGCCTTCGTTCAATTCATTTACCCCAAAATGCTAAAAACAGTTTAATAACCCATTATATAAAGGAATAAAAATATATTTTTACTAAACAATATGTCCAAATAAATATTATCTCAAAAGGTAAGTTGTACCTAACTCAAAATAGCTCCTCAATGAACTTCTCTACGTTTTGTAGTTGCTGTGCCACTTGCTCATGTGGCTTGTTCCACTCGCTCCTGTGGCTTGTTCCACTCGTTCCTCGTCTCGATCATTTGTTCTTCCATCTCCAGTGCCACTGTCTGTGCCTCCCGTGGCTCATGCTCGTTCTTTTATTTTGCCTATGCCTTTATCTCCACTGCGACTTACGTCATTTTTGTCTCGATCGGCTCCTTCTTGATTTGCGCCTCGATGAACTCCTCTGCAATCAACTTGATGAACTGCTCCGCGATCTGCACCTCGATTAGCACCTCGATGAACTCCTCCATGATCTGCACCTCGATCAACTCTTTAAGTATTACAATAGTAATGAAAATATGAAACAACACTGAGATTAAAAAAAAAATTCATAATAAGCTCCTGACTAATAAATAGGAAAAATGCATTCATAATCCGTGATGGCATGATGTATAATGATTGCATTTATATAAAATAAATGACATCGTTAGTGAAATGTAAATAAATGCTTTCATAAATCAATGACATTGCTCGAACATATATCAACAAGAAAGAATAGTAACAAAAATCCATGTTAATAAAACATTCAAACAAATTGATTGATGACTAATTAAGCTTTTCTTATGTTAATAGAAGGAATATGGATGAAACATAAGTTAATACACCAAATAATTAAATACGTAAATAGGGAATTGGTAAAATCCATTTATAATCTCTGATGGCATAGTATATGGTGGTAACATTTATATAATAAATGATCAAATTAGTATAATATAAATACAAATGGAGAATTAAGAGTGTCATACCTGATTATGAAAATTTAGATTTACTATAGAACTACCAATGTGACTAAGATAAAAGACACTTTAAATCTGATTTGGATTTTTCAAATAATCTAGGAAATGATCATGTGTTGTTTAAGCAACCGACTATACATTATAAAGTAATAAATATGTTAATTGGCATCATGTAGTATTAACGAAAAATTTAACTAATCATATGGACTATAACAATATATTACTCACCTCGACCTTTTATTTGCGTTGGGTGTTCCTTTTTTATAGATTTTTTTTTTTTCTCACTTGAATTCTTAAGCCTTCTATAACTTATTCCCTTTCATTTTCTTTGAATGAGGTTCAACATTAAAATCTTACATGAAGAAGTCTCATTAACATCATCATCATCACTAGCATCATCGGTCACATCCACACTTGATTTACATGATGAAATTTCAGCCTTCGTTTTTTCCAAGTTCTTATTCACTATTCTCATAGATATTTCCATCTTCGGCTTCCAAACTCATCACTTCAAAAGATTCTTACATTAAAGTGGAAAATCAATTAAATTTAAATGACCTAGTAACATTTGATAAGATTCATCGTTCACAATCTCTTATTTGACACACTTAGTCCATTTTTTCAAAATATAGGAAGACGAAATGCCCGCAACCAATATATTCCCATTCAAGAGACAACCACCCTTTAATTCAAATAATTTGCATTCATAAAAAATTGAAAAGTCTACAATGTTAAATATGACAACATTTTCACATTGAATCACTTTATACTTAATAGTATATACATAAACAAATCCATCAAATGTAATACTAGAAATCTGTTTAGACAAATTTTGAAAAAATTATTCACTAAACTTTTTAAAAACGTAACAAGTAACATGCAATTTGGGCTTCCCACGAGAACTGTAATTATCTTGGCTTTCAATTTGTCTCATATGTTTCAATTATTCTTCGTAATGGTGGATAAATTCTACAAGAGTACCTGTCTTGGTTGACATATATTGGAAGATTATTATTAGTGCTATTGCTCTTTCGACCGGATCTTATACTTCATGTAAAAGTATCACAATCAAAAATCGAACTCTATTTATGTCTAAAATTGTATAATTTCCAAAGTCAATCGTTATTTACATGGAATCTTCGGTTTGCTTTTATATAGTTACCAAAATATTTCGCCACCAACGTTTCTTCCTACATTTAATAAGAATTAAAGTTCCAATACATAGATGGCATTGAATTCAACCCCCAACAAAAAAAAAACACTCTCGCTTCATGTACCTAGCATTTCTTACTATATTTTCTTAGAATTCACAATTTAGAAACATTGTAAAAGTGACATTCCCACTTCAACACAAAAAAAAAAAAAAAAATCAACTGACTATTATATTTGCATTTGACAAGTACAATTCATAGTGCCATCATTATGCAATATGTGTGCATCCGGAAAGGAATGGGAAAAAAAGGGAAAAAGAGAAAAAAAAATCAAATAAATTTGCTAAAATTGTTTACATCAATGCAAACTGTGCCACATGGGGTGACAGGCATCCACGTCAACTTAAGCTAAAATTGGCCGAAGGTATTGTATTGGTAAATCATTAAATGGTTTAAGATTAAATTGATCAAATCAACATGTTTAGAATCAAATTGGCCGCTGTGTAAAAGGTTTAAGAATTTTAAGACAATTATCCTTCCATTCAATAGTAAACGCGTAAATTTTGTTTACACTAACGGGGGACCTAACAACAACCTTGTAATAATTGATAATTGGATTGTCATTTTTAGTTTCAAGTAATTTTCAAGCTAAATCAAATTGTGGTTGCAATCAAGCCCCTGTTTCTTGTTTAATTTGGTTTAGATTTTTCTCAATTGAGTCAAGTCAATCTAATTTCACCTGCGAAAAAGAAATCACTTGCAATATTGCCATGGACAATTTTATGGTTTCTACTATGAATTCTCGCATTTTACAGTTTAATTCCAATAAGTGAAAAAACATACCACCTTTTGTACTTGTCTAACATTAACATATTATTCCACTGCCGTCATGAGGAGGTTTTTTTACAAATAACTAGTAAAGGTACAAATAACTAGCATTTCTTACTATATTTTCTTAGAATTCACAATTTAGAAACATTGTAGAAGTGGCATTCCCACTTCAACCCAAAAAAAAAAAAAAAAAAAACAACTGACTATTATATTTGCGTTTGACAAGTACAATTCATAGTGCCATCATTGCAATATGTGTGCATCCGGAAAGGAATGGAAAAAAAAAAGGGAAAAAGAGAAAAGAAAAATCAAATAAATTTGCTAAAATTGTTTACATCAACGTAAACTGTGCCACATGGGGTGACAGGCATCCATGTCAACTTAAGCTAAAATTGGCCGAAGGTATTGTATTGGTAAATCATTAAATGGTTTAAGATTAAATTGATCAAATCAACATGTTTAGAATCAAATTGGCCGCCGTGTAAAAGGTTTAAGAATTTTAAGACAATTATCCTTCCATTCAATAGTAAACACGTAAATTTTTTTTACACTACGGGGGACCTAACAACAACCTTGTAATAATTGATAATTGGATTGTCATTTTTAGTTTCAAGTAATTTTCAAGCTAAATCAAATTGTGGTTGCAATCAGGCCCCTGTTTCTTGTTTAATTTGGTTTAGATTTTTCTCAATTGAGTCAAGTCAATCTAATTTCACCTGCGAAAAAGAAATCACTTGCACTATTGCCATGGACGATTTTATGGTTTCTACTATGAATTCTCGCATTTTATAGTTTAATTCTAGTAAGCGAAAAAACATATCACCTTTTGTACTTGTCTAACATTAACATATTATTCCACCGCCGTCATGACCTAAATGAAGGAGGTTTTTTTACAGATAACTAGTAAAGGTACAGGCGTGTTGTATTTACCAGGAAAGCGACATCAAACAAATTAAATTAAATTACCCTATCGACATATATTAGGACGAGAGAAATCAGTTGATATTCATATTTCCATGAAAAGCACAACTTGCCGCATATATATGGAAAGCAGAAATTTAAGATTTGAACTTGAGGCTGTTATAATATAGAAAGTATAAAATTTTATTATGAAAATATGCGAGAGATAATATATAATTAAAATGTATGCATTTGTTCGTGGCTATAATATTTGTTAAAAAAAGGGTGTAATGACAATATTTGAGAAATATTAAAACAAAAAAAAAAACGATATCTATAAAATTCGTAGGAGGTTCTCGTAACTTTATTTAATAATTAGCCTAGGCTCCATGCAAGCGCCCGCTTGTTTTTTTCTTTTTTTCTTTTTCTAGTGAATCGAAGTGTCATCTTTGCTAATATAAAAAAAAAAGACCGAAATAGTAAGCATAAATTAATTGACGTGCTGGGATCCACATCCTATGACGTGCTGGGAAGTAATTCTGGAAAAAGCACCTAAAAAAAAGAGATAATTGAATATTTTGACCTAAATATATAGATATATAAATAACAATTCTAACTCGCCTGAATTATTTTTTTGGGTACTTTTTTTGGCTAGCCATATAGAGTATATAAACACACGGACGTAGAAAGCTTGTAAGGAAAGCTCTTGTTCGGTATGAACAAATGAACTGTGAGAAAAATTAAAAGAGCAACGACAATAGCCATTCTGAAAAATTATGAGAAAAATTTACGACGGTCTCGAATGATCTAAAAAATTTCATATTCATGAGTTTACATATGTTGATTGAACACTTAAAATATCAAAGTTTTAAAAGATTGAAAGCGAAAAAACAAAACCGTTGACTTCGATTCAACGCAAGTATAAGGTGGGCCTAGCTTACGAAAAGTTGGATTGGGCCTCCGAGACTCGAAAATCTTTCTTCCTCATGATAACTTATCAACTCAAGCTGAGAAATTGGGTTTGGTGGGCTTTCTTTTAGTTTTATATACAAATCTCATTTGGGCTCGGTCTATTTCGCAAAAGATAGATGGTTTAAAAAACTTTTTTCTAAAAATAATCGTTCGTATCACTTAAAATGATTAATTAATATAAATTATTATTAATCAAAATATATTATTTATCAATAATAATTTATATCTAAATATTTTTTGTGAACAATGAAAATATCTTTTCCTCATTCATATTTAAAGGCAATATAGACAATTGTTTTTAATAACCAAATCATTATTTTTCGCAGAGATAAATGCACCTATAGTCTATGCATTATTAAATGGCAAATGGAAAAGGGTAGTCCATGGCTTACAAGTTTTTCAAGAACAACTTATCTTTGCTATGTTTGGCTGGATCAACTATATCAAGAGCTCGAGATCAAATGTTTGTTACCCAGCTTCACGTTGCATCGATTGATCTAGATAAACCAATTGAATAGTGCAGCACCGGCCTAAAAATTGAATTAGAAGTCGGGTCGTTATTCAATTGTATTGGCCGGTTGGAGAAGAGGTTGTCTTCTCCTAATTTTTTATACTTAATAATTTATTTTCTATATATATTATGCTTAATTGCTTTCTAACAGGACACAAAAAATAGTAACAATCCGTGATTTAGCAATAGAATCAACAAAAGTGATAGTGTCGCCTTTAAAAGTTTGTGGAACTTGATACATCAAAAATCTCAAATTTGCACATGAATGCTAACTGGTGTTAACTAATGCTTGTGAATATATGTGCATGTATAGTCTAGCAACTATAGCTAGGATTTGGCCAAGATATGTAGGGTGCATTTGGCATAATTTTGGAAAGATGCAAAGTCATTTTTCCAAAAAAAAATTTACTCAAAATGTATTTGCTAAAAGCAAATAGGCATTTGTGATATCGAGTTTTATGATATTATTTTGTAAAGCAACTTTGAAGAGAGAGAGAGAGAATCAAAAGGAAGTAAGATCTAACCCTTCAATGCAGCAGCTCAAGCGTTGTGCAACCCCAAGCAACTACCATCAAGGTCATGTGACCTCAAGCTTGGATGGTCGAGTTGTCTGGATATGACTCTTTTAAAATCGGTACAACATTAGGCGAGGGTTGTCTAGGATGCAGAGGACCCTAGGCGATATGTGGTCGAAGTCACATGACCTCAAGCCAGCCAACGTCAATGTCACGGTTTGTCCTCAAATCTAGCACTTCAAGTGTTGGCGCAATCCTAAGCGACGGGCCAACGAGGTCCTACGGCCCTAGGTGAGGTGGCACCGGTGGGTCGGTGACATTTGTCTCCAAGTGACCTAATGTCGACAGTGAATTCCTTCGCAACAAGCCACGGCTTGTCCGCTCCAAGTGTAAAAGTGGAATACGAGAAAACTAGTGAGGGCAAGATGACCAGAAAAAGTTCAGTAAACCCTCGTAGCAAGCTTTCCGAAAATGAAAAGATGACAGCGTCCCTGCCTTTGTCAATACTAGTTTTCACTCAAAGTGGTCCGATAAATATTTATAAAGTACCTCAATTTTCACTCAAGGGACTTTACAAGCCCAAAATTCATTGGAAAGTTGCACCGAGCACAGCAGTTAAAAATATACAATACTATTATGAGTACAAATTGTCTTCTACTACAATATCACGTAAAAGTTCCTAAAATCACTAAAAATCAATCTAAAATCTTATACCAGCAAAGAGACACGCTCAACTTTCAAATGTACCCTCTGTCCGTTTATCAAGTGAAATAAGAAATATTAGCTCTACTCATTTCTATGATTTCGAAGAAAAAGATACATGATTTGGAATATCAGAAAAAAAAAAATTGAGGACTTGTCCCACATTGGCACCTCTATCTGTTGACAAGAAGTACATAATGTTACTTGAATTGATTAATATCTATGCCGGCAGTTCAATTGAAGACATGATCCTCCACATATTTTATATTGGCACAATTATCTAGACTGCCTAAACTTTTCAATCATTAATCTTAGGCGTCGCTATTGCAATCGAATTGGCTTTGTCCTTCTTCTTTCTTTTCTTTTTTCTTTTTTCCCTCAATGGAGGTCAATTCGATTGGCTTGTTCAAGTTGGCTAGTCATTAAATTAGGCACTTGCGACGTTTGGACAAACATAAAAAATAAATATTTGGACTTGTAATATCTTGTTCCTTTATGCCCCCCACATGGGTCGGAAAACAACCGTGAAGATAAGCTTAGAAAACAAGACACGACGACTATAGATGATGCACATTTGCTATTTTACGTTAACATTCAGCTCACCAGCTATGGCTCCATTGCAATCTTGCGCTAATAATAAAGTGGGATGACATCGCATGACGATCTTTATCTGAATGCTATAGAGTGTGATTTCCCGATATCTCTAGTAGTTTAGTGGTCGTAATTTCATTATCAAGGTAGTAATTTCATGACTAGATACAGTGCATGATAGCGATGTAAGATCGTGGAAGAAAATTAATGCCGTTACTCTATATGAATTACTAAATGAAAATTAATCCTTTTTTATTTAATATAAACCTCAATACATATTTATCACACAAAAGAACAAGGTTGGTGGGGATGAGTAAGAGACTCAAATGAAATGTCAATCGGTGTCTTGACCTGTACACTAATTGCGGCCAAAGAATGATCCAGTTCTCATCCTCATGTTCATGCTTTCTCAATCATCTCACTTACTGCAATTTGTACCTAAACTCAATGTTCTAACGAGATAAATAAAGACTTACCGAAAAAAACGTATATTACCTAATGATATAGTTACCTAAATACGATGAATCTTTGAATAGCATTGATAGAGTTACCTAAATATTTCGCCACAAAGGTTTCTTTTCACATTCAATAAGATTTAAAGTCATAATTCGTCGATGGCATTAAATTTCAAATCCTCAGAGAAAAATTAGAAAACACTAACACTTCATATACTTGCATTAGCATTGTTTGTTGTGTTTTATCAGATTTCACAATTTAGAGGTATTATACATGTGACTGCACAAAATGTTACATCGATCAATAATCATGATTAACTCAAAGAGTTACAGTCGAGCGGGTGAAGATAGGAGTTCACACTAACAATGAAAAAATTTCATCCAATCAACTAGGTGTAGCTTTATTAGTCGATTCCCTTTGACGGTGCTCCTTCGATCCCAAATACTATTGTCGAGTATGAATCCATCTTAGACATACTCATTTCACATTTTTTTTTTTATCGATCCTACTCTATTCCTACGTTAACTCTCACTCTCAAACTTTTGTCATGTCTCCTTACAAAGCGTGAAAGTCGAAATCCACTCTTAAAATTGCATCATCCCCACCCCCACCTCTCGAGAAGGTGAAAATTTGAACATCTCATCTCCCTCTTCTATTATGAAAGGGTGATCAGTGGAGATACTCATTTCACACTTAACCGGCTGCAATGGTGAAGGGTCCCGTCGCATTCCATCCCGAAGTTCATCCGCCGCAACCGGTGCAAATAACAACGCTGCGGCTTCCTCTACCGGCGTAACAAAAATTGGCATTTTCATTGAAATCCCATATTTCCTTTTGGTCAAGAAAGCAATGCCACACTATTTTATAATCCGATCGGCTTTATATTTGCGTTCAACAAGTACATTCCAGAATGTCATCGTTATGCAATGTGCATGCATCTGGAAAGGAATGCAGCCGCGTATTGAAGTTGTACAAATTGTGAGATCTCTTGACAAGATTTTGTCAAAAAAGACAAGTGGTAATCTCTCTTCTTCTTTTTTCACATGATTTGACCTATGAAAGATTGACGAATATGTCTCGCACGTAACGTCCAGGACAAATCAACTAAATAAAATCGAATCCACTAAAAGCGTTTACTATAGAACCTAGCTTCAATTGGAACACCAAAGAGCGTCCACCTTCAATTAACCTGTTCCAATCATGAATTTTTCTGCCTTATAACATGAATGCAATTCCACAAAGTTTAATTAAATATTTTTGCCTGCCAAATGTAAATAAGGGAAGGTGGGAGTGTCATTATAAACTATATGGTAAAACCCGCCCTTAAACACTACCACCATCCAAATCTAAGTAATGATTTCAATCACAGCAATAATGCAACGAAAGTGACAAGGAAGTCCACTCGACCATGTTATTATAATCTCCCAACGACTTCAATGAAAACCCAACATTAAATAAACTCATAAAAAAAAAATTCAATTATGGTATTGAATTGTTCAAGCAGCTTAATCATCGGACATGGCCAAATACGTAGAAAAGTCAAAGGACAGCAGGCATATATTATTAGCCTAAGTTGGCGTACGCATGCATTTCTTCGCATTTTCATTTCCGAATTAGAAATCATTTTTTTTTCTAATTTCATGTATCTTTGATTGGATTTAGATTAACGACCGTCCAAATCGTACACATTTGGGGGTCGTCTAATCAAGTAATCAATGCTCTAACCATGTTTCACGGGGTTTGCTAATACGCGTCAAGCAAAAGGAAAATTGCTTGACAGAAAACATTATTATGATAGAGAAATTAAAAAAAGGGTTTATAAAATTGGTTTTCTGAATTATGAGCATGAAAAATCATTAGGATGACAGCCGGCGATCTTTTTTTCTTTTTTCTTTTTTTTTCACACTTTATTCCTAGAGGAGGAGGAGAATGGGCATGGCACGAAACTTGTTATGGATGACTAACGTGTGTCCTTTAATCATGTGGAGATCTTTTTTTTTTTTTTATTAAATTCGATAAAGCAAAAAGCTTTTAGTCATCAATTCCTACATGTAAAGTGATGATTATAGCGCGAAAATGCGTAGTTTATGTTTCGATATGTCTTTGTTAAATAGGGGTCTAGGGAGGGGTCTAGGGACTTAGGCTTTTTTCTCTGAGAAGTTTGCATTTGCTTGAGGTTGAGGCGTAGGGTTGTCTTGAGAGGAGAGAAAAGAACATCTTGAGCACCATCCTTTTCTGACAAACAATAAAAGGGCCAAAAAAAAGCTAATTAGAAAGAGAGAGTTAACATTTCAATGTGGATTTTCTTTACCCGATTATTGAGTCTATCTATCCTGTCATTATAGAATGAGTACGTTCGAAATAATTTATTTCTCTACTGTATTATTTATGTATTAGTAGGTTCAATCAAATTTTTTCGAGAGATTATCAAAGAAAAATGATAACAAAGTTGAAAATTCAATTGGAAATGAAAGGAGGAAGAGGAGGGGGGGGGGGAGAACAAGCGATGGAATTGGGATGGGGCCACTTTACACTTCATTGTTTAATGGGGAAGGAGGAGCTGTTGCTTGCAATCACATGGGGAGAGGAGTTAAACTATGCAATTTGTACCTGTCATGTCCAATTCATAGCTGCCCTAAACAATTCAACGTGGACCTAACTTTTGTCCCTCCAGACCTCTCTCTCTCTCTCTCCAATTTAAAACCCTAACTTCCATTCTTGTCTGGACATAGTAGCCCCCTCTTTTGTAATCCTCACAATTCCCTCAACAAGGTATTCCACTGTTGTCTCATCCACCCATCCTTAAAAAATACAAAAAAAGAAAAGGGTGCCTCTATCTTGCTTGTGGCTTGCCCCTATAAAAACCATCTTGCTTTGTTATTGGGCCAAACTATGGGGTAAAAAAACCACGTTAGCCAATGGGGGGCAAATTTTGTGTTGTGAAAGCAACTTCCTTGGTCGAAAGCATGTTAATGTAAAGCACTCATGCTAGGGAGGGCACCATCACAGCCTGCAGGCCAAGGGGTAGACCCTGCAATAAATTCAAGCGACCTGCCTCACGTCCCACTCCCCCAGCCAGTATTTATGACATTGGGATTGGATTGGACTGGATTGGATTGGATTGATTGCAACCCCCTGGCCTATCCCTGCACAAGTTTTCGCGAGGATGTTTTTATTCATGTATTGCGTAGACCCCTTTGCCCCACCCATCATATGTTGCCGGCCTCCATTCAAGAAGCAAGTAATTAAGACACCTTGTACATCTTGATGCATTGAAATTTGATTGGTCCACAACTGAGAGCAATGTTGAAATTGTACCTCTCAGTTTTTACCTACTCTCATTTTCTACTTCAGCTTTCAAGTTTTTTTTTTTTTTGGAGTTTTACGCGCTTCTTACCCCCTCAGTTAATGCATTTGTTTTTCTTTTTTTTTGTCGGTCCTACTCTATTCTTTTTTCTATTCTTACTCTACATTCACTCTCAAACTTTTGCCCTACCTCTTGCAGGGTTTGAGAGTCGAAACCCATTTGTTTGAGGACTACAAATTTGTAGTCCCTTAACATTCAATTTCACGACAGTGCACGACTACGACGCACTATGAGATAATACAACTTGAGTTCGACAGAGGGTTAGCATATATAGTTTCGCATTAATTGTATATATTCAGATGTAATTCAACCTTTATCTAGCGTGCATTATTATTGATTTCTTGACTCGATATCAACAAAGTCAGCCGGTCCATAGTAATTGTTTTAGTACCAAAATTGTGTTCGCTATTATATGTTAATTTGTTATTTATCAAGTGAACTATACATTTCCAAAACTTATCAAGCAAGAAGGTGGGGATTTTTCTCTTCAAAAGTAGTATATTAAGAGCTTGCACTATATAAATTAACAATTTTAAACAAGTAATGTCTCAAAATTTGGCGAAAATGTCTTATATATTTGAATACTTTTGTTCACAAGATTAAAAGATAATATGTTCGATGCATATCAGCATCTGAACGATAGATTGTTGCGAAAATACCAAATACTTTCAAAAAGAAGGATAGAGTATGAACTGTTTAATTATATTATTTTCTATTTATTATCTGTTGACTAAAATAATATTTAAGATACAAATTTATTAATTTTGGAAATGATTTAGCTGAAATAATTCAAGTTGGAGCTTCCAGGATAAAAGTGGAGCATGAGATCCAAGGGTCGAGCAGCAAGCCTGCTTACTTGATTTAGCGATCAACCTTTTCCTATTTACTCCATGAATGTTGAATATCTACGGGGATATATATATATATTCACAATGATTGATTTTAGAATATTTTGCTAAAGGATTTAAATATTAAAATCACATTTTCATCTAATTAATAACTTAAAAATTTATTTAAGAATGTTTGAATTTGCTCAACTTCGTCTCCTTCTTTATATGAGGTGAGTCTCTTCCTTCTTAGGTAAATCAAAATTCATAAGTAAGAATGAAGTTAAGATATTTAAAATGTAAATAAATAAAATTTAAAATATTTTTATATAAGCAACACTAGCAAGTATCAAAAATCTTGTTGTACTACTTATAAAAGAAAACACTCTTGTTATACTCATTAAGAATAACATACTCCTGAGAACAAAAATATTGAAGTCCTGATAAAATACCAAATAATTAGGGGGGCACCGAGCAGTTAGCCGGCATTGAAGGGAAGAGTAACTTGTTTAAATTGAAACGAAGAGGGGAGAAATTGGCAAAATCTCAAAGCATATGAGGCTCATTGTGTATAGTAAAAAGTTGTGAGTGTCTTGCGGTTAGCCCTTTATCTTCACGTTTAGAGTATTTAGGGAGATAGAGCACCTGTAATCTTGGGCTTAATTCCATGACAAGCCCCCAATTTTAGGTCCAATTCCAATTTTGCTTCAATTTTTTTTTTTGTCTAAAAATACCATCAACTTTCATTCTAGTTTCAAATCTACCCCCATTAACCTGTCGTCAAAAAAATCACCACCGATCTCTTCAAAATTGTCAACATCAGGGTCATTTAGACATTCATTATAAAAACCCGCATCTTTATCAATACTCTTATGAACAACAATGGCTTTTTGATTAAGATAATTTTGAAGAAATTAGAAGTAATTTTTTGAATGGTGAGTTAATGGGGCGGATTGGGATTAGAGTGGGGCTTGATGATTTTTTTATACAAAAAAAATTTCCGGGCACAGTTTAGATTGGACCCAATCTTGAAAGTTTTTTTAGGGAATTAGTCCTGTAATCTTGTGAAAAGATAATATATGATAGTTTTCTATTCACGGGAACGTAGAAAAATCATTGGCTTAGGGGGCCGTGAATTATGGCTTTTGGTTTTACTGGAAAGTTTTTCACTTTTTATGAGCAAAGTGAAAGTGACAGTTCACCAAAGGGGACCCTCAGGGGACGTCACCAAACCCTTACTGAAAATGTTGAGAGCATTTACTTGTTAATAGCCATTTTATTAAAACGATAAATAAAAATTAAGTAGAATAACCTTTTATAACTGTGCAACGTGTCGAAATCCCACGAATTCTCGTCTTCTGTGTAAATGGACACGATCTATTCAACACATGTCAGGAGCTCGTAGCTAAATCGAAAAACCTTAATTATGACACTTTACTTTGTAATAAATTCACTAATTTGAACAATCCTCCAGAAAACATTTTTGGTAATTCGGATATAGCTTTATATAAGAAACAGTAGACAAGCTTAATTCGATTAATGAAGTTGACGTGTTTTGGTAGGAAAAGGGAATTAAGTAAATGTGTGGATCCCCATATTTTCCCCTAACATCACTTTATTTTTTAAAATAAGAATTGCGGATAGCCTACTGAGAGAAAAAGAATGGAACAGGTCCTTAAATAATAGAAGCATCTCCTTTCTTTGTATAGCATAAAGTTGGGGGGGGCGCTCAAGATAGCTTCATACACATTTTTCATTGACATTCCAAAAAAAAAAATTAATCCTCTTTCAATTGAAAATAATACATATGAATTGACAAAAAAAAAGACCCCAAATAAAAATTAATCCTCTTTCAATGGAGTTAGCAGATATGAAAAAAATTAAAAAGGCTATGACGACACATTTACATCTATGCAGAAATTTATTAAAGGGAGTTAAACAAAAGGGAACGCAACATACAGATGAATCACACTGCTCGAGTGAAGACATAGTGGATAAATATCTAAATTCATATAAGTACATCTTTTAGATTTGAAGGTACATATAAACTTTTTTTCTCCTTGATACAAAGATTGAACTCATTCTCGTGATGTTATGTGATGCTCGATGGTCCTTTTCTCAGCTTTTCCCAAAAGCCATGTCAATTAGGCACTTATTTACTTTTTATTTTTAAGAATTCCAGAATCTACATTTTATTTGAAGCCTATGACTTTTGCTATTCGTTGAGTCATTTTCACATGTTAGCCTTTCTAATGGACAATGGCACGCGACAAGCAAATACATAAATAGAAAAAGAAAGTGAATTTCAAACTATCTTGTGTTGAAAGATAGAGGAGAGGTGACTGAAGTTTGATTAGCTAAAGAGAAAGAAAGATAAAGGGCATTATGATCAATTTAACTAGAAAAATTATGAATTAAGCCATTTGAGGTGTGAAAATTGCTGCGACCCATGAGAGAAAACTTCCTTACTTTGAAATATCCATATATTTTCGAACCTAAGAACAACAAGGCATGATTTAAGATGAAATAATAGAGTAACAATCAATACAATTCGTAATTTTTTTTTGTTATGAGATCGACTAATATGAAGTCACCCTCGTAGAAATATACAAAACTTACATGCATACCATGAAGTCCAATCATATCATGCTTACCAATGTAAACTTAAGTACTTATGAAGTTTTGAACTTGTGCAGCTAGTCTTTGTCTGGAAGCCATACAGACCAAACTAAAAACATTTTCAAGAGGGTCGTCAAAAGAATCCTACCAAAAGAAAATTATGACATGACGAATGAGAGAGAGAGAGAGAGAGAGAGAGAGAGAGAGAGAGAGAGAGAAGGGGGCAGGGGGGTGATGGGAACTTTACCACTTTTATAAGTTGCACGCATTCGTAAGCAGAAGCAGAAGGCAAAGCGGAGTCCTAGAGACGCTAGAAACAGCAGCAGCAGCAGCAGCAGCAGAAGAAGACCAGAGAAGACGAGAGAGCTCATCCGCTGAACCCCACACGGTAAAAATACGCTGAAGCAGCAGAAGGCCAAGAAGAGGAGCATGGTGCTCGCAGTGATGTAACACACACACACACACACACTCTTTGTGCAGAGAGAGAGAGAGAGAGAGAGAGTGAAAGACGCAGGGGGAGTCTGGCGTAGAGCATTTGAGCGCGTGCCTTTGGATCTGCATGCATTGACGGGTTTCTTCTGCTTGACAGAGACCCGAAAGCTTGGTTCTTTCCAGTCTTTGCGGGTTTCCTATCTTGTTTGATGCTTCTCTTCTGGGGAAAGAAAAAGAAATCAACCCATCTCCTTCTTTGAGGAGCTGCAACGTTTCTGCATATCGGTGGCCGTTCTTGTGAATCAAGAGAGTGTTTTTTCCTATTCAAAAGACTGTATTTTTGTTCTTGGTTTCCGTTTTTTTTTGCCTTAGATGAAGGCCACTCCTTTAGGGGTGGTGTTGGGTTTTTCCGCGGCTACAGATTCATCCTTGAAGGACCACCAACACCACCGGCACCACCACCAAGAAGAGCACCAGAAGTGGCTGAGCACCGAAACCCCAAGCAGCAAATTGGGGAATTTCTTTGTGGGTAGTGAGAAATCCTCTCTTCTTGACATCAGAAGAAGCCTCAGCCCTCAACCGTCCTCTACGCTGTCTTCCTCACTCAACAGCAGCGGCTGCGCTGGCGCCTCGACCGACACGACCGGGGCGGCGGGGGCGGCCGCGGCGGCGGCCTCGGGCAACAACACGCCCCGGGGCGGCGCTTCAGGAAAATGTGGGATGGGAGCGGAGGATTGGGAAGCTGTCTTGCCCGAGAATGGTCAAGAGCAATCAATTATGAGGATGATAATGGGCGACATTGAGGACCCATCTGTTGGGCTGAGCAAGCTGTTGCAGGGCACTGGTGGGTCTCAAGAATTGGCATTCGGTGCAGGATTTGGGGAGCTGGATCAAGGTTTCAGCTTTGAACCTATGACTGGTTCCAATTTGAACAGCGAGGCTTCTCTGCATGATTGCGGCTCCGATTTCCCTCTCGGTGGCTCAAATGTTCACGGCAACAATGTAAGAATTCCTTCAGTCTCAAACCCAATCCTCTTTCCTGGCCAAAGAAAACCCAATTCCTTTTCCAGTTCTTCAGCAAACAATGCTCTTGTGCCTGCTTTGCCTCTTGGTGTTTTCCAGCTACAGCAGGATGGATCTCTAGATGAAAAGCCAATGGTTTTTGATCCCCAAGCAATTGTTAATCAGAACCAGGCAACGTATCCTCAAAATCCTTCCTTTTTTGTGCCACTGGGGCATACCCAGATGCAAGATCATGACCTATTGTCGGCGCCACCTCCGAAGAGGCAGAATTCTGGCCCAGGTGGACCGAATTATTCGAGTTCAAGAACTGGGTTGGTGAATTCGGGACAGGATACGTTCGTTCGGCATCAAGAGCAGTATCACTTTCATCCTCAGCAGTTTCAAACACAGAGGCCTGTGCCTGCTGCAATGAAACAGAAGATGAGCGATGAATTACCAAACCACCAGGTTCAGCAGGCGATAGTTGACCAGCTTTATAAGGCTGTGGAGCTGATCGAAGCAGGGAACCCGGAACTCGCGCAAGGGATATTGGCGCGGCTCAATCACCAGCTCTCTCCTATCGGTAAGCCTTTTATCAGGGCTGCCTTTTATGTCAAAGAGGCTTTGCAGTTGCTCCTCCAAACTAATTCGACCAATCCTCTGGCGTTTTCGCCTTTTAGTTTGATTTACAAGATCGGTGCTTATAAGTCTTTCTCCGAAGTCTCTCCTGTCCTTCAATTTGCAAACTTTACTTGCAACCAAGCCTTTCTTGAAGCATTGGAAGGATATGATAGAGTTCACATATTGAGCTTTGATGTTGGGTATGGTGGGCAATGGGCTTCTTTGATGCAAGAACTTGCATTACGCAACAAAGGCTCTCGCTCGCTTAAGATTACTGCTTTCGCATCTCCTATGATCCATGACGAGCTCGAGCTGGGCCTCACACAAGAGAATCTTAAGCATTTTGCAAACGAATTGAATATCTATGTAGAATTTGAAGTTGTGAACATTGAGGCTTTAAGTTCAAGTTCTTGGCCAGAGCCCCTTAACATAAGGGATGGTGAGGCTATCGCTGTGAACCTTCCAATTGCTTCCTTTTCATCTCACCCGTCGATTCTTCCTTCAGTGCTTCGATTTATAAAGCAACTGTCGCCAAAAATTGTGGTATCATTGGATAGAAGTTGTGACCGAATCGATGCTCCATTTCCCCAACATGTAGTCCAAGCCCTCAATAGTTATTCCAGCTTGCTTGAATCTCTTGACGCCCTGAATGTGAACTTTGACGTTATGCAAAAGATTGAAAGGTATTTTCTTCAACCGGGCATCGAGAAAATTATAAGGGGTCGGCACCGATCACCAGAGAAGACTGATTCATGGAGGTCACTGTTTTTGTCATCCGGGTTCTCCCCATTAGCATTTAGTAATTTCAACGAGTCCCAAGCTGAGTGCCTTGTGCAGCGGACCCCAGTTCGGGGATTCCATGTGGAGAAGAGACAGCATTCACTTGTGCTCTGCTGGCAGCGAAAAGAGCTTCTATCTGTTTCTGCTTGGAGATACTGAGGAGCTGCATTCTGCGAATTTGGTCTGCAGATTAGAGTTCCTCTTGAAGGTGACTCATAACTCAGCACCTTTAGTTTCTGATATTCTCCTCTTTTGTTTTTCTTTTTAATCCTTGCTGATGGCTCTAGTATTGCTAATTGCATATGCAGTTTAGGTCTTAGTGTCTCCAATTAAAGACCAAAGAATTCAGTACATGGATCAGTCTGCACTGTTTAGTATTTTATCGTGGTATGGGTGTTTGTATGTCATTTGTACCGTCTACTTGGTTGTAACCGATTGTTGTACACTTTGAGAACAATGCTATTCAAGATATTGGCAAGAAAAAAATTTAGCCGCTAAAATCATAAAGTCCAAAGCTAATATTCCCATGCGTTACGTGTAACTAACTCTTCATCAAGTTGCCAACTGCTATTTCTGTAACTGTCAATTTGGTGAATGGTGCTTGACATCATTTAGATATTTCCACGTAGAGTCTGGAATAGGAGTGTCATATATAGTTAAATATTATGTTTAATCTATTCTGGTTTTGGTCAAGCAAAATTAAATGCGTAGTCTGCTTCCTTGTTATTTAGAATGCTCTTTTTGGCTTTCAAACCATTATCATGTGATGCTCCAAGCTTTTCTGAGACTCACTTTGGACTAGAAGATTCATGTGCTTATTTGTTGTTCGCAGCTCATTTTTGTTAGAAGCTTTGTTTTCAGTAATCATGCATTTCTAAGAAAAAGAAGGAAAGTTGGTCAGTTGCAAATATGTGGTCTTAGTAGGATCTGTACTGGTCTCAAACTGACGTGGAATTCTACCAGCATCATGGTGTAACTGGTTTGCTTAACAGCTGGTGTTCATGTAGGCATTGTCTTTGTGGCCTGCACAGATCCAAGTAGTTATTAGATTGATTGTCGCGGGGTCTCGTGGCCTGTCAGTGGTCACAGAACAGAGAAGACTCTGTTTCTCTTAGTCAGAGGTACCTAGTCAATGTGTATTTGGTTTTAATCTGCGCTTTTTCACCATTGTGTTTTCACATAAATCAGCCTCATGGCCTTCAACCGCATGTTTGGACTTCAGAAGAAATAACTTTTGGTTTGAACTTTAATTTGGCATGATTCTCTTGCAACGTAATGGATGAGACTTGATTTTAACCCATCTTAGCAGTGTCCTATCTTATTATTCCTTAGCCATGAACTATATCAAGAGATGCTTTTTGGCGGCAATGTTAGTTCATGTAGAAAGCATGGTGTCGTGAAATGGTCTAGCGTTTATCGATTCTCGTCAATGCTTTCATTCCTCTCCTCCACCAAAAATGGCACCGAAACTATGCTCACTGTGACATATGGGTTTTGTTATTTATGGCATTGAGGTTGTGAAAATGTTGATGTTATTCCCTCGGATGAAGGCGCACATGATGACATTGCTTATGTTTGGATGACATCAAATTGGGTTGTGTTCTTCTTGAAGTTGCAGTTGCGGATTTCATAAGCAATGCATTGTCGTTGTTGTGTTTTCAATGCCGTCCGCCTTGGTCTCCGTAGAGCATTGGGCCGTCACATGATTAGTTTAATCCCTCTTCCTTCTCTGTCAAATTTGAGGGCTCCTTTGTTTATTAGCTTACCATGCCTATTGTCCGAAGGCAATCGCATTATTTAATGATCGTGGCCATGTTGCATATGAGAGAGAGAGAGAGAGAGAGAGAGAGAGAGAGCATTATTGATGGAGATTGAAGTAAATTGTTCACATTTAGAAGCCAGAGTCTTTGTACAGATTCTGCTCCCTCGGACCAACTTCTGGCTGAGAGCGAGCAGACAGCCTTTAGAAGCGACGTGTGGGGAAGCCAAGAGAAGGGCCCGCTTTGCGCTCTTCTATCTTCTTCCCGCCTTAGGGCCAAGGGACGTCGGTATTAAACAAGAGTGCCGTCGGCTAGAATGAACTAGAGAGGAAGCGAGAGGAGAACCAGACAGATCTAGTGATTTTCAAAAGACAGAAGGCAAGGAAAGACCCTAGGTTTGGTTTAAGATTTTGTCAGATGGAGGAGAGATGTGTGGTGACTACTTGCCCGTCCGTAGTTTCTTGTGTGGTACAATTCTCAGTTTGGACCAGTTTGATAAATGCATGGGTTACGGTACATTTAGGAGAAGACCGCCATGATTATCAAAGCATAATCACACCAATTGACCACTCGGCTGAAGGGTAACCGGCGGGTATAGTCGTCGCACGTTGTAAAGACTTAGGTTTTACACAAAGTCCTTCCGAAAAAATTGTTAGGCAGGGGCCATACATTTCCTGATGAAGACGACTCTAACCCTATGTCCAGCGGATCAGAATTCTCCACGGTATCTCAGGAAACGCGACCATAATCGGAGAGTCACCGCCGGGTCTAACGTGCCTACAAAGATCTTAGGGCAAGAAACTGTATATATAGCAAAAGAAAACTGGTTTCGAGACATAAGATCAAATGATTCGATTTGTGCCTCTACTTATAACGACAGATAGAGCAATTATCATCTCTCATCCACCAACTTAACTCTTTAAAAATCTTCCCTTGATCGACAAATCCCAGCAACATCTTAGCATGTTAAGAACAGTTTTGCATATGAAATCTTCAAATATGATCTGTACTGTACTGTTTAGTAGGCCAGTCACAGAGAGAGAGAGAGAGAGCCTCAAGTTCTTGGTAGGCCGGTTGGAGATATTTGCCATCACCTTCTGTCATTTTTATTGAACAAGACAGTTCCTCGAGGGGACAAAGAAAGCGCTCCCTGATCTGGCGGTCCACGAAATTGTTTGTGGCTGACTGAGGAGGGCAATTTCTCGCACGACACGATAACGGTTCGGACACGACAGAAAACTTAACGAATTTGACTTGAGGTTAATCATGTTTGGCGTCAGCTCGCGAAATATGATTAATAACCGTGTTGTGTTCTGTTCAACCCCGTTTGGTTTAGTAGGTTAACCATATCATGCGACTCATGGTATTTACCATTAAAGATTTTACATTGATGATATTTCACTAACATTTGATTTGATGATATTTTGTCGATGAATTATTGTAATTTATAAATAGATACTATGAAAGTTTGAGGACACTTCTTGTCGAGTTGCTACTAATGGATTGATTTCGTGTCCATGAGTTAATGTTGCAGTACGGCTGATCATGCAATTGCGATGATTTGTCAATCCATTATTTACTCATTGTACATGGCAGTACATTGTCAATTCCTAAACTTTCGGATCGTGTTCGTATCAAGTAAATCGGCTGGATTGACTAATCAAATCGTGTTCAGTTTGACCTGTTTTGTAGTATCCTCTTCGGCATGACATGGAATTTACCTCGGGCATGAGTTGCCACCCCTAGTTTCGACTATCCCGAAATCCAACCGCAAGACAAGCTTAAAGAAAAATAGAAATAAAACCGATTCAAAAAATATATTGTTTTTTCAAGAAAATTACTCTGTAAGTCAACAGCCTATATGCCATTTTCTTTGACTATAGGTAAGCTGGTTACAACCGCACGAGTCATGTCGTCTTGTCTAATCTATCCAGCACTAAATTGACCGTCTTTGACGGGATTATATATGGAAAAATCCGAAACCAGCACGCCTTGACTAAAATAATTGATAAAAGTACCTGTTTTTATGATAACATGACCATATCACTGGATTATTACATGTAAATATCAATTGACAGTCTTACGATTTGGTGTCACAGAAAGTGAGATAGTAATCTCGAGCATATCTTGATATCTATATCATGTTCAAAACATTATATAGAGGCATGTTATTCGCCGATCTTTTAGGACTTATCGAGTTGACTAACAATGGAAAGCAAATTGCATTTTAGGATATTTATTGTAATCGAAGTCTGAGAGGAAAGAGGGTTCATTATAGGCAATTTTTTTTTTCGGAACTCTTGTCTCAACTCAATATAACACCGGAATTCTATTCTTCTTTACGTTTGCCCAAAAATATGAATTACTTTTCAAGCTGCAGATGTCAATAAGAATTGGTAGGAGTGAACAAATTGTCGGTACAAAAGAACTAGTGCCAATTTTGTTTAACATGTTAGCAGTTTACTAAAAATTTTATGATACTAGAAGCATTAATCATAGTTTAGAAATTACCAATTTGTATATTAAATTACCCTCTTTTGTTGGCACAATTTATCAACACTTTGAATTTTCAAATTCTTATACAGATTTATCAACATAAATGAGGGTGACATGCCGACTTTTGTCGATTAAATTACCAACTAACTTTGACTATACAACTCTAGTTTGAGTTGGTTACAAATGATTACTAATTAAACTTTACTTAGAAAATTAACGGGACAAATATTGGTGTTTCACACAAATAAAGATTGGTGAGTTTGCGAAAGTTTTAAAAAAAAAAGGCGAAAGTTTTTGTAAGAAAGACAAATAAAAGTTGATAAATATAAGAACTTAATCATATATAAAAGTAACTCAATCAAGAGATCAATAACTCAGAGCAAGCTGAATAATTGGGGGTAATCAGTCATATAAAGATTGGCAAATTCAAATATGAACTAGCAAATGCGAGTCGTTAGCAAAAAAGACAAATAAAATATAGTAAAAATAAACTAAAGAAAAAGCTCCAAACTTATAACTTAAAACAGAGCCGATAATTTTTTAAAAAGTCCTGGTAAGTCACTAATAAAATGCCAATAAATCAGGTAATTGGTAAGTCTTTTCTACCAAAACTTTTTTTTTTTTTTTAACAATTACCAACTTCTTCAGAAATAGATTAGAATCGTTCCAACGTAATAACACAAGTTTATTTGGAATTTGACTCATCCACTTCGCCTCTCGATGTCTTTTAAGTCCTATTTCTTTAAATTATTTTGTAATATAATGGAGAGAAAATATTTTGTATGCCTATTCTCCGACTTGGCTACGAGATGAACTTAAATTACTCAAATTAAATAAAAAAAACCACAACGAGCCACCTAAAAACATAAAATAATCTTGAAATAACCCACCCACTTTCCCTCTCTCTCCCGCTCTCTCATATCACATCCAAACATAGATTGAACGATATAATAATTAAAATAAGAATGTAATTTAATATAGGCATAGAAATCGATAAACTTAGATCTCTCAATGTGTGCTAAAGAAGGCCAAAATAAAATAAAAATAAAAATTGTGTTCTAAATTAATCATGTGGAGGTCCAATGGTACGTAGCCCATGTGACTTCATTAGGGGAGGAGATTAATTTTAATCAAGTCCCCACCTCAGCTAATTTCAAACTATTTTCCTCTTTAAAAAAGGAGAAGAAATTCTGATTATAGATATTTGATATTATTAAGAAAAGATAAAATGTACAGAAAGAGGGCTCGGTTTTCGGTGGTCCTTCACTATAGACAAAGACAGGATCATATGATGACATCGGTACAAGAGTTTCCATTTGCCTGCATGGATTAAGAGGGGAATTGTGCCAACATCCACCCACCTTTACACCATTTTAATACTTACACGGTCTTCACTAAAAATGAATTCTATATTGGTAGAAAAAAGGATAATGATGAGTAGGGGCGATAGGTTTTAAGAAGAGTCGACACCTACCTTACAACTTGGAATCGAAATGATCAGGGTCAATTTCTAGTTTGTGGAACTAGGAAACATCCTACCAGTCCTAAAATCGGACTGGTCGATCTGGTTCAATTTCAAGGTCAGTCCCATAACCGGTGATTTCTTTTTCTTTTTCTTTTTTCAAGTGCAAGTTTCCTAACAATTAAAGAAAAAGATAATTTAGTAATTAGGATTTATTTCGCAATAAATAAATTTTAGAAATATTGGCCAATCTAAGTGGTCCAATTCCTTATGGTGAACCAGGAACCATCAAAACCGGCTGGTTTGGTCCAATCTAGTTCTTAGGTTGGACCCAGATCAATACAGACCCCTAATTATAATAATAAATGCTTAGGAGTGTACATGGTTTTCAAGTGTGTGTGGATTTCCATGTTCCGTAGAAGCTAGGCTTGACATGTCCCTTTCTCGAATTTAAGCTATCAAATCAATATTTCGTATCGCCTTGATGTTCGATTCACAAAAAAGGGTCGAGCCAATCAGAAGTGCCGAAGACTGGGGCGAGTTCCACGTGAGCTGACATCAGCAACCAATCTTGGCGATTGGATTTCCCATCGCTACGATAAATCTTGATCTTAGAAAACATTGTGAGAAACATCTACTACAATCATCCATTTAAAGTTATCAATTGAATCGCAGTTATTAGATAATGATACCGTGTGTAGAAAAAAATGGTATACCCTCTTGGCTGAACAAATTCAAAAACAATATTATTTTACAAACTACCATAGTTCTCAAATTTGTATCTCGCAATTGAATTTTTAATGTACTCTTTATTTTTGCGAGACATAAAGCATCGCTATAATCAATTTCATCTGAGCTTGCATGTAAGAAAAGGTTTTAAAAGTTAGATATCAGTGGACAAAATCATTTAAAAGAATATTCAAAATACATTTGTGTCTCTTTCTCTCTCCATCTTTCTTTCCCTCAATTCTAAAGCGTGCCATGGACCAAAGAGGCCGAAAGGGTGTCGGGTCCCCCTCCGCAGGACCTGTCGCATTCTTCTGCAATTAATGGAGAAAGTTTGCGGTAGAAACTCCACCAAAAACACTGTTTTCTCATTTTCTTTATTTTATTTTATTGCATTTACTCCCCTTCTTTTTTTTCTTCTTGGTTTTTATCGAACTTTGTCTGTTCTTCAGTACTCTTTCTGTCTCTCTCGATCTGCATTATCGAGGCGCAAAAATCACTTGTCTTAGCCGAGACCGCAACCTTGGTCAAAGCCTAGCCAAGGGAAATGTTTTTTTTTTTCCCTTCGTTAGTCACCATCGACAGACCGTGACGTCCCGTTGAATTCAATGGATCTTTTGAAGAAATTATGTGGCATCAACCAATCGGTTTATTGCAGTTGCTTAAATCAAATTTCTTGCACACTAGAGCATATTTCGACAATATGTTAGGCCATTTCATGCAATTTTACGAAGGTGATTGTGTTGACGTGCCTTTATTTTCCAGTTCTTTTTTGTCTAAGTATGAAGAGTGTATAAGTGATTTGTGCGAAGATCGCGGTAAAGAAGAGTTTCTCCATTTAGAATTTAGATACTATTTTTGTGAACCGCACATCTTAACATCGGCAACATTACTCATCCTACTTATGAATGTTCTTAGCGAAAAATATCATGTTTAGAAAAATTCCACCCATGCTAACATATAAATTAAGCGGTGTGTATATTGTGGACACATGATGCGGTATTTCATATAGGTTGATAAGTGGAATTTTAATGAGAAAACTTGTGGGCCAAACATTATTAGAATTGATAACGTTCTTGATCTTTTTTTTTTTTTTTTTTTGGTTTCCCTCCAGGAATTCAATATAAAACATAACTACTGAATGAAAACTAATAACTAAATTGCATCGGACCAAAATACATTATTAGAGCTTCATGGGTCAATTCTCATAAATGCATGACAGTCGTGCAACTCCTACCCTGTCTTCTTTAGATATTTTGCTATCATGGTTGCTGTCTAATTTGATGTTATTTTATTGTGTTGACCTAATCTTGTTTTAAGTTTCATATTTCGTGAAAAAGAATAATTTAAATAATTTATTTAAAAATAATTAATTATATTATTCAAAATAATTAATCCATATAAAATAAATTCATTATTGTCAATGATCTCTATTCAACTATTCATTCAATTTTGTAAGAGATATAAACGATTATTTTCAGATTTTTTTTTTAATTATTTATTTTTCACGAAATAAACAGAATTAGAAGGAAAATACTCTTGAATTATATTCTTCTTTCAGTAACCTCATTGAACATTCCTGGTAACATCATAAGTACCAACCAAAACATGTCACTGAAATTCAATGTTCTTTTTGGTAGTTTGTCCTTTTTGGGGGGACGAAGAGTCAAAGAAGGGATGATACCATCTGTTTTGAATTATTACGAAACCACTAAGGTCCAAGCACGTAGTTGCAAAAACAATAGAGTGACCAAAAGAACGACGTGGAGGCCGATCGGCAATTCCAAAAGTCGAATCATTAAGCTTTTGCCAAAGTCCTAGCGACTATGAATGCACTCAATACCTAGTGTTGAGTAGAGCAATTGAAATTTAGAGCCATGAGTGCTCGAACGATAAACCAAGAAGGAGATTTTTGCCTGAGGTGTCAAGGATGCACCGTGGTGCAAAGAAACCGGTAGGGGTGATTAGCTCTCAATCTCATCTAGGAATCAAGAACTAGACCAAGAAGACTGGCTCTTGATTTCTAGAACCAGGGATTGAACCCTGTCCGATCTAATTCTCGAGTGGTCCAAGGAAACCGGTTGATCTATGAAGAATACCCCATTTGAACCGGAGAAAGAGTAGAGGAGAATCAAGAACTAGACCAAGAGGACTGGCTCTCGATTTCTAGAACCAGGGATCGAACCCTATCTGATCTAATTCTCGAGTGGTTCAAGGAAACCGGTTGATCTACGAATAATACCCCATTTGAATCGGAGAAAGAGTAGAGGAGAATCAAGAACTAGACCAAGAGGACTGGCTCTTGATTTCTAGAACCAGGGATCGAACCCTGTCTGATCTAATTATCGAGTGGTCCAAGGAAACCGGTTGATCTATGAATAATACCCCCTTTGAAACGGAGAAAGAGTAGAGGAGAAGGGAAGGGAAAGAATATTGCGTGAGAAATAAAAAATAAAAAATCATTGATTCAGTTCCCCCTCGAAACAAAACAGACCGAAAATCACTAGGTCCAATTTTATGGACTGAGAATCGGACTAACGCCCTAAGAATCACCTAGTACAGGCAAGTTCAATCTTAATTCAGACAGTTCACCGAACCTCCTCAAGCACACGGATCGGCGTTAATCTCCAACCCGGTTTGACACTACCACTTTCGTTAGCTATGTCGACCAGCTGATCCCGACCCTTTATTTGTCCTCCTTAGCAGATGGACTACACAGCTTTGCTGCATACGTTTAGTCACATCATAGGACTTCAACCGTGACTACGATATCTTTGTTCGGATCCTCATTGTTTTCCCTGATAATGAGTACACCTTGACTGAACATAGATTAGCACTTTGCCAAACAAGAGTTTTTTTTGTTTTTTTTAATGGGGGGATGCGAACAATGGAGAATTTAAGCAGAGTTCTATCGGTTTTTCCACCTGTGTAGAACATCAATCATCAATCACAATCATCATTCAAGAAACCTCTCTCTCTCTCTCTCTCTCTCTCTCTAGAGCAACGTGGCCTCAATCATTTAATAATATGATTATGCCTAAACTAAAGGAAGGCAAACTAAATTATAAAAAAAGAGAGGAAAGGGGGCCCCTCAGATTTTAATAAAACAAGAGGTTAAGATTAATCATGTGAGGGGGGTCCAGTGCCTACTACTGAGGCCAATGTGGCTTTCATTAAGGGAGGCATGCAAGAAAAACCAGGACCAAGACACCGAATACATTGTATCTCAACCACCACCATACATCAGCTTTTGAAAAATCTGTCACAACTGCAAATTTCAACGGAAATCAACCATTTAAAACTCATCACCTTGTACATAAATCATAAGCGAAGCCCCCTTCTGGCTCATATGCATACCTAAGAGAATGTATCTCTTGATAGCCGAGAACCCCGGTGGCGTTGCGTAAGACATTACCCAAGCCATTGCTCTTCCCTGTATTTTCAGTGACCTGTGCGCTATGACCATCATCCTCGCGCGCGAGGAGGATAGAACATTTGCATACAGAATCCCGACATACCCTTCAATGCATCAAAATGTATTCCATACATGAACATAAGAGGACTGCTAGAAAGGTGATTCTTTTCAAGTACAATCTACACTACAGCTATAGCTAGCCCGCAGAGCCGACGTTAGGGCAGAGGCTACGATGGAACAGCTAAAAGTTTCACATAACTCGAAGAAGAAGGAAGAAGCTAGCTATAGAGGAGAATTTTCTAATGAGGAAGACTTCGTGCAAAGATGACTCAGTTGATATATATATATATAGTCATTTGGGTGGAAAGACCACCATGTCATCCCCCATTCTTGATAGATTTGAGGTGTGACAGTTTATGTCCTCCGCTGGTTGCGCAAGGACTTGAAACTGTATCCGGCTTGCAAATTCAGGATTTAGGGAAAGGCTACGCATGTTTCACAGCCAGATGGACATTGGAAACTCCAGATTAAAATCAGACAAACTATAACTGGAGCTGTGTATTTCAAATATAGAATTTGAACCTGTTCTGGAAAATAGCATACTAAGTTCTAAATAAATCGGAACTCGGAAGAAGTCCTGGAGGCTACGCAGAAGGATTTCGCAATCGAATGGGGAAAGAAACTAGCTATTGTTTTGTTTTCGGATATGTATGCTTAGACCAAAGCTTAAATAGGTTTTCAAGAACCAACCGAAGGTAAACACGCGAGCGCTTGATTCTTCTAAACGAAAATAAAAATAAGCTACACAAGGTATTTGGAGACTTAGCATAAGATTTATACTGATACCACACATAGCCTCTAATTATCAAGAGAACAAACTATAAAGTGATCCTTTCAACAAAATCCGCACAACCTAAACAGCACCATGAAGCTTACTATGTTGATGATCTAAGATTGGCAAAGAGAGTTGAATAGAAGTTAATCGTGACTTTTCGGAATTTGGAAGTTCAAAGTCAATTTCTTTGTCAATATCTTACTTAACATTGTTGTCAAGTGTACAACAATCAGCTACATCCTCAAAACATGGAATAAACACCATACACCATTTAACACCCATATTCAAAGTAAGAGGCTAAAACAGTACAAGTGATTCAGTCACCAAGTTGGTTGGTCTTTAATTGGAAATAGTAGACCCAAACCAGATAGACGATTAGCATACTACATCCCTCAGCAATTAAGAAAAAGTAAAGATCAGCATCAAAAGGCAATAGGGTATGTCACCTCCATGATGAAGGCCAATTTGCAGAACTTTGCTCATGAGATGCAAGCCCCTCAGCATCTCCAAGCAGAGGCGGATACCAGCTCTTTCCGCTGCCAACAGAGCACGAGAGAATGCTGTCTCTTCTCCACATGGAAACCCCTAACTGCAGTCCGCTGCAGCAGATACTTGGCTTGAGATTCGTTGAAATTGCTAAATGTCAATGGGGAGAACCCAGACGACAAAAACAGCGACCTCCAAGGAACAGTTCTCTCTGGTGTCCGGTGTCGACCCATTATGATTTTCTCGATGCCAGGTTGAAGAAAGTACTTTTCAATCTTTTGCAATACCTCTAAGTTCACATGCACAGCATCAAGAGATTCAAGCAAGCTTGAATGACAGTCGAGGGCGTGGACTACCTGCTGTGGGAATGGGACATCGGTTCGGTCGCAGCTTCTATCCAGTGACATCACAATCTTGGGAGAGAGTTGCTTCACAAATCGAAGTGCTAGCGGTAAAAACGACGGATGAGCGGAGAAGGAGCCAATAGGAAGATTAACAGCAATCGCCTCACCATCTGGCACATTGAGGGGCAGTGGCCAAGGTGTTGAACTTAAAGCCTCAATGTTTATGACTTCGAATTCTAAGGCAACATTAATTTCATTGGCAAAGTGCTTAAGGTTTTCCTGGGTGAGGGTGAGCTCGACCTCGTCATGGGTCGTGGGAGATGCAAAAGCAGTAATCTTGAGCGAGGGAGCACCCCCATTCCGCAGTGCGAGTTCTTGCATCAGAGAAGCCCATTGCCCACCATAACCAATGTCGAAACTAATTATGTGGACTCTTTCAAATCCTTCCAATGCTTCAAGAAAGGCTTGGTTACACGTGAAGTTTGCAAATTGAAGGACAGGAGAGATCTCAGAGAACGACTTAAATGCGCCGATCTTGTAAATGAGACTAAAAGGCGAGAAGGCCGGAGGATTAGTCGAATTAGCATGGAGGAGCAACTGCAGAGCCTCCTTGACATAAAAGGCAGCCCTATGAAAAGGCTTACCTATAGGAGAGAGCTGGTGATTGAGCCGCGCCAATATCCCTTGCGCGAGTACCGAGTTCCCGGTTTCTATCAGCTCCACGGCCTTATAAAGCTGTTCAGCTATCGCCTGCTGAAGCTGTTGGGTCACGATGTCTTCATTTACCATCTTCTGTTTCATCACAGCTGCCACTGGCCTCTGCTGAAATTGTTGAGGATGCAATTGAAGCTGCTGATGCTGCTGTCGCCGGGCGAACAAGTCCTGCCCAGAATCCAACAAGCCAGTCCCAGGGCCGGAATAATTCGGCTCGATGGAGCCAGGGTTTAGCCTCTTCGGGGGTGGCGGCAACAGCAGGTGATGATCCTGCATCTGAGGATGTCCCGGTGGCAGGAAAAAAGAAGGATTCGAGGGGAACTGTGCCTGGTTGTGGTTAATAATCGCTTGGGGGTTGAAAATCATGGGCTTTTCATCAAGAGATTCATTGTGATGTTGCTGAAAAACACCAGGAGGCAAAGCAGGCACAGTAGCATTGTTAGCTGCAGAATTGAAAAAGGGGATTGGGTTTGAGACTGAAGGGGCCCTTACATTGTTGCCATGAAGATTTTGGGCACCCAGAGCGAAATCAGAGCCCGAGTCATGCAGAGAAGTCTCAATGTTCAAATTGGTGCTGGTCACGGGCTCGAAGCCGAACCCCGGATCCAGCACCCCGAATCCCGCACTGAATTCCAGTTCCTGAGACCCACCGGTGCCCTGCAAGAGCTTGCTCAGTCCCATGGATGGGTCCTCAATGTCACCCATTATCATCCTCAGAATCGACTGCTCCTGACTGTTCTCAGGCAAGACACCTTCCCAGTCCTCCACTCCCATCCCACATTTTGCTAGAGCACCCTGAGGCGTGTTGTTGCCCGAGGCCGCCGCCCCCGCCGCCGCAGCACAGCCGGTGGTGTCGGTCGAGGCACCACCTCCCCCGCCGCCGCTGTTGAGAGAGGAAGACAGTGTAGAGGACGGTTGAGGGCTGGGGCTTCTCCTGATTTCAAGAAATGATGATTTCTCGCTGCCCACATAGAAATTCCCCAATTTGCTTCTTGGGGTCTCGCCGCTCGACCACTTCTGCTGCTGCTGGAGGCTGTGGTGGCGGTGGTGGTGCTGGCGGTGGTGGTGGTGGTGGTGGTGATGGTGCTGCGGGGACGAATCTGACGAAGCAGAGAAATCTAGCACCACCCCTTTCCTTTGAAGCTCCTCAAAGGGTAAGGGCGTGGCCTTCATCTAAAGAAAAGAGACACTCGCACACCAAGCAAGCTAACGAAGAAAAAGGCACCCCAAAAAAAAAAAAAAAATGCTTCTCTTTCCGAACACTCCCCCCCGCGCCAACGCACAGCCGCAGAGCTCCGCCGATTCGGACCCGAACCCAAGAAAGCTCCGAAGCTCAGCTCGCGGCAAGAAGAGAAAAGAGGGGACTCAACAACGACTCAAGAACGACTCGAAGAAACGGAACAAGAACCCGACCCAGAGAACGCGGAGAAAGAGACGGGGGGGAATCAGATTGCGACGGCGGAACGGCGGCAGCCAGCCCCGGCGTCTCCGGACCAGAAGGAGGAGGAGGAACAGCCACAGCCCGCGGAATGCATGCAGATCCGGAACCCACCCACGCCGCAAGACCCGACCTTGTTCTTCTTCTTCACTTGCTCCCTCTCCCCCACCATGAACCTACACGCCATCCTCCTATCTCTCCCTCCCGCGACAGCAACGCCCGCAGCAGCAGCACCACCACCTCCCTCTGCTTCTCGAAAGTCTTCTTTGCTGCTGCGTCAAGGTGGAGACTTCGGAATAAGCTCCACTCCTCCCTCCCTCCTCTCCTCTCCTCTCCTCTCCTCCCTCTCCCTCCCTTTCTTTCTTTCTTATCTCCCCTTTCCTTCCCTTCCCTTTCTTTCTTGTTTTTCTTTTGTGTGTGTTGGGTTTGGGGCAGTGGTGTTTGTTTGTTTTTTTTTTTTTTTTTTTTTTTTTTTTTGCCCCTTTGCTGTTCTTTCTCTTCGCCTCTGGGCCTTTGTAAGTAGTACCTCCTCTGCCTTCTGTTTTCTGCTATGGATGCGTGCAACATATAAAAGTGGTAAAGTGCCCCATCAACAATCCCCTCCTCTCTCTCCCCTCTCTCTCTCTCTCTCTCTCCCTTCTCTCTCTAGCATGCATTTTTTTTAAAATAATTTCTCTTCCTTTTTTTTTTCCCATATTTTAAAAACCATTTATGGGGGGTGAATTTATAATTAGTGGGAGTATTTTATGTGGCTTTTGTCTGGAGACGGACTTTAAGCCACTCATTGTGAAGCCCCCTTTCTTTTTCATTACCCGCGTAACTATAAATTTCTCTTTTCGCTAATTTTTCACCCCCCAATTTTCTTTTTTCTTTTTTCTCCCGTCATATCACAAAAAAAAAGAAAAAAAAAAGAAGAAGCGATTTCGACCCTTTTTAGCAGAGACCAACGACATCGAGGGGGGAAAGGCGAACCGGACTTCATCAGACTGTTCTTTTTTTTTTTTTTTTTTTTTTTTGCCCCCGCCTGTCGCCTCGCTCCCCAAAATGCCCCCGCTCTCCCCCGCCCATTTTCGCCCCGGCCAGGGGCAGAAGGGTCATTGCGCGGGAGCAAGCTCTGCCCCTGTAGGCCTGGTTTTCGAGACTGAATCTGACGACACGGGGCAGAGAGAGAGAGAGAGAAAGTTTTGAGATTGTCGAGACGGGCTGCGCGCGGGGGATCGGACGGCGGAGACGGGCCGCGGGCGACGGGGGACGTGCGGCTGCGATCGTGATTAAGCGCGTGATTAAGCGTGTGATTAGCAGGGGTTAATTAAGGGGTCCTGAGGGGTGTGTTTAGAGGGGGTGGTGGTGGGGCCCCGTGGGGACCACGTGGGGGTGGGCCCGGCTTTCCCTTTGGTGAACTGTCGCTTTCTTTGGTTGCTCGGAGAAAGTGAAAACCAACAAAAAGAAAAAAAAAAAAAGAATTTGCAAGTGAAAGCATTGATTGACGGCCGTGAACTTTTTTGTTTTTGTTTTTTTATGTAATTAGAGGTTGAAAACGAAAGACAGAAAAAAAAAAAAAACTCCCTTTTTTTTAAACCCATTTATTTCATAAAAATGAATGGATGAAAAAGATTTAACCGTTCCCGTAAAAACTTAGACATGAATTGCTGTTGACAATCAAACGCTCATCATTAGTTTAATTACTTCAAAACGACACGAGTAATTATTTTTTTTTAAAAATACTCTATAAATCATTTGTTTTTCACATAATAGACGGAACCTTTTATTTCTTCTATTTTTCTCTTTCGTACTTATTAAAATTGGAGTTTGCCCCAATCAAATCTCTGGTGATTTTCTTTTTTTAACTATATCATCATAGGAACGCTTATTAAGTAAGCAATCAAAGAAAATTTATAATTGTTAATACATTATTTTTCTATTGGTATATGAAATCACTTGAAATGTTACTAATAAATTATTTTTAATGAGAGTCTTAAGAGCGTTCGTTAAAAACAATTTATTCTTTTTCCTACATTTTAAGACGTCTCTAAAAACCTTCGGTTTTAGGTTTAATTTTAATATTGATATGAACTTTTTTTATGTAAAAGAATATCGTAAATTTTCACTCTCATGCCAGATCTGTCGCACATCCGAAACTCACCATTAATTTCTTTAAAATTATTGAGGTTGTCATTGTTTCATAAAAATGTGAGCATATTGGTGAAAATGTAGATTTGGATAATGAATCTTTGACTAACCTTAATTTTGATAATCTTGAAATAATTAGCTGTGATTTCTGAACTGAGGGCAGATTTGAGGATATAGTGAAAGTTTATGATTTTTTCAACAAAAAATTTAAGGAAAAATTTAAGATTATATCTAAAATTTGAGGTTTTTAAAGGTAATTAAGCCCTCTTGTTAATTTATTGCTTAGTTAGCGGACCTTCTTCTCTCCCACCGCAACACAACCTATTCCATCGTTGCTTCATTTGTAACTCTTTTATCTTTATTTTATCGCTTGTAAATTTAATTGTTTAAGCTGCTCCCAATTCTAAATGTCAACTTTGCACTATAATTCATTTAATGTACTAATACGTGAATATTAAGATGAATTTAAACTAAATTTGCGGCACATCATCTATCGCACGATTCGCGCAAAGTGTGCATCTAACGTTCAATTCAAAGATAAGTGGACTAAACAATTAGGCCATTCAAAAATTTTATCGTAATTTGATAAGACATGCAGGAATTTTTTTAATTTAAGAAAGCAAAATCCTGAAGAAATTTTCAGATTCACTTTAAACAAGCTCCTAATCAAAGTTCATTTAAGTAAGAGACTGGCCTGAACTGCGTAATTCTTCCGGTTCGGAGGCCTAGCCAGATTTTACCAAAAGATCTCTTTTTTAACTACGTCATGTTTGTGATCTAGAAAAATGCAGGGCTAAAAAATGGCATTATAAAAAAAAAAAACTAATATGAAATTAAAGTTACTTTTCATTGTCTCTACGTAATAAGACAAATTAAAAGTTACTTTCCAACCTCAAAATTCGATCAAGAGGGTTCCAATAATATCAGGGTCGATATGACATTTTAAGATCTGAGAAGAATTAAAATCCAAAACAAATAAATTTATTGAGCTCATTATATATTTGGTTTAACATCAAACTGAGGAAGAAGCATAATATGTAATAAAAATAACGTTTATATCTTCCCTAAAGTCAGATTAAAGTGATGGAACAGTCTTACTTTAGGGAAAAAAATTCAAATTAAAGTTGGCTTAACATCAAAGAAATGAATTTCAAATTACATAATTTAGAAAATTTCAAGAAAACATACGACAAATTTAGGAGCTGAAATCTACAATTTCTTATTGAATAGTAGTGATAAACTCATGCCTACATCACGAGGAGACTGGTACCACATTCAATTACTTCAACCCAACTTTTTCTTAGATTAGAAGTTACCTATCAAAAAAGGAAAAAAAGGACAAAAGTTATACTATAACAATCTTGGATAGACAATTGTAAAGGAGAAAGTGATATATATAAAGCATATTACTATTTTTGCTGTTTTTGTCTAAAAAAAATATTTGATAATCTTGCACCAATCTATCATTTAAAATGTTCTTGTTCTTAGTATTAGCGAGATAAGTGGATCTACATTGAGAACATACTTTTTCTTTAACTTTTCGAGCACAAGTTTTCTAATAATCGAGGTATCATTTAAAAAGTTCAAGACACCACTCATTTAAATTAATAGTTTACATATAAGATGAAGGTAACTAAAACTGAAAAAATCAAAGCCTTTTTATATAATTGGAAGTATATGGATGACTTTTAGAAATATACATATATATACACACGCGCGTGCGTGATTTACGGACCTAAAAAATATACTCATACACAATTTTGATGCCAATGCAATTGCTATGAAACCCACTTTGTCAAATCATGATAAAAATTACCCAAACATGCACATTGGATAGAGCTTAAATTAAGTGTAAAACATATACATATACATATATATATATATATATATATATATATATATTAAAAAATTTACATGAATTTAAGTACACTAATCGGGTGTTGAGATCAAGTCATGTTTTCATAGTGTGCACTATAGTTCGCCGATCTCTATCACGCTTATCATTGTTTGTCGAGTCACGTAAATTTTTTATTTTATTAGTTGCGTGAAAATGGGAAAACTTTCATTGTACAAGTCCAAGATTATCTATTAGCTGATAATCAAGTTTTGTCACTCTATATATCCATGTCACATTGACTTTTATGTTTCCAAAGTATCCACTCAAATGGTGAAAATCTAATTTCAAAGACATATTTTAATCATGTCCCGTTCATACACTACATGTCGAGAGCTGAAAAGGACAATTTGATGCAATTGAATAATACTTTCCTTTTAAACGTGGTTAAGAAAAATGAGAAGCTGAATTTGACCGCTACGTACCAATCATCACCTAAATAACGCATGATTGACCATAACCACCCGTTCAAATATAACTCATCATAACACTAATCCTTAATGAAGATAAAGGATCGGCTTAATCAAATCAAACCTATTCATATTAGGAGACCTTAGGATTCTTCAAATTTTTTGTTTATCATTGCTTAGTATAGCATTTTGTTCTCCTTTTTTTTTTTAATCCTATGGAAAGATACCTTGCTTCGTGATATAATTGTTAAAACTAGAAAAAATGATATAAATGATTTATGAACTTTGGTCAGATGCCCAAACCTTTTTTTTTTTTATGTAATTTATGAACTATCGATAAATGTTCAATCTAGTTTCTAGTTGCATGAAAATGTTTAGTGTCATCTTTCCCTTAATTCAAAATTGTGGAATTTCCTGACATGACATTCAATTTTTTGAGTTCGGATGATGGCAACAAAAAATAAGTGGATACATCATAATGAATGATATAATAATACACGTTATTAAATGATGATGAACATGTTAACCCTCTAATTTCTTCCCCTTTTTTTAAAAGTAGATGCATATGATGTGATAATCTACGACATCAAATAACGTTTGAGCAAAGGGAAGGACTATATTGAATATTTACTGTTAGTTTAGAAATCACATTGAATAAATTCAAAATTTATTAATAATAATACATATTAGGTTAAAATTCACGAATCACTCGTGCCATTTGCAAGTCAAATTATTAGAAATATGTGCATAGGAAATCCTAAAATCTATCATAAAAAAAGCAATTAAATTTTAAAACTTACTAAAAATGTAATCAAATTATAAATATTGTCAAATTTGTATAATCAACTCATTTTGTTACTCCGTTCATTTGGCTAACAGAAAATGATGAAATGGTTTTTTTTTCTCTCTCATAGGAGGCTAAAATGACATCGTTTTGGTCCAAATTTAATTTTTTAATAAAATATTATTTAAATTAAATTTAAAAATAAAAAAGGAAGGGAAACCAAACAGGGGCCACAAGCCCTTGTCGTCGTTGCCCTACCATCGCCTGTCCGATGATGTTGGGGGATGGTCGACCAAGGGTTGGTGAGGATTGCCGAGGGCTCGATGATCCTCAACAATCACAAGTCCTTGCCCAAATCTAGGTGAAAGTCATAGGCCACTATTAGTTGTATTCAGCCAAATGTAGGAGAGGGCTAGCGACCTTTGCCTGCAGTCGACAAGGGTTGTCGGCCATTTGCTGGGGTCTAGGACCCTCGCTAATCCTTGGTTGAAGTTACCCATCATCACCAATCCTTCCTTGTAATGTTGGGGCAGCGATGAGGGTCACCATGATTTTCCCTTCATTTTTTTTTTTAAATTGAATTTGAGAATGAGAAAATGTCATTCGAAATTGATAGAATGCTCTTAAGCTTATTTAAATCTTGACTTATTTTCAATATAAATACATGACACATTAGCACCAATGGGGTACCCAAGCAGTATGCATGTTCGTCTCCTCACTCAAGTTTGGAATTTGAATATTCATACTTATGCATTCTCTTAGGGCAACCCTAAATTATAGACTTATTTGTCTTCGGTAACAACTTGCTGTGCGCGAAATGGGAGATTGTCACATCTGATGGGGGTGCTTAAAGAACCCTAAATTCTAAGTAGGGATCTACAAGATAAAAAACCCTGACTGACCAAACCCCTGTTGCCTCATGTTCATGATCTATCCTTTCATCTCTAGGAGTCTACCTCCAAGTCTTAGGTGTTTCTTATTCAAGCAATGATGTCTCAAATCACCCTAAAGAATTATTTGCTGGCTTCGACAGAAATAACCATACTTCCACTTTCGAAGCATTCACGCAAGCGCCAGCAATCTTTTTGGCGGAATTACGGATGGAGAAACGTGGAGAAGAATTGTTAGCACCAAGTTTTTATAAATATTAAAAGAATTATGTTTATCGACAAGTTGAGACAGCTTCTATCATGATTTATTGACCTATATTTATCGGTGTGGATTCGTAATAGACTAGTAATGGTATGCCCTAAAGTGGCTGGTAATGGTATGCTCCACTTTAAAGTCAACTTCGTTGTCAAATCAAATGACAATGACCCGTTTTCGTCACCCGAGAAATTCGCGCTCTTATCTCAAAAAATGATTGAAACACGTCCAGTGTCGTCTGGCTGTGTTAATTTTATGGAAAATCAATCATTTCGATGACATTTGTATCAAAACAGAGCAATTTGATCTAAATCCCTGGTAAGTTTCGGATGAATTTTCCTCAGAATTGATGTGTGCTAAAGTTTTTTTCTTGTGACCTAGTAATGACAAAGCTCAAGAAAGGGAGAAATTGATGTGTATCGGAAGGCTCCAAATTAAACTGGATGTGAAAAGCCCCGTCCCATTCACGCTCACATGTTGTCAATAAATGTCTACGAGTTGCTATCACATTTTCGCTCGAAATTCAAAACCTGGATTATATTTTGCAACCTTTATGTCCTTTTTTTTTTTTTTTTTTTGGCAAAATCGTCCGTTGTATTTTCTTAAAAATGGTCATTGTTCGTATATCGTTTTGGTGACGGATTTTATTGACGTGAACTTAATGTAGTAAAAAAACCTGGATTAATTAAGACCAGATGCTCATATCCAACAATGGAAGATGTATAATAACTTCAACACATAACAATAAGATATAGTTTTCTTTTACCATTTTGAGTTCAATATTATTACAATAGATTATGCTAGTAGGTTACTTTTATATATATATATATATATATATATATATATATATATATATATTATTCGGGGTATAATTTATGAGAACAAGCTAGTTTTTAAAGTAAAATTTAGGTCACTTTAGTTTGGGGGAACATTGCAAATTAGACATATTGACGGTATCACAGCAGATGTCTTCGAGATAAAATTGAAAATTGCAAATAGTTTACTTATCCTGTTTTAAGTTAATATAAATGCTTAAAGATAACGCTAAGAATGTATTGAGGATGAAATCGAAAGTCGAAACGTTTCATACAACATGTTTAGGGTAAAATTGCAAATTTAATATGTCTACAAACATGTTTATTTTTTGTACTTTTATAGGTGGTGTCGTATCAATGTTGAAGTACTCGGATTGTTTAAATTATTTTAACATGGCCTTCAAATTTTTCTCCCCTGATGATATAATCCTTAAACTTTATGATTGTTTGTCGTTGGCTCTCCTTTTCGAAAATTCGCACATAGTGAATTACCACGACAACTTTATCGTGTTGGCCCCATGTCGGTGCATTCCCCCTAAGCTAATTTTGACGCAAGCGAGGAAAGTAAGGTTTCGCAAGTGAATACAGAAAGAGCTCGAGAGATGACATTTTGTCTCTCATGAGTACATAAAAACGAAGGGTAGGTTTGGATTGACTTTAAAAATAGGCTCCAGGTGCAATACAAATGCTAAAACCTGCAAATTGCATTTGGTAAACACTATTTTGTTGAACAACTCTAGGTGAAGTAGTATTTGGTAAATTTATTTTGCAAATGACTTCAACTGTGATATTCTTTATTAAAAAGAAATTGAACATTTTTATCGGAGTCGGCGAAGGGTTCGGGCTGTCGACGAGCAAGATCTGGCACTAGTGGCTAGGGGTCACACAAGACCTCGGGTGACCCTCGGCAAATGCCACCTCGAGGTCACATGATTAGGGTCTCGTAACTCAAGTGGCCATCGTGTGGGTCGCATGACCTCGTCGGTCCTTTGTCGATCATATCTGACATTATTAACCCTCATTGGTTGCCCTTGCAAAGAAGATAAACATTAACAAGAAGGGGCAAAACTTGAAAATTGAAGAATTGGCGTAGTTTTTGAAAAAAAATAAAATTATTCAATCCTAATTTTAGCATTCCGCAAATATTATTTCGAAAGGTCAGTCCTTACTTAATTTGGGGGGTCTTTAATTATTTCGAAAATCTTGCAAAATACTCTAACATTTCTCCAAGAGGCTTCGAAGGTCGTATTGGTGAGACGAGGCGGGAGAGGGAAGAGGACGAAAAAGGAAGACGACGGCGTCGTATTAGCGTGCGGGCGAAGCTAACCTACGGAGGGGCGCGAGTGAGCGGGGGGAAAACGCAACTCGTCCCACGACGGTGACAGATTGTCTCATGTGCTGCCATGGTTGGGGACAGCCACGTGACACCAACGTGACACCAGCGACCCAATCCCCAATCCCGCCCTCTCATTCGCTGTCTGCGCAACTCTCGAGCTGGCCCCCCCCCCGGCCCCCACCCCGCCCGATGAACGGTCGCGTCGCGGCCCCTGCGCCACGCGTACGGCGGGATGCGGGCCGGGGGGGGTAGGGGAGGGTCCTGGGGGCGGGCGCGGGTGGTTTGGGGACGGTGCAGTAACAGGACGTGACGATGCGATCGCACTTCCCCCGCACGTAAATACACGATGCGATCCAAACCCGAGGAGCAAGACGCCATCCCCACTTCCCCCCACAGACTGAAAATGGAGCAACGCGCGCAGGGCGGGTGGGCCCCCTCCCCACTCTCTCTCTCTCTCTCTAGATGGGAAATTTCAAAACACATCCGAAAAAATATATGGTCCACAATTTTTTTTTTAATTTATTGGATACGGCTTCTGAAATTTTTAATTCATTTGATGTAATTACTAAATTTTTAATGATTTTTTTATATATTTTTTTTTTTTTGGTAAAGGATTTTTTTGATATTGTCTTTTGATTAACTCAAATTTGATGACAACATTAGACATTCTCATATAATTCATAAGCTGCATTGAGTATGTGCCAAAAATTTAGAGATTATATTGGATTTGCAAGCTTATGGACCACTTTACCTACTGAGCTAAAATTTATGAATCATATTACATTTTTGGTCAAAGTTCAAAAATCAATCATATCGTTTTTCATTTAGACGGTTACTTTGCACCTTATTATATATAAAATTTGCATGGATTCCATGATTTGATCACTTAATTGTGTGGCATTTCATGCAATTATATTGGATTGACTTTGATTTCGAGTTGCCAATTACACTGCATTTTAGATTTTTTTCGCACACTTCTCAGTGAAATCCAATTGTTGACTTTTCGGCGCACATGTGAAGTAGACATTAAGCTCCACGTAAGAGCCACATTAATGAGAAAATGTGAAATTCAATGATGCTTTTCATGTCTAAATATCTTCATGAGTGGTCAAAACATTTTTCATTAATTCTTCTTTGTAAATGATGTATACGTTTAATTTTATGGAAAATATTATCGAAATTATTTATTTTTTACGAAATAAACACGGCTTGCGAGTTTGGACGTAGCGGAAATTCGATTTTCTATCCCTAAATTTATATATAAAAGATAAAGAGGAAATATCTTCTGATGGTGAGATGCGAGTGGTCGGGAACCCGTGGACGGCGCTGGATGAGGGGGTGCGAGGGCGACAACAAAACTGGTCAATCCAAACTTGTGTGCGCGACGGAACGTTTTTGTCGCATGTTGACCGGCGATCTCCACCGTCCAATCTGCTGCTCCTTTTGGACCGTCGCCGTCGGATCGCGGGCAGACGCGTGGGAGGAAGGATCGACGATCGAAAATGGTTTTGCATTAGTCCTTTCCTTTAATCATGCGTTCGCCGCAAATATTGAGTGAGACGATGTTCCTGTCACTTTGTCGGTTCACTAAATTGTCATTGCATAAGAAAGTTAACGCAATTGTCGCCGTCGTTGATGTGGAAAATCTCGAAAGCCATTATGCCAAATAAAAAAAATGATATAAATGATATTCTTGAACTTTAGTCTAATTTGCGAATCGTCCTCGAACTTTTAATCCATTTAATTTGATTTCTAAAATATTGGTAGATGTATGATGTAGTCATTCTATTTGTTGAAATGACAAATTAGCGTTATTTGATGATGTTTATTGTTATATTGTGAGTTGGATTTTTAAAATTGATGAGTCGACATATCCAACTTTGTTATTCATTTACGTCAAAAAAGAAGATAAATTACAACATTAATATGTCAATCATTATTTGATGACGTTGATTGTTATATCTTGATTTAAAATGAATTCCTACTCGGATAAATCATGTACAATTTTTTTTTTGTCCACTATTCAAATTTAACATATTGAAAGCCAAATGAGGAAATTCTATTAACTTTAAATAACCGAATGATGTTATTGAACATTTTCATAAAGTTTATAGACAAGATTGAATATTTATTAATAGTTTAGAGATTATATTGAACGAGTTAAAAGTCAATGAATAACATTACATATTGGAACAAAGTTCATGAATTATTTGTATTATTTTTCTTATCTAATAATCTCTAAACATATATTGGGGGTCTAAAACTAATCAAACATGGGAACAAAATTTGATCAAAACCCACTAATCTTTTCCCCTTTTGGTTTTTAAGTGCAAGGAATAGGACTGCAATGGAGGCAAATATTTATACACATACTATTTACATACGGCAGTTAATGACCTTTCTATTTATGTGGATAAATCATACACGCCCGATACATGTAAATCGTCAGCTTATTTTAATTAATCATGAAGGTATTTCTTTGGTGGTCATTCAAACTTTGAGCTTACTCTCGTTCAAAATAACTCGCTAAATTTTGGAAAATGTTACAAAGGAAATCACTCCTTCCAACCATCTATCGGATAGAAAAGAAAAAGAATGCAAACATTGCATGCTCGTAGACGGAATGAAATTAGGACTTGAGGTGTGTCGATCATTTTTATAAAGTCTCTAAAAAACTCTTTTGGATAAAATTTTGCATATCTTAAAATAAGATCTGTGATATTTATCGATCAAGAATCACATATTTTCAGTATCCATGAGACACAATCAAGATGATTATTAGCAAATTATAACTTTTTATTACATGACCCGTGATATAGGATAAACAAAACTATTGGCAAGTTATGCTCTTGCGGTACACAATAAATTTTGTTGATGATTGACTAATATTGTCATTTTAGCACATCCTAAATGACTTTTCTTGATTAATGTCCTCACAACAATACAATCTTACTCCGACGGAGGTAATTGAAGATATCATGTTAAACCTAGAAAGATGAACAATATTACCACTCAAACGGCTTTAACAACTTCTTTTCCCTCCATTAATCGCCTTTCTAAAAAGGGGATAATGACATGGGTGGCAAGGTCCACAACCATAATGATTAGTTTAATTATATCCTAACAGTCATTATTCTAGATCTAGATTCTATTTGAAGATAGGTGGAATCAGAACCTTCTAATGCTCGTTTCACTGTTTGCTTATATGTTATAATAGTTTTTTTTTTTTTTTAAAAGAAGGTTTCGATTAGCTGTAGCCTTCTATCTCTTATGTTACGAGAATGTTTGGTTTTAAGGCATTAGCGAAGTATCAACCATTCGTTGCGCAAGCTCATCACTGTACCCCATCAAATGCAGAGTGAACCTGAGACTGACAATATACTTAAATCCACTCCTGTCCTTCGTAGATTAAACAAAGTTTTCCCGAGGCTTAAGATAGACCATGGAATCGAACTCGTGATGTTTGGCTTGTGAACCAAATATCAGACCACTCGATTGGCCATCGGGTACGCATATGTTACACATGCTGATCGAGAAAAATTCATATAACTTCCGGATAATCAAAACCTACCAATTCCGTTCTTGATTAAACAAATTAAACTTTTTATTTATTTGTTCCCTCACCGTCACTGAGGCATCAACCACCACCATCTCCTCCGCTGACCGTGTTTATCCCAATCCCGCCACCACCCACCACCAGCGTTATTTTATATCACCACCATGGCGTTATTTAATCTTCTATTCCTCTAGTCTATCCCCAATTGACACGGACCTCATTAATTTTATTGAGTTGATGCCTAATTATCTCCTAATGATGATAAGACTGGAATATTTATTTATTTTATCATCAATAAACAACATGGTTGTCAAGAATTAAAAATTTTCTTTTAAATAAAAAATCCAAGAGTACAAATGTGGTGAACAAATTACTTGAAGATCTATGAAACATCTCGCAAGCAATACGAACTAATTTAGTTTTGCATATGTAGTAGATAGCTCTAACTCATAGCAGTCTACACTTGGATGATCAGACTCAATGGATGACCTCCAGCTCCTGAGCTGGGATCCCTAATGCTCCAATCAATCGGTCCAACCCCGCCAGGTCGGAATTAGAGGGGTCGATTCTATAAGTTTCCAGCTCAGGTTGGCATTTGAAATTCTCACAACGAAATTGTAAGTTGACCGATTAGGTTAGGTCAATATTTTTTAACTTCGCGTACGCAACGAAGCTGCGTCATAAAGGGAAGCTTCAATGAGGTAGATTCTTCTGGCAGGACATTCAATGAATTAGGTCGTGATTAGCTCCTTTTCTTCGATTCTACATTATCGGACTCATCTCGCACATTCTTCCACCATGTCATGCAGCTACTCTTATCTCTTTGAACTAAGTGGGTAGCATATTTACCGTTTTGAGCTAAAAGATACGGATTTTTTTTTTCTTTCGTGCTGGCAAATTTTAGGTTCCGTTCGTTTCTCGGAAAATAATTTCCGGGAAAACGTTTTCCATATTTTCCGGCGTTCGTTTCATGGAAAATGAATTCCTTGGGGAAAATGTTTTCCACTTTTGAAAAATGGAAAACATTTTTCTCATTTGATCTCTCTTATCTCACACCTCTACAAATCCCCACTTCCTCCTCCCATTTCTTCTTCTTCTTTTCTTTTTTTATTCGAATTATTTTTAATTTTAATTTTCTTTTTTAATTCAAATTATTTTTAATTTCTCTTTTCTTTTCTATTTCTTTTCTTTTCTTTTCTTTGTTTCCCATCTTCTTTTTCTTGGCTAGTCGTCGCCGTTGCCGGGCGTACCTCTCGTGCTCTGCACTCTTGCTTATCATTTTTTTTATTTACTCTATACTTTGCGGTTGTACATTACTCAAGTAAAGGGTTCTACATGATTTGCTTCTTTTTTTATTTTTTATTATAACACAAAAGACACGGGGGGAAGAACATGCCACTCAACCGGAAGATTCTCATTAGGGCTGTACATACTTTACTTCTTTTCTCTTTTGCTTCTTTCTAAAATCCATACGAATATATTTTAAAGTAGATGAGCGTTTGGTGACAATGAGGGAACAAAGATATGAAGTAAGTTTGCTTGGATTTAAAGGTAAATTCATATTTGATGATTTATAGGTTGGTAAGTGATACATGTCTAAGTGGTGAAATTTTAGAAAATATTTTCCTTACTGAATATCGGAAAATATTTTCCAAAATATTTTTAGGTTTTAACCAAATACAAGAAAATATTATCATTTTCTTGGAAAATGACTTATGGAAAAACATTTTCTAGAAATGACCAATTTTACTCGCGAAACGAGCAGTTCTCAATGAGTGTTGATAAGTAAAAGAAAATATTAATAAAAAAAAGAACTGGTGACTTTTTCTAGGTAAATTATTGGTAATTTACCGACACTTTTAAGAAATCATCAAATTCCTCCATTGTTTTTTTTTTTTAATTCCTCCATTGTTTGCAAAGTAGCAACTTTTGTACTAATGTACTGACTTTCATAGGAGGCGTTGGTAAAAAAGACAAATAAATGAAAGTAAAAATATGAGGCAAATTGATAATTATAAACTTTAAAAAGAAATTTGATAAACTCATAAATGCGTCGGTAAGTCATAACAAGTTATCGGAAAATCAAGTTTAGATTGATAACATTTTTCATCAATATCTTTTTTTTTTTTTTTCAACGCTTGCCAACTTTTTATCTACCAACAGGAAAAAAAAAACAATCTTTTCCTTTTTTTTTTAATAGAACAGTAGGGTCGTCCTTCGTTGCGATTGCATTCAGCGAAAATGGACACATTTATTGCGAATGTAGGAAAATCTGGAAAATGTGCAGTTGTCGGCTCTACCCGGGGGGACGATGACGGTAGGTCAGCAGAATCCAATGACCTAAGACAAACACATGACGTAACTTTTTAAGAAAGTATACAAGACCATATGGTCGACAGCAAGAGCATGCATTAATTAATACGTGGGAAGAAGCCCTTTCCGTACACTTCTTTTTTCTTTTATATAAATTCTGGCAAAAGAAAACGTAAAATCGCAAAGGAATTCGATACCACGTTCATCGTTTGTAGGGAGGCACCGACTGGACACGAGGGCGAAAGCAGCCAAACCTTGCTTTTGCTCCAATAAGGGAAAAAGGGCGAATCGAGTTTTAATGGAATTATCGTACTCGTGGTAGACTAGACACTAATCGATGACAAGGAGCACATCGTGGTGTTAATGTGTGTGTGGTCGAGATTCGGGTTGGCTCTCCCAACATATTCGCGTTGTTAGCATGCATATGACTACGCATAATATATGAAAGATCGGGATTCTCTAAGTTTATGTCATGAAATTGATTTCTTTGAGAGATGGATAGATTTGCCTATGGAATTGGATTTTTCTTTTTTGTATTCTTTTATTTTCTTCCTATTTTCTTTTTTCCCATTTTGCCCTTCCTCGACAATCACCGTCCCACTCGCCTCTTGTCGTTGCCGCGCTGTTGTCATCGCTAGGTTTGGATATTTCGGTAAATTTGCCTCATGTTAGGGCATTTTTGTCATTTTGGGGTGACCAGACCTTAAAGACAAAAAGGATCCTTGTATTTATATTAAAGGAGCACTTGGAATTAATGTCCCACTACGAAAGGGATAGTAAAAATACCACACTAAAGAACCTTGCATACCAAAAAAATCCAAGAAAATAGCACCGAGTTAGTTTTAAACAATAAAATTCTATAAAAAAAAAACATTTTGAATATCTTGAAAATGCCACATAAAATTACTCTTGGAAAGAATTTCTTTATTAGCAATTCAATGTGCTGATCATATTCATCATGTAGCTCGAGCCGTCTATAGAGAAGTTTTATTTCTATAAATAGTCTTAATATCACGACATGTGTGCATTATCTTGCCTGGTGACCAATTTCATATGTTTATATATGAGCCATAATTCCAAGATTATTGATGGAAAGAAAACTTTCTATTTATCAGATATATAAATTGAGGGCAATTAACTATGCTCTATATATATATATATATATATATATGTATACACACATAGATTTGTATACCGTAAAAACCTAAAAAGATAAAAGAAATTGAGAAGAAATTCAAGAACAAGCAACTAATGTAGGGTACTTCATGATGGAGATCTTTTAGCTGGGATTGGAAGTCTTGTACTTCGTGTCCAAAATCGTGACTCTGACACTTGAGATTCCACCGTTCTTTGCGGAAAAAACTCGTCTCTCTTTTTCCATGGAAAAACAGTGTCGTGTTGAGCGAGTCCATGCAAGATTAGGGTTTCGTATCCCTCGTCTCTTTATTCACGCTCCAACTTTTTCCCCCCCAACACCACCACCACTGCTCTGTGTTTTCTTGCGACCTGTCCACAAGATCGCAGTTCCCTACAATGGCAAACTCCTTGGAGAGCGGCTCAAAGCTACGTTATTTCTTAACCTTTCGTATATTGGTCTTGAGGAGGACTGCTTTTCGTGTGCTCCTAAAACCAGAATAATACGAAGGAACAAAAGAGAGAGTCTTGATCATGCCCTTGATTCTCACGAATTACTTGCCTACTTGGATTTGGTTGATTAACTCGGTCTGGATAAGCTAGAAATTTTAAAAAATAAATCACTTTTTCATTTAATAATTTAAGCTTTTGTAATGGTTGGTAGTATTTTCACAAAATCTCACATAGTATCTGAGCTAGAGATTGTGAATTCAAATTTTTGTAGAATTCATTTGTTTTCCCAATTAAATAATCTAACATTTGTTATTAGTAAAAAAAGACAGACTAGCAATGGTCTCATAGATTTGACATTTGTGACGTTATTCGGTGCATGCAAATTTAGGTTTGTCTCGATTTTGATTCTTGAATAAATTGTATACTCGTTTATTGTTTTGTCAGTCAAAGTGGAGATAATGATTTAATTAGCTATTAAAGATGCCTGAAATATGTGTGGCTTAGGTTGAAAAGAATTTCGAATTGATCATCTCACACGACAATGAGGGAGTCTATCTAGTGCAATAGTTGATGTTCTCACATAAGAAGGGACTTTACCAACTTAAGGAAAACAACAAAAGAAAGTGCACTAATCAAACTTCATTTTGGGCAATTTATAAGCGAACTATTGAAGTGCACTTTTATAATGACACTATTTGTGGAGCGGACGATCTTGGAACAAATGTCGTAATAGAGACAAACATCAACATCATGGGGATTGCATAATATCTTTTACCCTAACAAAATTCCAAATAGGATATCTTGAGATATGTGTGTACTTTTTCTTTTGACGATAATGCGAACCTATACCTTTGTTTCTTATTCAAAATTCCAACGTTTTAACTAACCAGTAGAAAAACGTTGTCGCTTGAGGACTTTTACTAGAAATGTTCTACGGTCTTTTGAGAAACGCATCATTCGGTCATAACTTATTGAAATCTTTCGTAATTCTTATTCGAAATGTTGTAAGATACAAAAAGTTAAAGGTTTTATGATCAGCGGGTAAGATTTACTCTCTCTCTTTTTTTTCATCCAACATTCATTAAGAAGCTGGGGATTCGCTGTCCAAAGATCTTTAGAGAGACCCCTTCCACTCAAGTCTAAAAGAAATTCTCTTGTGGGAAAAGATGATGTCACAGAATACTACAATTACCATGTATGAAAGTATGCTTCCAACACAAATAGATGCTCGGTAGATGGAAAATAATTAGATTGACTCAGATTATATAGGCTTGGTGCATCTAAACCAATGAAAATCTTATCTAATCGTGCATTGGACTAACTATATGGAGCCGACATGATCTAACGGTTCTTATGCATCGCACTAAATGTATTGGGTGCACCCATTAACCTAACCTTAAGAAAGTTATAGAGGGCATTATATCATCCTTTAGAAGTGCTTAAAAAGGAGAGATCAGTGGCGAAATTAATTTTCTTTTCATTTATTCGGTCCAACCTTGACTCCGAAAAAACTCATGATATATATTATTTATATTAAAGATTCCTAGAACAGCACTAATGTGACTATGTAAAATGGAGAGAAATCAATTAGTGCATCTTTCCCATATAACACAACATTCGAAAAAGCGAATTACTTTATTTCCACAGCTTTTATTTTGGCAAAATCCAGCTTGATGCCCCAAAAGAAAACCTAAACTCTAATCTTGTCAGAACAGTGATTAAGCATAAACTCCGGCTTTCCTTTGTATGTCTGGAAACATATGTCAGCTGATTGGTACGCCCTCGAAGGTATCTCGTCGAGCAGGAGGCGTATTCAACACACAAAGAAGGGAAAATATAATTTTTCAGATCGTGCTAATCTTTTCGCATATCTGATACATCGAAAAGCTATATCTCGCTTTTTAAATGATTGCCATAACCCTAACAAAGGGGTCCCTCTCATCGAATTCTCGTCCGTAAATTCTCTATTGAACTTTGTTCGAATATTGAGTTTTTTCGCTCTAAAGATTTCTCAGTAAACCCACCCCCTCCCCCCTTCCCAAATTTTCCATTTCGCCCGCATCATTGCACTCCACGACGATATGCATGGGGTTAAGCTTTGGCCAACCGATTCCCATATGAACAAATGAGATGAAACTAATGCTTGATATATGCATAAAGCGTGCAAAAATGGAGGGAGACCCTATGAAATGAATTTTCAAATTTTTGTTCAAACTCCACATGAACACAGTCTTTCTGGTTCTGAAAATGAATCGGCTTTCGCTGGATACATCAAAGCCTGCTTTCACCGATCTTAGTGAAGCACAAAAGCCTGTCTTCCAAAGCTGTCCTTGGTCTTTCTTCCTTTCCTTTTTTCTTTTCGTTTCTTTTGGCTTGCTTTAAGAGAGACGAAAGGGAAAGAACAAGGGCGATTGCATGGGGTAAAAAAAAGGCAGCCCTCCTTTGCCAAGTCCTTCACAAAACGAAATCTAAACCCTGGCTCCTCTTTGGACCTGCCATATTGCGGCCGTTCTTTGGTCACCTCACTTCTCGAAAGATTATTCCCCCATCTCTCTCTCTCTCTCTCTCTCTCTCTCTCTCTCGAGTAGGCTTGGAGCATCTTCTAGATAGAGAAGCTCTTAAAAGGAGAACCCTTTTTTAGGGCTCTAAAAAGATAAACGCTCTGCCTGGGGAAAGTATAATGATAAGCAACTTTTTATTAAGGAATTGAGGTAAGCACTTTTGTCTTGGAGAAGCCTCCTCGGAGTGAGGGATTTTTTTTTTCCTTTTGCCCTCAAGTTTATAACAATGTTTCGTTTTATATTTTCCCACATGAAGAACAAAGATCTTGCAAAAACATCTCCAGCTTTTGTCGCCTCCAAAGTTCGAAAATGATGGGCGTGGGATGTGGTGGGGTGTCACTAACCAAAGTTTTAATGAACAGTCATATCCATCTTGCGATTGCACCTATATTTTAGCATCTTCATCTTCGCAGCTAAAGGGAAGTTTCACATTAGAACAACATCATTTTCCAAGAAGTTGCAACCAAAACGACTTATTTAAACTCTAGCTTAATGAATGTGATAGAAATTCTTTTTTCACTGGATGGATTGGATGTGTTTGCATGAGCAAGTACTCAATTAATCTTGTGTTTTTCTGAAATTTATTGTATACATAAGGGATTGAGTCTTCGCAAACGACACCATTTTAGAACTTAGGTTTTTCAGCACGAGATGGAGAAAAACAAATTTATCTAACCATCTGATGGTGAACGTGTTACTTGTTTCTTACACGGGCAGTGGATTTGATAAAAAAAATAACAACGAATTTGACAAATTAAGAAATGAAGTTTGTAAGAAAGGTTAATTTCTCTTTCTTTAGATTGTGATTCTTCATGTTCCATCATTGATCGATTTGAAGCTTTTAGTCAAAAGATAGACAGCAATTCAAATATTTAAACACGGACCATTTAAGAATCTATTCCATCGCCTAATTATTAAAGGAACATGCGGTAATTATAGGTGGACTGTGCGCGAGTCATGCATCAAATTATACCTTTCGTAGTTTTAATAATCACATGTTACGTTCGTGTGAGAATCTTCGGTTCCTGTGGATTTAAAGATCACACCTACCTGGACTTTCAAGCACGAAAACATATTACAATTTAAATATTCCTTAGCAATGAAGAAAACTGTCGTTTTCATGGCCTCATTCGTAAATGCTTCCCAAACAAAAATGTCTCTCTACAATGGCATTTTCAGTCACATCATGCTAGTCAATTTTCCTTCCACGTAACTTCTGAGAATGAGGCTCATTATGAATTCTTGGCCACCGTGTGGACACCTATGATTTGAAACATGAGCATTTGCAATCGAATATGAACACCACCACATTAACCAGATGGAAATGTTACGAAAAAGATGGGAATATATATTGGGGTGACTTGGCCGAGAAAGGCTTTTTTCTTATATTATAATTTATTTATGTGGGAAAATAAAGAACGATTGCATCATGGACTTTCGACATGGATTAGGTCAGGACGGACCGGAACATGATGCTATTAGCCAAGAAATGGTGAAAATATATTAGGGTTAACGCCAAAAACCATGTGACCACCCGGAGGCAAATGGACAAGAGAGGAAAAGTAATAAAAAGGAAAGCAAAAGGTGGTGTGAGGTGGAGAGATGCATGGGTGTGCGTGTGCAAGAAAAAAAGCTAGGGTTTTTGTCATCGACACAGCAACAATACTTTGCTTCTCTCTCTCTCTCTCTGTCTGTCTGAAAACACAACTTTTGGAGATGCTTGCCCACCATATCTCCTCAAACACTTCTTTAAGTTTCCTTCATTGTTTTTATGTACATCGTTTCTCTTTCAATCCTTTTCCTCTCGCCCTCCATTTCTTAGTCAGCTTAAAAACAACGCGTTCCTTGCATCCCACACATTTTTCTCTCCACTTCTTGTATCATTCATGCCCCTAAAAGATTTTACAAAAGAACATCTCGAAAAGTAAGCACTCATGGCTTGTCAAAAGCCCCACTCGTGGTAGGCCCCTTTCCCATCGCAACAGAACAACCCTAATTGGCCCCCTCCTCTCTTCTTGCTGAAGACTCTCTCTCTCTCTCTCTCTCTCTCTCTCTCTCTCCCTTTCTTTCTCTATCTCTACATAGATAGTTGGTGGAGATTTGGCTCCACATAAGGCACTTTTGAATATATGTGGGTTTTCTTGCTTGCTAGCCTCCAAGACAAAAGGAAAAAATTGAGAGCAGTCTTGGGGTTCCTTTCTATCCCCCCCATCTCCTTCTCCTCCTCCTCCTCCTTTCTCTTATCTCCTTCCCTTTTGCAACATCCATATCTCCTCACAAATTCAAGGTCAACCATCGTTTACTTCCCACGTCTCTTTCACGGGTCATCTTTCTTTTTCTCTCATCCCATTCCCGTGACGGTTCGGACCGATCCCGTAACCCTAATAATTAATTGCCATATTAACTTGTCCGAGAACGAACATTATCTCTTCGTGACCGTTGTTCCTAGCGGAGGGCTTTAATAAATCACTAGACATCTTAATCTACAATGACCTCCTCAGTTTTGGACGCAAATGCCACTATCTCTAGTCCGTCTTGCTAAGGACAAAAGCACCAGCAGCTTAAAAAGAATGAGAAAACACAAGTCATTTTTAGCTTTTGTAGGTCCACATGTTCTTAGGGTTTTCTTTCCTGTCTAAACGTCAAAATGCTCATTACTTCTTTTCTAAATTTGTCATGACATCACGGACTGAACCACCCTTTTGACGACGGCTCCAAAGCTTTGACGCGCGGAAAGGACTGCTTTTCGAACACAGCACGGCCAAAGCGAGCTGTGGGACTCAATCAATCGGAAAGAGTACTAAAGAGACGTGTTAACAACACTAATGCTGCTTATGGACAACACATTTGGACCCCATTTTAGTATTAATGACGATTTGGCTCGTGGTGACGATGTGACATGGGCGAACAAGAAGATTACAAGCGGCGCAAACAGAAGCTAATTAAGCAGCAATTTTTCAATTTGGTGATATCATTGTGTACCATTTCTAGCTGACATACATGCATGCAGACGATGAAAATAAGGGATTTTTAAAAAGGAACGCCAAGGGAGGCCGGGGAGACATGTCCACGTGAAAATAATAGCGGTTTGCGACCGCCAATTCGACGTACCCCCTCGTTGAGGTCGTTTTGCCTATAGAGAGATTATTTAATTTGAGGGAAGCCTTTCTTGACTTATACTAACTTCATCTTTCAGTTACGAGTGATTGGAGGATATTATTATTATAATTATCTTTTTCCCCAAACAATTAAATTAGTATGTGAAATCATAGAGGCGTATGATTTTCCTTTTTTTTTTTTTGGGATTGATGGGATTTGGTGGGACGTTAGTGGGCCTTGCTACTCACTATGTCCCTCTCTCTCCCTCTCTCAAATATCATTTCAACCCATGATTGATTGCTTTCCTTGGTCAACCTTCAAGGGTGCAAATTAATCCGATGGAATTATTAGGGGTGGAAAAATACGTCTGAAAGGAGTCCCGAGGCCTCAATGCAATATTGCCTAACAGCCTAAGTCACGCTATATCGATAATAACAAATAATGATAAATAGAAATACCAATAATGACATTCCTGGTTATGGTCATGGCTGCCATGAGGACTCCCTCTAAGGGGCCATATATCATTGTTACCATGACATTAAGCCTCTTCATTTCCCGATTGGCGCCAGCGCGATCATACACCTGTTCGCGTCAACATTTAACTACTCCTCGCTGTAGGGGAAGCTTTCGAGGGAAGCAATTCGGAAATCGACAAGGGAGGATATCAGTTACCAACCATCACAAGTAAATTAGTGCAATCAAAGCAACTTTTGAGTCTTCGACATAGTTCTGATAGAAACGTTTAGACATGATGGTCGGATGGTGCGATAACAAGAATGAATCGGTTTCATACACCATATTCGGCTGCATTATCGTGGAACAATAACCATGGACCCGGCATTTTGGACAAGAAAACACCAACATTGGAAAAATTGTTGAAGAGATCAATCAACCATGCTACAGCATGAAGAACTTCAGTTAGGACAAAAGTCAGGCTCCGAAGAATCATGCCAACTGGGGGCTGAAATTCCACTCTCTCCATGCAAAATCAAAGTTATCCATGGAAATTTTTTCCCAAAACTTAGATTCTTTCGGCTAAAGAATCCCAGTCAGCATGACAAGCAAACGGCCGTGCAAAAAATTGAGATGATTGACCTTGCGGCCGAAATTATTGATCAACCAATTATTACAATAGAAGACCTACCAACACCGAAAAAGCCAAGGTAAAGAAAGAAAAGAAAAACTTTTGGGAACCAGCTTCTCATCCATTGAATTGATCATTGACAGCTCTTCTGGAAGATTAACAGTGATCTGTGGTCATGTGAACTATACCTGTAACACTGAAAACAGAGTATGCTTCAAAATCTTGGCTGCCATTTCGAGTTAAAGAGTACGTACAGGACTTTCTTCTTCATTTTCTTGTCCAAAAACAATCGACGCCTGCTTGGGTGGCATGAAGTCCCCTCTTGCAACAGCTCCAGAACTATGCAGTGTATTCCCATTTTTTATTGCTCATTCTTCCGATGTCAAACTCCATACAGAGGTAGAATAGTTTTGACGAAAGAGTACATAAGCGCACCCGTGAATATGTAGCTATCTACTCTGTCCAATATTCCACCTGCAGGCATTGCCTCTGATTACGGACATAGTTTATGAAACCCAAATTTGCAAAAACCATAAATGACACGGTTCTTACAACTACACTACAATCTGATGCATATTCAATGAGCAGCAGAGGAAGTGGAAAAAGGGGTCCAGGAAACCTTATATGACAGACATCTCAGAAACAGATTCATTTCGTTACAGATGAGGAATTTATAAAAACTTCTGAGACAAAAGTATCATAAGTATCAACTTTGCATTTGACAGAGTAAGGTTCATCTGTAGGTGCCCATGTGTTTCTTAACATCTTAAAAAAAAGGTTTATCCTCCAGGGGGACGTAAAGAACCTTGCTTTTAAGTTCATAATGTAAAATTAAATTTGTCTACTGCCCTCCAACGAGAGAAATGGGGAATATTTTTTGTTACAGTCAATGACAAAAAACAACAAAAGAGAAGCTTTTCTACTGTTTTAGGAGGGCATCAGCAAATTAATGAGGGCAATTATACCATAGTGTTCTACTTGCAAGTTCAGCAGGGAAAATGAGATAGATGAAGGATATTTCAGCTTCACTTTCTCATGCTTTTCAACAAGTGGTAGGCACTAGGCATATGATTAGTTATAATGCTTATCCGCATGAATATGCAAAATTTTGGTCAATCCAAAATTCAGATGAGTTCCGTGCAATTACAGTGATAAGAAATACTCAAAAAGATGAGCTAACAAAATTTGAGAAATGAAAACACACAATCTTGCAAGCAAAAGCTTCGATTATTGCAGCAAAAAAAAAATTGCACCTTTGTAAATCAACAATCTAAATAACTGTAGAAATCAGATTTAATGAACTATGAAATTTGTCCTAAATAATGTTAAATTGGTTTGCATAATAATCAGCAGTATGCAGATTTAGCAACTCGAATAAGGGCCAAAGTGCAAAGAAAATTCAGCAGCTTTGCAAAGTAATTAAAGCCAAAGGAACTTACCATGTCCAGGTATAAGGGAGCCCGAGTCTTTGACCCCGGCGTCACGTTTGATCATGGATTCGGTGAGATCTCCAAAAACAGACCCAAAAAAGTTCAAGAACCCCAATGCTATTGCACTGTCCACCAAACAAGAGGAAATTATACACAAACCACAACAATGAAAAGACAATGCAAATAAACAGTCTAACAGGATGCAATAATGTGGTCACCTAAAAGAAAATCAAACAGCACAAAAAAAGGTTTAAAAATGATGACGGATCCAAAAAGCTTTGAGCCAAAGTATCTAAATGTATTATTTTGAAATGCCACCCAGCAAATGTTGAGACTACCTTCCTTTAAATTAAGATGAAGATTATCATACTGGCACTCTTGAAAGCTAAAGGACAACTTAGCAAGACAAAGAAAGTATACTTTTTACCAGTGAATACATGCTAACGCTGTAGGAAGTTTAAATAAAGAACAAATCTCAAAACTTGGAAATCAAGCAGGCATAGCTAGACTTTCTAAAATTAAGCACTAAAATATAAGCTCAAGTACCTGATATAACTCAAAAAGATGCTAAGAACTAATAAAAGGCTAAACAAAAAGTGAAGGAACAAGCTTTAACACATACATGAGAACAGAGGGAACATAGAAACCGCAAGGCAACTATTTGATCCTTTATATGAAGCAATAAGAAAGAGCAAATGCACAAATTTCAATGTTACATTTATGCGAGCTCATCATATGATCTACGTACTCAAGACATCCAATGAAGATATTGAACACCAAAAGAGATCGCAACAAGATTCCTATTGCATTATCTGGGCTTCTGGCTTAAAGAAAAGGATCAAAAGTACTGAAGTTCTAGGATTTGAACAACAGATTTTTAAGGATACAAAAAGCGATTACTGAGAAGTCTCCTGTCTCTACAGGCTCATGACAAGATAAAACTTTTTGACTTTGGCCACTAGATAGGAATGAACTCCTCTTCCTTGATGTAAGCTATGCTGCAGAATTTTCGTGGATAAGACATAACAAAGGCAAAAGTGCTGGACAGATTAATGTCAGAAGGGATAAGTTGTAGAGAAATGGAAGGATTTAATACCATCCATGAGATTTACAACAGGGATAAGCATCTTGTATACTCTGATACCTAGTATGCACCTTAAGGTCAAGAAGAACATCAAAGCCTACACGACAACAATAAAGACGTAATGCAGGACTAATGGAGTTATGAGGAAATGTGTTTGTCCATGTGAAATAAAAGCATGCAAAAAGCCACAGGAAGATGCTTGTGTATACACGAGGACAACAATCATGACTATTCTAAAGAAAGTACGTATTACCCTCTTAAAAGAGAAAAGAAGAAAACTCAATTAAAACAGTAGGGACACGAAGACCTTCATACATCTCAATGCGAATTAATGATGTCCTTGAAGTGGTTCATGATTCGTAAAGATTTGGAGGCATGAGAAGAGACATGGATGGATTTCCTTAGTAGAAAAAGGGGAAAGTCTTTTCATAAGTAGCAAAAAGGGGTACATTTTGAGAACAACATTACCTTTAATAATCTTAGGAGAAAGTTGGTATTTTGATGTCGAAGAGTATATTTTGTAAACTCATTTCAAGTGGTAGGGCACGTAAGTCCTCAAATGATCCAACAAGAGTATGTAACATAATAGAAGTGGCTTAAAAGATCAAGGAAGCATAAATAAAGGACTATGGTTCTCCTGTACTCTCGTACCCTTGTGAGTGAAGTTGGGGTTATTGGGAGAAGAGTGAGTGATGTCGAGGGGATAAAACAACTGGTTCGTAAAAATGGCGACAGGATGATTGGTGTTAAGAGTTCTAAGATAGAAATGATATATCTCTATGGAGCTCTGAAGGCATGTTGGCCTCTTGTATATAACTGGTCGAAAGTTGATGCCGCTCTTAAACTGTGGCAGGTAAAAACCAATTGTTGTGCCTAAAGTGATATCTCACTTGATGAACTAGATGTCCAAGCTAAGTGAAACATGGCATGATCCGATACAAGGAAGCTATTTACTGAACTGTTTTTGGGAACAACTATAGAAGGATGGCTGGCCTGGTGTCTTCAGCTCACTAGGTACTGCGTGGGCTATTATGAGGCCAAGGAACTGCCGGCCTGTGATAGATGGCATTGGGGCAAGATTCCTTTGGTAAATGAGTTTTGAGTCTGAGAAAACTTGTGGCCTACCTAGTCCTACGAGGATAGAGGCAAAATGCGCTTAGACAAAGTGCGACCCTCGACTAGCTTCTAAGATGACAATGGGGGCATAGGAAAACACAGATCCTTCGCTAAATAGGGAAAACGTTCCTGGATAATTGGTGAATCTTAAGAAGAAATCTGTTGCCATGTTTTCAAAAAGGGAAGAAACCTCCAATGGTCTGCTGAGATCAACAAAAGCTTAGCAAACGAAATAGAGTGTTGCCAAAGATGCAATTGGTGAAAAATGCCACTTGTCAAGGAAAGCACAAGTGCCAAAGATGCTTAAACAGCGATCAAAAGAAACTACCAATGGAGTGGCCTATTTTGTTGAGCGAGCGTTGCTATTCAATGTATGATCCAAAGTGGCTCATCAACAGTTAGGAAACATGGGGAAGCGATAGAATAGCCCGTGATAAGGGCATTGGGGAATTGAGTGGGGGAAAATGTCATAGACCGTGGTTCTCTTGTTCTCTCGTACCCTCGTAAATGGAGCTTGGGGTTATCGAGTGAGAAGTGATGCAGAGGAAATGAATACAACTGGTCCGTGGAAATGGCATTATGATGATTGGTGTTAGGAGCTCTAGAATAGAATTAATATATCTCTACGAAACTCTAAATGAGAAGTTGGCCTTTCGTGTACAAACTGGTCGAAAGCTAATGTCGCTCTTCTGATAAAGCCATGATAGGTGATTTGCTATATTGCTTGATGCCGATAAGATCAGATACGAGGAAGTTATTTGTTGAACTGTTCTTGGGAACAACTTTGGAAGGAAGGTTGACCTGGTGTTTTTAGCTCACTAGGAGCTGTGTGGGCTATTGTGTGGCCAAGGACTGCCGGCCAATGACACATGTATCAAATTTTTATTTGACAATAAAAGAATTTTCTTTTTCTTTTTTTTTTCAAAAGAAGAAAGAGGACATTTGTGGGGAAAAAGATAATCACTACAATTAAGGATCTTCTGGTGAATATTATATTAAATGACCATAATGAGGTAGAAGAATTACCCACCCAACAACTAAAGCATAACCATTTTTCTAATACTGTAGAAGTAGAGGATTCACAATTCAAGTTTTCCCTAGGAAAAAAAAAAGAAAAAGAAAAAGCTTCCCACGGTGAAATTTTAAAAGGTGGTATCACGTCTAAATGGGAACATTACAATTGACCAAATAAATATACACTTCCTCATAATCACTCATATTGTCCAAAGAATGTTCAAAGGAGAAATATATAAGAAAAAGAGAAAAAAGATTGGAAGTCAAGAAAAGTTCTATCACACTATCCTTAACAATTAAAGCATAGAAATTCTAGCATCCAATATAAACAAGGACGGAAGATAATATTCAGTTTCTCCTAACAACATTCAGCTCTGTTGCCCCTCCTCCTCCTCCTCCCCCTCCCTACTACTCCCTTGTTCTCTCTCTTGAGCTCACAAGCACATAAAGACAATTTAGATTTACATGCATCAAAGATGACTTCCTACTCCTTCAGTTTTCTATCTTCCAAAATCCAAGAAACAACATTAATCAACTCCCCTAATTATTAATAAGTTAACATTAATCAACTCCCCTAATTATTAATAAGTTATTTCGGTTCTCATCCATGAAAAAATAGTTTTGCAAACTGGATTACAAGGGCGAGCAGAACTACCTCAGCAAAGAAGATGGCCAACAAAATAGCCTCGACAAGATGACGGAAGTCGCTATACAACCACCCAAGCCTACAACAGTTCCCTCCCATGTCTTCTTGGGACTAATACTAGTAAGTGGTGTCCTACCAAATGCCTGCATTAAAATACAACAATTTTTAGGTTTCTATCTGCATAAAACCAAAATATCCTGCATGGTACAGAAAAAGCAAAAGGAATCATGAAATCTTACAATAGAAAAGAAATTAACCACAAAGGCATCCAGCAATTCCTGCCTACATTAAATGTGATTATACGAAATGAAGATTAGGAAGTCAACTCTATGCTCATTAAAGCTCAGAACTTGCAAGAACAAGCTACTCTTTTTCACTTGCTCTTATAGCACACAAAGATTCAAAGTATAACTTCAGAAAAGAGTTTCATCATAATACGATATTCTGGATGAACCAGCTTTATAAGAAGAAAGAATAACAAAAACCAAGTGATCAGTAGTAGAACCTCATTAAGGAATACTAATCCAAATAATCTCTAAGCACGATTGTGGATACCAGATCATGAGTACACTCTGAAACAACTTGTTTGAGCTCCTTAATTCTATTCACAATCAGGACATAGGTATATTTTCAAACTTATATACAAGAAACAATATAACTAGACAAGGGCATGTAGATTTTTATTTGTAAAAAATGGGTACATATTACAGCACAAATTACACTGAAAGTCTAGAAACCAAATTACTTTGCCACCAAGAAAGGCATATGTGTCTGCAGCAATTATGCTACTTATTGATGTCAACGCCGCCACAAGGCCCACGGTCCAATGAGCCTGGCCACCTAGAAGAATGGGCCACGCTGCTCCTATTCCTGTTAAAGATGAGCAAGCTAAGAACCACAACTTCATATAAGCATGAGCAGCATTAACGGCAATCATTGATAATAGAAGCCATTCCATTACACATGTAAAAAAAAAAAAAACCAAAAATTGAAAACTACATTTTTCATAGGGAAGGCTTCAGCATGAAACTTCTCGCATCTTCTGGTATTAATTTCAGGTATATCGGTAATAAGTACTGTTTATGGGTAGATCAGTTCAGGTACAAGAGCCATGGTGTGAGGCCAAGTTCACAAAATTCTACACAGAGACAGACATAATACAATATCAAAAGACTATGCTTGTTCTAAATTTTCATATAATAGAATCTTCTTTTAGAAAGAACATTAATTAGGCTTAGATTCTTTACAATAAAAGCTCTCTAGTTTAGCGCAACATAGTTGGTTTTCAGTTTGTCCGATTGTTCCCCTTATGCTGCTGGTTGTGGCAATGTTTAAGGGAGAATTCTGTTAAAAGCAAGGTAGAAATTAGCAAAAAACAAACTTTCGATGCGAGCTTTTTGCTTAACTGAAAATAATAAACAAACAGCACAATTATCTATTTAAGTGTAACATGTAAAACTATGACATATCTTCACACTCGGAGAAGTCAACACTCTCAAGTGCCGGTAGAATGAAAACCATGACGAACAAGTCAATACCAAAAATAATGGCCAAAAGCACCAAAAAGATTCTTGCTGAGCTATCTGTATCACATAATTTACAATTCCCAGTGCTTCTAACAACAATATAGTGATCTAATCTTTATTACACCATTTAAATCTGAAATTGTCCTACATTTAGATTGCTATATGCTACATAGCCTGTCTTGAATATGATGACTTGATCTTCCTTTCACCATTTAGTCTTGAAATGTTCTGTGTTTAATTTACTGTTACCTATCTTATTTGCAATAGTCTTCTACACTACAGTGACACTTACATAAAATCAAGGTTGAACAAATCTTAAGGAAGATAACCATAATAAAATAGCCCAAATCTTAAGGATAAAATATCGGATGCATGTATCATGAAAGGGGCATCCTCCATCAAGAATAAACCATATCTAACCAGTATGAAGTGCTGGTGCTGCTAGACCACATCGAAGCTTCACCCAAAAACAAGGAAGATAACCACAATAAAATAGCCCAAATATTGTACTGCTGAGCTGGGAGAATCGCGGATTTCCTCTCTGTAGAAGCAATGCTATGGCAACAAGGAAGGCGGCAGATGTCACAGAAACGTCTAGACCAAAGTATCTGACATGCACAGAGGCAACTATCAATAATCAATGCCTAGCACTTGCCAAATAGAGCCAAAGATTTAATAAAGCAATAACGAATTCAGATGAAAGCACTGCTTCCTGGAAAAACTTTGATTCATTCCAAAAGTATCCATAGGGGTCAACAATGGCATTCTATGAGAAATCAGTGAACTCCACCTGATTTTTACGTTTCAGATTGCTAACATTTAGAAGAGAAGAAAAAAGTATCCAAACAGAGAATGTGAAAGATTTTCCAGAAACTGCATGCTGAAAAGTGGTCAAAGTTTTTCGACGTGTCTTTGCCACCATGGAGGGTTTTTCTCTCAAATTATGCTGGCAATTATTTTTCCTGTGATTATTACAAGTACTTACTACAACTAGATCGCGGTACATTTCAATTTCTGTGTCAAACTTACTGTCTTTTGATTATTTCATTCTTCTGAACAGGATGGTTTTAGAAATTCAGAAGCAAGCAAGCTCCCAAATCTCCCTTAAACAAGCAGCGCAGACAGATAAGGGAGCCTATCACATTTTGATAGGAGAACATAGAAGCATGATAAGTAATTGCTACATCATGATAAGATTGGCTAACTTATAAAACTTTATCAGGAAAGAGAATGCATGCTCAAAGCTTTGCTAGCAACAAAATTTGTCCACCAAATGCCACAAAAAAATATAGCATAGGGGGTGTCTTTCAATCTTACAAGGTAAGTATTGGCATCAGGGCACATATAACCGAGCAAACTCGGGACACATATCGAGGAGGCGGCGTCATTCCAGCTGCAATTCCACGACTTCTAACCAACTCAAAATACTCCCGTGAACCGGCAAAAACAGCAGATGCCAAAGCCACAGTAAACACCCATCCTCCTGCCAACACAACACCGCCAACAGAAAAACCAATTCCAAGTCCAAAAACAATCCTATTTCTTAACTGACTTGCTTTCTGTTGAGTCTCCATATCAGTCTCTCCCCGTGGTGAAGATTGATGGCCTTTGTCTACTTCCTAAAACATTCCGTTTCAGCATTGCTTTACAATCAAATTATTATTAAAATATCATCTAGAGATAGAAATGGGCCACAGAGAACTAATGCCACAACTTATTAATCTTCCTTCATCAACCATATAAGCAACAAACATTGCCATGTCCTGTTCCCGCAGATACTCATTCCGTGCATTAAAAGACAGATACAAACTAAGTTCTCACAGATACGGTGCATTAGGTAACAAATTCCAGCAGAGGAAGAAGCATGAAAATAAGCAAAGAAAGAAAAAAATTGACGCATTACCTAGACTGCTGTTTCTGCCCCCATCCAATTGTAAGGAACTACCCTTTTCTTAACTACTAACAACTAAAAGTGCGTCATTCACAACCCTATCATTTGCACTCAGGATAGAGCCAGCACAAAAAAGTACCGTTTTCCCCTCATACATCCAACAATTCCAGACACCAGTCAAGAAAACAATCACACAGACTAATTCCGGATTTCCTAATGAGACACAGCCGACCGAAAGCCCACCTGATTGGCGTCGCTCTCGCCGACCCGGTCCTGCTCGGCGCGCGCCCCGGCCGCGACGAGGCGCCGGGGGGCCGGGACCCCACGCAAGCGCATTCGGACCACGCTCTTGGGCCCATGTAAAAGCAACCCAAGATTGAATTTTGACAGAGGGCGCGTCAGAACCGGGGCGTTCGTAGCAAAGGGTCGGCACGGGCAAGCGCAGAGAGTGGCGAGCGACAGAGGGGTCGGCTTGATTGCCTCGATTCTGACGAAGGGGGCCATGAAAACGCGAGAGAGGGCTGGCCAAAGTCGAAAGAGGATTCAGGAGTTCTTGATTTTCAAGACATCTTGCACATCAAGAGGTTCAGGAATGGAGCGTTGGGTTCTTTGCGGGGTTATCTACGTTTCGCGCCGTCCACCACCCATCGGCCATTCCGCTCCGTTTTCCCCGTCGTCACGCTGGTGAAAAAGCACATCGTTCTACTATGCCCGTGGGCGTCAATGGTTTATTCCGCAAGTACACAGGAAGAGGGGAAGGTTAAGACGAAAGGTGGAACAATTACTTTGATGAATTACCTCATCATCAGCGGAGGATTATTATGTATGAAAAGAGAAAAAAAAATCTCTTTTTTCGTGAAGGAATTGAATGATTATTTAGTTGCTGTAAATTATGCCGACTTACCCATTTGGTGGCTATGATGCACCGGCAGTTCTCAAATAAATATTATTGCTTGGGTGAATTCAATTTGTAGATGCTTGTTAGCATTCTGGCCTTTCTTGCTTTTCTTTTTCAGGCCTATCCAAAGGAGAATGGTCATGAATATCTTGATAGTTGTGTATTGCCGTGACATGGTACGTTTTGTGTCCGTGAATTTAAGATGGGGATTAAAGCAGGGACGCATAGCCAAGTTCATTGCACAAAAGTTGTCCATTACACTGTGGAATGGACGGATAAGCATTGGCCAAACTCTGATTCGGGCGGCCATTCTTCGGCTCGTCTCTGGCCAGCTTTCGGCTTTGCTCGACCATTTTTTAAAGTTTTCTTGGCCTTTGCTTGGCCACTTTCAGGCCCACATGTTTGGCCAGTTCCACCACACACACACACAACCAGTCCCACCAATTACCGGACAGTCCAATAGCCAACAAAACAAAACATTCGACCAAAAAGAAAAAAACCAACAAAACACACTTTGTTTTTTTGTTCCTAACCAACAAAAAACAGATGGCCGAATGCTTTTGCAGCATCAAAGCACAGTGCAGAAGTTCTCCGTGTATTTTGATTAGAGTTTTCGGCCCATTCTTGGCCGGTTCTATTCTACCGAGCAAAACCGGTTCCCCTAAATTGTGGGGGCCGTTTGAGACAATTGTTACTTCGTCGGCTCTTTTGAGATGATGCGTCCAATGTGGGGTGTATTTTGAAATATTCTCCTAAGCCATCATTAAAAGTTGATGCTATATGAAGTAGTTTTAGTCTTTGGATGCAAGAGTAAACTCGAAACGCATAGAGAGCGAAACAAAAGCTGATCATAATTTTTTTTTTTGTCAATAAAGTCGACTAAGTTTAAATGTGTAGATATAGAAGACATATATTGACATTTTAGAAGGGCCCATCAATGTTGAGGAAAGCAATTTTTCCCTTTTTATTTGTTTTTGCACAAGAAAATTAAAGAAGCGACAATATGCAATTTTAGAATGTAGAAATAACGGAGTGATGGTAATTTTACAAATGCCCATAATGAACTAACTTATGGAGTTGTCTTACTTTCATCAAAAAAAAAAAAAAAAAAAGCTAACTTATGGAGAAACATGTATGTTCATAGTAAGATTCATGTGATAACATGTCAGTTTCTCCATTTACTTCGCTAAGCAATTTTTTTGAGGTAACGCTTGCATGCACAACATATTAAGGTAAGCTCAAGATAGAATCATTGTTCTTAAGTGAATTCGAATGGCTCGGGTATCATCTCTTTAGTTTTGACCTACAACACTGGATATTTTCATGTGCTCTCGAAGCACAATTTTTTCAGCTTGCTCAAACGAAAATTCACATGTTAAGTGAGTGTTAAAACTGCGCAAGTCTTCGGGTGCGTTTGGGAACCACTTTCCAAAGCCCCTTTGAAGCCTAAAGGTACTTGGCCAAATGCCCCGTTTGGGAAAATTTTTGAGCCCGCATTTCTAAATGCCAGCATGTGTGGCCGAAAGCCCAAGGCGGGGGACCCGCCTGGGCTTTCGCTTTTTCGCATGCCCACGCGGAGCACTGTTCATAATTTTTTTCCAAAATTGTCCTCACGAATGTTTTGTTTTCCGGTTCTTGCCCTTGTGTCGCTACTTGTTCATCTTCTCCTGGGGTTCGATTCCGCCGACTGCGAGCGGCGGCGACGCTAGAGGGACACCTAGGCGATCGTCGGGGGTGGCGCGGCCGACGCCGGAGGTGGCGCAACCGACGCCGGAGGTGGCGCGACCGAGGGCCGGGTCACCGCAACCTAGATCCGGGAGCGGCAAACGGTCTTCTTCTTCCGCGAGCGGTCGTCGCCGCGACCGTCGCCCGACGAGCGACGGGCGGTGGCACGACCGCCGCGACCCACGGCAAGGTCCGGGTCACCGCGACCCAGTCTGGCGCGGGGTCGCGGGAGGACCTTGCCGCCCCGATCCGGGTCGCGCGACCTCGCGGCCCCCGGATCGGGTCGCGGTGGCGTCGCGCGACCTCCCGCGACCTCGCCGCCCCCGGGGCCCCGAGGGCGGCACGGTCGCGCGACCTCGTCGCGACCAGTCCCGGGCGGCGAGGTCCTCCCGCGACCTCACCGCCACTAGATCCGGCCGCCGGAGGTCGACGGAGGTCGCGACGGTGTCGCGCGACCTCGCGCCCCGATCCGGCTGTCGCGGAGGTCGCCGGAGGTCGCGGCGCCACGCCCTTTGGTCAATTTTTTTTAATTTTTCTTTTGATAATTTTTTTTTTACCACAAAGATCTTTTGTAAGTGTAATTCCCGACGTTATTTTGCTCAAAATACTTTACAAAGAGCTTTCAAAGTATAATTTACCAAACACGGTTGCACTTTGGAAAACACCTTTGCACAAAAGATTTGCATTTTCCTAAAGACTTTTCCCTAAAAGTGGTTCCCAAACGCACCCTTCATCTCATATGAAGTAGTAAGTGCCCCCAAATCACCTTGCCTACGACTCGGTCCGGACCGGACCGGTCCAAATGCTTAAGCCTCAAAATCCGGTCGGACCGGTGCAACTCGACCGCGCTTGCTCTGATATCGACTTCCCTCCCATTTTCTTCACTCCCCTCGAGCCTCCGTCATTTCGCGACGGCCAATCGCCATTTTCGTCTCGAGAATTCGGCGGGACCGCTCGAATGGCGGCGAAGCGCCGCCCTCCCACTTCCGACGCGGAGCCCGACGGAGCGGAGGCGAGCTCGGGCTCCGAACCGGATCCTCCGACGCTACCCGACCCGAAGGAGGCGACGCGTGTATCGAATTACGAGAAGCAGAGGCTGTCGAGGATCGCGGAGAACAAGAGGAGGATGGAGGCGCTGGGCCTCCGAAACCTGGCGAGTTCCGTGATGGGTTCGAGTCGGAAGGCGAGAAAGGGCGACGCGAAGGGCAAAAGGAAGGTGGGCGGCGAGGACGACGACGACGACAACGACGACAAGGATGGTGATTACGCGCCTGCTTTGGACGGCGATGGCGGCGATGACGATGATCTTAGTGTCGACGATGAGGAGGATGATCGGGATTTTGAAGTATCTGGGTCTGGTAAGACAAAGGTCGGTTCTTTTCTATTGGGTAATTCTTTATCTGCTTCTGTTGTTTTTGCGTGAATTGAAGTTCCTAACGTAGTTGGCGTTTAAGGTTTATGTGAAAATGGGAAGGTCGGTTTAAGACAACGGAGTCAAGAGAAAGAAATGATCACAGAGTTTCTCATTTCTTGAATTTTTCTCAATGAGGATGACAATGGGGCCATTGAAGTGAATGAAGTGATTCGTCCTCGGGGGTCATTAATTTTTGGCTTCGTGGCTCCGGCTTTATTTCATTCCATTCCGAACTGTTGTGTATTCACCACATATTGCGGTCACTCGGAAGTGTTGCCTATATATTTCCTTCACAACGCTGGCTTTTTTTTGCTAGTATAATTTTTAGTTAATGTTGTTGTGAAGTGTATCCGGGAGCACTTTCTTCTTTAGACTTCTTCACGAAGTGTTTTATTCACAAATATTGCTGCAGTGGCTGCATTGAGCGCCTTCTTAATTAGAATGAATTTCTTATGCTGCACCCAGATTTTATTGCTTCATTATGACATTCTTGAAACTTCACCAGTGTTTCTAAGAAATAGTTGGCCTAATTAAACAGAAGACTATCATGAGAACATCCAAGTTGGATCCTAGGTAACCATGAGATTTTCAGCTTGAAGTGGCATTGAATACTTAGTTATGCTGTTTGACTCGCCAAGATTACCCAACTTAAGCAAAACTTTGTGCAGTTGGTTAGAAACTGTGTGAAACTTAAGTACACTCGCTGGCAGATTAACATGCCATCTTTCCCTTCATTTTTCCCTTATTATAAATCCTCGAGAATTTCAATTAAATTGTGTACTTTTAATATATCTTGGCATTTCAAACCTATCACAATTAATTCCAAAATTACAGTCTAATTGTTTATTGGCTACTTATTTTGAATTTCACTATTGCTAATTACTCCAGACTGCTTTTGTGAAGGATGTTAATTTGGTGATACTCTAGTTGCATGTACTGCAGTTGAAAATACCGTTTTCACCAAATTTGTTTAAATATTAATACCACAGTTGAATAAATGATTTAATTACCAAATAATATAGTGTGGGTGTTTTTAGTCAAATTGACTTATGGCTTTCATTTAAGTTTAGCTTTTCCAGTGCTCTGTCTATCCTCTTGGAGTGGGCTTTGGTGGAAGGCAGTTTTTCTTTCTGTATCTCCTCTTATTGCTTGAAAAGCAATAAGATTTCCATTTAAATCAGGATTTAGACAACAATAGGAAACCATGGATCTGAGGCGCACTAAGGAACTTCTAAGTAAGTTGTAGATGTATCAGTCTTGGACATGTCATTATAGTAATCGCATTGGACATATTGAACATCTGCAACTTCATGTCCTTGGTTATTTTATGTTAAGCAAGATTAGGGCGGTGTCGTATGGAAGATGCGTAGATTCATAAGTTATGAACTTAGAGAATTTGGCTATGATACTTAGCACCCATTGCGACATGCTTAGTTTGAAATCAATATTGTTTTCCTTGTTTTTAGTCCTATTCCATTTTAATATTCAGATCAGATTTCAGATATATCACATATCCCAGAGGTTGTGACATGAGAAAAGTGAAAGGAGCTAAACCTGAATTGTCGTTCCTATTCTTTAATGTAGGTGGAAGAAGTTTAAACATTGATGAGGGCAAAATTGATGAGCTGAATTCAGCAAATTATTTTGATCATGTATTATTTTGATATGTCATCTTAATACCGAGCTTCTTGTCCTTCTTGGGACAATCGACATGTCAATACCTTTGTAATACTTCTGTCTTGCTTTGAAATGTTGTTTTTCTTACCTTTTGTGACTATCTCCTGCTCCAGGTAAAGAGAAAAGTGTCCAAACCAAGGAAGAAACCTCAGACCAAAAAGTTACTGAATAAGTTGGATTATGTTGATGATGATGCTGAATTGGCGAAGGTAAATCTAGTATTTTCATGATTGTAATATTGTCATTCTAGAGTGAAGCTTGGGTTTCATCTCAGCATGGATTAGAAATCTATTACACGTGTAGTAACCGCAAGGTCAATATTGACAAAGTCAGTGGCAAAATGCAGGCCATTGTGCTGTCTCTGCATGATTCTGCTGGAGTTTCAGGAACAGTGAGCTCAGGGCCTTCTAAAAATGAGGCTGGTGTAGATCTTAAAGGCAGAGTAGAAAAGACTCAGGAAAATCCTAGGATGCTGAAGAGGAGAAAAACGGTCTGTAACTCTTGTCCTAATAATTGTTTTAAGAGAATTTTGTTTTCCTTTTCCTTTCCTAGCTGACTGTCTTTGTTTGTTTGTTTCTTTGTTTGTTTTCTTGTAAATAATTATTGATATCCAGTTTACCAGCCGGGTGAAGATGACTGAGGACGAGCTGATTATGCATTTCTTTCAGTTTGATGGTAATTGATGGTTAATGGAGTTTCCATTTCTATGTTTGTCAGATGATGGATGCATATTTTTCACATTCTTTCCTTCATATATATATTTTGGCATTGATGGCTGTGGCAACCACTTGTTGGTTTTGCACATCAGGTTCACTTGTTCTTGTGTATCATTAGTCCAAATGGTAGGGAGGTTCAGAGAAGCTAATTTATTGTTAGGCTGAAGCATTCGCATCCAGGAAATAAACATCTATAGTAGGTCAATCTGGAGGGAGATATTTATGCGCTGCAAGTCTTCCATCCCTTTCTTTAGTCATGGTTTGAAAAGTGATATTAAACTTTTGAAGACCTGGTGGATGTTGGTTTGCTAGTATATAGTTTTGAGATACGTTGCTTCTTGATTACTTTGATATTAGAAACTGCCAAAATATGTCACGGAATATCAATTTTACTAGAAGGTTTTTTCTATGTTCCTCTGGTTACTAACAATGAGAGTTTCTTATGTGGGTATTACGTGGACCTTCTTTTTTCTTTCTGTGGCTTGTGATCTTACTGTTAAGTGGGTACATCTAGCCCTTCCTGGACCCCACATTGTGGGAGGCTGGGCAATAGACACCCCTTTTTGGCTTGTGAACCTTTTGTTTCTGGAACTGATGAGCTTGCATGTGTCATGCAGAAGCGGGGAAGGGTGGCATCACTGTGCATGATTTAGCCAAAGTTGCTGATGCTCATGATTTTACATGGACAGACGAGGAACTAGCCAACATGATTCACTGCTTTGATAGCGATGGAGATGGAAAGGTCCAGCCTAGTACTATTTTTGTTTCATCTCCAGTCCTGCACGCTAATCCTTTTGTCAACTGCATTGCTGTGGACTGAACTATTATGAAATTTTGAAAAAAGGTCTCAGCATCATTAATTTAATTGACTGCAGTGTTATGAAATCTCATTAAACATCCATGAGGACAGAGTATCTGTTGTTGAATAGATATATAATTAAGTTATGGGTCTTGGCAACACTTGTTAACCATACTTAATAAAGAAATGTTTTTATTTCATTTATTATGCATAATACAAGAAAGATGGTGCATTGGAAATGACAAACTTTCTTTTTTGAGGTTTTCAAGAAGTGCTTTGGCGGCACTTGTTAATGAAATTCTTAAATTATTAATGCAGATCAAAATCTAGGCAATTTTAGAAATTATCTTGCATTAATGTCCATGTTTCAAGAATCGAACAATACTAAATATGACTTAACTATAACTGTCTGGGAAAGTATCACCAACTTGATTTAATCATAACAATGGGGTAGTGAAAATAAATGAGGTATTATGCTGGCAAGACTAGTCATGCCCTGGAAAGTGTGGGAAAAAGGATTCTGTTAGGATATTAATTTTTACATAGTTATTTTAAGGTCAATCTCTAGTTAGATCTTTTAGTTAGGCCACTCTTGGCATCGGAGAATGTAATTTTCTCCATCTTCATCTATCTCTTTTATTTTTAGATCTCCTTTGCTAGATTGAATAAATTTCTAGTAATGTTATGCAAAGGAAAAACAATTGCCAACAATAGTATTAAGGATTTCTTTTCTCAGGAATCAACATAAATTTAATGATGTAAAGTGAACTGGGGATTGATTGTTGATTCTGGTTTTGGGTCTTTAGGAAGTAAACTATCTGTTTGTGGCGTGACTTATCTGTCTATGTTACAGCTAAGTCTTGATGATTTCTCGAAGATTGTCCATTGATGCAACATGATACAAGGTTCTGAAAGCTCCTAAGTGGTTAAGAATGCCAAGTCTACCTACTGTTCAGATCAGGTATGATGAGGAATTGGCTATGACTTTTTCTCACCCCTTCACTAGTTAGCAATGATGATATCAGAATTAGTTACCGTACTAGTGGTGATTGTTAGATTTTAAATTCTTGGAGTTGAGGTAAGACAAAGGAAAATGGCTCTCCAAAACTTTCTTTTACTGTTTAAGCTAAGCTGATACCAATAAATAAGTCAGTGATGAAAGATGGTGGATTAAGTGATCTGGAGGACGAGGAAACCAACATTTTCTTGCTACCTAATGGAATGTCCTCTTTAGAGCTCGGATTTAGTAGAGTTTTACTTGCAGATTTCCTCATGTATCGACTTCTGATGTATGTCTTTATGTTCTATTCCAGGAGGGATTGATCAAGAGTTCATTTTTCTGCCGGGTTCTGTTTCAACAGCAAGAAAAGAGGCACCTAAGTAAGCGAGAGATAGAATCTAGATAGTAGCTTGATCCGCTAGCTGTAGTGAAGATGTATATAGTATAAGTCAGAGCTTTCATAGATAACTCACCAAATGCTGGTTGTATTTATATCTTTCACCAAATTCTGGTTGTATTACTATCTTAGACAACAGAATTATCTGTGGCTTTTACAAGCTGATCTATTTGAGGTTGGGATTAGTGTGACAGCAGATTATAGCTTGCTTAACCTTTTGGGCCAGTTGAATTATCTGTTGCATTGTTTTATACAAAGAATGAGTACTCTAAAGAAGGTTTGGTCCTGCCGTTATTTATGATTGATCACATCGAGACATTATCTATCCCGTGACAAATATTCTCAAGTTGGTCAGACCGGAGAAACCAAGATGCATTAAAGAAACGCTGCAATATGCACCTTCAGAATAACCAGGTTTGTTAAAGTCGGCATGGAAGTGATGGGGTTTGTCTCAGTTTTGGCTGGTGCCAAGATGTCCCGATGTTCTTAATAAGCTCTGGCGGGTACCTGCGATCGGCTCTCTTTTGAGGCCTTATAGTTTAGAGAGTTCAACTGAGGGCTACACAGAGAGCAGATATAGAGTCGTCAGAAGAGACAGAAACCATTCCTGGTTTCCACACCTTGTCAGACATTGATGGTAATTCCGTTCCCTTGTTATCCTGAGAAAAGGAACGTACGTTTTGAATTTTGAATTTTCAACGCTTAATTAGATCATCGAACAGGCCAAAAGAGAAAGGAGGATTGGGATCGGAGATGAACCGTCGCTGCTGGCCACTTGCCAGACCGTAGTGCAAACAACCGCCATTGGCGAGGTTTGCCATCTCCTTAGCGACTACCAAGAGTGTTTCTCACCCTTCCATGGGTTAATCCCCCCTCCTTTTTCTTAATTACTAAAAACTAGAAACATTTTTTTTGTCTAGTAGCTAAATTTTCTATGTCGTATACCCCATGGCACACAATACATGTTTTACACAATGTTCTTTCCATTATTGCTTAAATTTTTCAAATAATCAATTCACCCTTTCTTGATTGTGCCGTCTTCTCCATTTCATTACCCTCTTTAATCGAATCTGAGGATAGTAACTGCAGCGGTTTGTTGGCCATCTTTACACAGTGGTGGCGGCGGTTCCATCACTGTCTTATTTGGCTCATTATCAATAGAATGAGAGATGGAATGACTCAAATTACAAGATGTGTATATTCTTTAAAAACGTCTTAGAAAGTTTGCTTTGTTCTTTTAACTTTAATTATGCCCTGCTATATCTTGGTGAATCAGTCTGGAGAACAATCAAACATTCATCTTTTATTTATCAATTGTGGGGTTGACAATGAAGCATGAACCCATCTTTTCAACTGTTTGTTGACGAAAACGTGTGTATATTGGACCATGTGGATTTCGTCGATATTGTAACAGCACGAATACTTTGGTTTCTAAGACAAATATAAGAACCATTTCTATGTGGGTCACCACTTATATTCCTTTCATCTATGACTTTGGAGAAAATATTCGGTGCAGTTGGGGTAGCCACCTTAGCATTGCACTAGTCCATTCTGCGAGCGACATGTGTTGCTCGTGGGCCCACCTTGAAGAAAAGCTGGCTTTGAGTTTCTTCCATGCGGCTATAGTCTCGTCCTAAACCTATAAAGTTTCCATTTTGGTATTAGACACATTTAAACGAGAAACCTAAATGAATTTTTGCTGTATATAACCTTACTTTTATGTGTGGGTATACATATAGAAGGTCAATGACAAATATATTCTTCTTGATTGTGACAGGGGAGGTAATTGATGCGATTGACATATTAATACTATTGCACATCTAAGAAAAAAGGCTCGATCTCGTTTGATAACTATCCTTTTGAAGTTTGTGGCTATAAAAGAAGAACAAATCAGGGTCACTCAAAGTATTGAATATATTACACAATCATGATCCTTTGCGTGATAGGTTTAGAAATCCTACTTGTCGTTGCTTTCTATAGTTGAAGATTTGCGTGTGAAAGAGATGTCTCAAACAAGTATACTTTACTGCCAAATTACATTCTTCCTTGAGACAAATTAATCCCAACATTCAAGCTATTGCTAAAACTATCTGCAACATGAAAGCAAAATCTATGATGAAAATCTGAATGGTGGGTTTATGGTCCAAACTTGATTGGATGAGCTTAATTGATTCAACTACAATTTTAAACATGATGCTGAGGGTCACTTTAGGCACTCATTTTTCTCTTAAGTTATATCCATGGCATCGACAAAGAGCTTATCAAATGTCTCTATAATCGATTACTCTTACAAGACTAATTGATACAAAATGTTTTTGTTGGATAAGGTTGGAGTTCCGAGCTTTAATGCTTTTTTCTACTCTTGCTTTGCCCTTTCGAAAAGGACGAAAAGAAGACTATGGATTGGCTTTTGACAATGTTTAGCAGCATATTGGGTGTTGATTGTCAACCCAGGCCTTTGTTATTGATAGAGAAGTTCGATGTACTTTTCCTAGAAGTGCCAATTTGTTGCGTGTTTGGCACATTGAAAAGGATAATGTGATAAAATGTAAATCTCATTTTGAAGATGGAATGAATTGGAATTCTTTTATATTTGATTTGTGTGAGGTTTTGAACTCCAAAAGTGAAGTAGAATATGATGAAAAAAATCAGCGATTTGAAGACCATTGTGAGAAAAGCCATCGATTCTTAGTTGTGTTAAAAATAAATTGGTTCCTTTCAAAGAGATTGCTAAAAGTAGGGTTAAGCTGCGTACTTGCATTGGGCATTTATGCAATCCATGGAACTTTCATGTACGCATAATATAAGATTTAGAATTTCCAATGGTCTACCTCTAAATATAAGTAGTCCACAATAAAGGCTTGATATAAGGTCTTATTTATCATGATATTACTCAAAATAATAGAGATTATTTATTTAAGCAACTATTTCACGAGTTGGAAAGAAAAATCAAGAATGGCTAATTTTGAAAAAGGAAGTTGTTGAAAAGCAAATTGAGCATTTTGTACGAACAAGTGATTCTTTCCCGTATGAGCCCTTAACTACATATCATAAAGATTGGAATTAAAGAATTAAAGAAGAAGCAACTTCTAAATGACGTGATCCTTTGTCATTTCAGATTGTTAAAAAAGGGAAAAGATGTGGTACTTGTGTAAAGGTTATGGGCATAATAGTCGGGCATTTAAATCGAAAGGCAAATGTCAAACTCACATTCAAGGCCGTTGAAATCCATGGTGGCGAAATATAACAGGCACAAAGTACTTCAACACGCAATAATTCAACCTGAAAGGCCTATTCTAAGGTTGGAGTTTCTCGCACCCTAACATTGGAATTAATCGCCGATATATTTTTGAGCAAATAATGACTATCTTAGTAATGCAACTAAAACTTTAATTGTCTAATTTAGGCAATATATATATATTTTCCGGAGAGAGTAGCCTTTTTTAGGGGAGCTAAGTAGCTGAAGAAACAATGTTTTATTGTTAAGTTGCATACACAATTTGTTACTATGGCATTGCATTTGTATTATGAAGATCATTTACTTTTCTTTGTTGGTTTTATGAAAATTTTGATGCATTTGGAATTGACAATATATATATATATATATATATATATATATATATATATATATATATATATATATCTCTGCAAATGGTTTCAATAAGTTGTTTTATAATGCAATTTCAATTGCCACAATTTTCTTCTCAACAACCGATCATTCCATTTAATCAATGCAAAGAGGATATTCACATGTAGTAATGTTTTTGAGAGCTTATTCTTTTGAATTTGCATGGTAAATAATGGATGTTTAGAATTTCCAATGTGCTTAGCTTTGTCATATTGTGCAACTTTTTTGTTCGAAGTAACTATAAAAAAATTGTGTGGTGATGACTTGAAAAACTAAGAAAGGTCGATTGTTAGATTTGTTGATTAAAATGAAAGTCGAGCAATTAAGATACATAGATTATAATGAAACGACATGTATGGAAGTTGCGATTAAATCAAATGCATTAGTTAAAACTAGTAAAAGGATTTTTTTTTTCATTCTTACTTGTGCTTAGGTTATTTAGAATAATGGTTTCCTTGTACAAAATAAAACGATAAATATACAACTCATTAATACAATAACTAGTTAGCTATTTATCAAATAAAACTTCTTCTTTTTTTCGAAAAGGAGGGACAGCATTTTCGTCTCCAACGGAAAAAATTAAGAAAAGAGGCCAAACGGAAAGAAAACCTCATGGAGCTCAAAAGGACAACAAAAAGAATAAAGAAAAGGTAAGGAATAAGCTCAATTAAGGAGTAACACCCAAAAGACAACAAAAAGAACAAAAAGAGGGTTGGGAATAAGCTCAAGTTGAGAGTTGCCGACGCTTAACCTTTTACTATGCGGGTAGATTTGTAGGTAATAAATGCCAAAGTCGTGGAAGTTGCTTGACTTTTGAATAATGGTTCAGGTTGCATTTTCTATCCCACATAAGATGCAAAAGTTACCAAAGCGTGTTAAAGTGGACTCCGGTGAAATCAAGGTAGACCAGCAAAAGTTGCAAAAGCATGTTTTTGTGAACTAATTCTCTTTTTGCCTTGGCACCAAGAAGTTTCCTGATGCGAACTGTTTACTTCCTTTCCTTCTATATTGTTGCATTTTCTATCCCAAGCAAGATGCAAAAGTTGCAAAAGCATGTCAAAGTGAGATCGCAAGAGATCAAAAAGGAGGAAGGAAAAGAAAACTTTCATCTTCATTTGCAAGTGAGAAGGAAAATCACCGTGGAAAAGGGTTTGGCCCAATACGTTATTTGGTTGGCTGAAGAGAATTCTGCTTTGAAGAACTATATAGATTGATAGATAGATCATATGACAGAATAGATTAGAGATAATCTGAATGGTTCGCATTGAAAAACTCTTCCGCCATTTCGCTTGTTGTTTGAAATCATGAAATTTAGAGAAAATAGTAAAATACTAAAAGTTAGATTTTCCCGTCGAGAAAAGAAAATAGATATATGAGTAAGTGAATGCAGAGGAGAAATATAAAAAAGAAGAAAGGGAAAAGTAAACAAGGCCTATGTATAATATGCAACCAAGTGCTCGTGCTAGCAACATCATGAAAAAATTCAGAAAATAGAAGAATTCTCTGAGCCTATAGTTATAGGATGATGGTCACAAACTCCTGATTGAGGAGTGAGCCTCATCCGTTGATTTCACACAAATATGGGGACGGCATTTGCAAAAGTCAAGTCCACTTCAATTAGATAAACTAATAATTAAAAGGCAGAGCTTGACCTCTATATATACACTGCAACCAGTTCCACTTCCTCATTCACAAATGCAATCACAGAATTCATAGAACTCCAATTTCTCCAGAAAATGGAGAATAACGCAATCATGATTGAAAGGTGCGTAATTTATCCGTATGAAAATCTCTGAGAACTCTATGTAGGGTGCGGATAAAATAGCTATTTTCTGTTAATCAGTTTTTTTTTTTTTTTTGTTGAAATAATTTGTTCTTGATTCAGTATAGAGATGGCAAGCAACCGCAACAACAGCACCAACAGAAAATGTTTGACTCGACTCTTCATTATTCACATATGTTTATCTCGTTCCTTACGAGCTGTATCTTGCTTTGGACGAGCATTTGGTGCACTTAACTTTCTATGTTTGTTGGAACTTTTAATTGTACTACTTTCGCAAAATCCTTCCATATCAAGAGTTAACTTTTAGATATTGCATATAAACAAAACTTGAAGATCCCGAATTTGTCCATAACAGGTAAATTCATACAAATTCGGGATCGAATAGCGGAAACATAATATCAACTTACCTCCAGCCATTGATGAAATCTAGAAGTGGGAAACCTCCGGATCTTTGATGGATCCACACAACACAGCACGAGAAATTTGCAATGTAGAAAACACACGTCCTGTTCTACTGCTCAATCCCCTTCACAAAAACTTGATGGTGTGTTTTCTGTATCGTTAGGGTTTGAAAACAGACGACCTGACGATTTTATTCCGTTGGTTACGTTACCGGTATCTCCCATCAAGACCATTATGGTAATGTAATAACGGACAAATATCACTTAATACACGTGGGTAATTAAGGGCAATAATTGGAATTAATATAGGGAATCAATTGGGAATTTATTGAGAATGGAATATTGGAATCATAATAAAATATATTAATATTTTAACATTCTCCCACTTGATCCCAATATTCCTTCAAATGAGTTATTAACCCAAACCCACAAAACTTCATACTGAAATAAAACACATGAATCACGGCGATGAGTCCTCTTAGAGCGAGTATTGTCTTCCGTGTATCACAATGTATTTCATCAGTCCATGTGTGATCAAATAACTTAATGAATAAACCTTATGTTTACTCCAGGTCAAACGTAATTATTTTTCTCATAATAACTGAATGTATACAACTGTATTGAGAAAAACATTATAAATGAATAAAAGTCTCATAAATTCTTCCATATAAAGAAAAATTTACATAATTGGACCAATGCCCATTCTAGAAACATGATCTTTATAACTCATCGGCGGCATGCCTTTAGTTAAAGAATCAGCTATCATCAATCCAGTACTTATGTGTTCTATGACCACTTTCTTCTCTTTAACACGTTCTCTGATGGCTAAATACTTGATGTCGATGTGCTTGCTTCGACTACCACTTTTGTGGTTCTTAGCCATAAAAACTGCAGCTGAATTGTCGCAAAATATTCTTAATGGCCTAGCAATGGAATCCATAATTCTAAGCCCCGATATGAAACCTTTCAACCACACACCATGTGAGGTGGCCTCAAAACAGGAAACGAACTCTGCCTCCATAGTGGAAGTGGCAACCAAGGTTTGTTTTGCACTCTTCCAGGATACAGCTTCGCCAGTGAACATAAAAATATATCCCGATGTTGATTTACGGGAATCAATACAGCCAGCAAAGTCTGAGTCCGAGTAAGCAACTACCTCCAAGTTGTTCGTCCGTTTGTACATAAGCATGTGTCCCTTTGTTCCTTGAAGATACCTCATCACCTTCTTTGCAGCTCTCCAGTGGTCCAAACCTAGATTACTTTGGTATCTTCCTAACATTCCCACAGCAAATGCTATGTCGGGTCGAGTGCAATCCTGAGCATACATCAAGCTTCCAACAGCAGAAGCATATGGGATGTTCTTCATTTGTTCCCTTTCAAAATCATTCTTCGGGCATTGGTTTAAATTAAACCTATCACCCTTCACTATGGGTGCTATACTTGGTGAACAATCTTTCATCCGAAACCTCTCTAAGACCTTATTGATATAGGTTTCTTGAGATAGTCCTAATATACCTCGAGATCTATCTCTATGAATCTTAATGCCAATGACATAAGATGCTTCACCCATATCTTTCATATCAAAACTCTTAGAGAGAAATTGTTTCACTTCATATAACAACCCCTTGTCATTGGTTGCAAGTAAAATATCATCTACATATAGCACAAGGAAACAAATTTTGCTCCCACTTGACCTTTCCGTATATACATTGATCCATGATATTCTCTTTAAAACCGAATGAAGAGATGATCTCATGGAATCTTAAGTACCATTGGCGGGATGCTTGTTTCAAGCCATATAGAGACCTCTTAAGCTTGCATACCAAATGCTCACCAGCATTAGAGAAGAATCCTTCGGTTGTTTCATGTAAACCACTTCTTCTAATTTTCCATTGAGGAATGCCGTTTTCACATCCATTTGATGTAACTCCATATCAAAATGAGCAACCAATGCCAAAATAGTACGAAGAGAATCTTTCTTGGATACAGGAGAAAACGTCTCCGTGTAATCGATTCCCTCCCTTTGAGTAAATCCCTTGGCAACGAGTCTAGCTTTATATCTCTCTATATTGCCTGATGAATCCTTCTTAGTTTTGAAGACCCATTTACAACCAATGGCCTTTGCACCATCAGGCAATTCAACTAAATCCCAGACTTCGTTTGATGCCATAGAATTCATCTCTTCCTTTATGGCATTGTACCATAAATTAGATTTATCACAACTCATGGCTTGTGAAACGACTCAGATCACTTTCAGCTCCAACATTATAGTCGATTCTTGTAGATACACAATGTAGTCATTAGGAATCGCTGATTTCTTCATTCTAGTAGACCTTCTTAATGCCGCATCAACATTCTCCTGAGGAGTATGCTGTTCTACTGGAAGTTCAACAGTATCTGGTAATTGCTGAACAGTTTGGTCTACTGGATCAATATCAGCTGGTTGTGGATCTTCAATGATTGGTTGCTCAGCGACCGGTTGAACTGAAGGGGCGCTGTAAGAAACAACCAATCCAAAGATTCGAGGTGGAAGGTTGAGTATCTGAATGACCTTCTTCGTGGACAAAGTCCTTGAATTGATCGCTCCCACTAATCGTAGATCATTTTCAAGAAATTTAGCATTTCTTGATTCCACAAACCTAGTGGTGTGAGATGGACAATAAAATCTGTATCCTTTGGACTTTTCGGCATATCCAACGAAATACCCACTTATAGTCCTTGGATCTAACTTCTTTCCTGTGGATTGTAGACTCTTACCTCGGATGGGCATCCCCAAACACGTACATGTCGCAAACTCGGTTTCCAACCTTTGAATAATTCAAAAGGCGTTCTTGGAACAGCCTTGGTTGGAACTCGGTTTAATATGTACATAGCTGTTTTAAGAGCCTCATTCCACAAAAACTTAGGAAGTTTGGAGTTGCTAAGCATACTCCGCACCATGTCCAATAATGTTCGGTTTCTTCTTTCTGCGACACCATTTTGGTCTGGTGAACCCGAGGCATAGTGTATTGGGCAATAATCCCATGCTCTTCAAGAAACTTCGCAAATGGACCAGGTGCTTGTCCATCTTCAGTGTATCTACCATAGTATTCTCCACCTCTATCCGATCTCACGATCTTAATTTTCTTGTCGCATTGTTTCTCTACTTCGGTTTTAAATACCTTGAAGGCATCTAGTGCTTCGTGCTTATTACGAAGCAAGTAGAGATACATGAATCGTGAATAATCGTCTATGAAAGAAATGAAGTATCTCTGACCATTTGAGTCCATATCTAGACTACAAATATCTGTATGTATGATTTCTAATATTTCTATACTCCTCTTAGCACCTTTCTTTGACTTGTTGGTCTGTTTTCCCTTTATACAGTCCACACAAGTGTCATAATCAGTAAAATCTAGAGTATTAAGTACTCCATCATTTACTAGTCTCTTAATTCTATCCATGGAGATATGTCCCAACCTCCGGTGCCACAACATAGAGGAATTCTCATTCACAACACATCGTTTTATCCCAGCATTATCATGAACGTGCATCGCATTATTAACGATATTGTCTTGTAAATTAATTCGAAAGAGACCGTCGGACAAAATACCACTCCCAACAATTTCATATTTATACGATAAATTGAATATTAAATCTGAAAATTCAAAGGAGTATCCCAAAGGTACAAGTCTTGAAACTGAAATTAAATTCCTAGAAAAACTAGGAATATAAAAGGTCTTTTCCAAAATTAAAACAAAACCACTACTGAGAACTAATCTGCATGTCCCAATAGCTTCCACACGCGAGCGCATCTTGTTTCCTGAATAGATGCCTTGTTCACTTCCCACTGATTCCGCTGGTTCTGAAAACCCTGCAAGGAATTCGAAATGTGGATTGTAGAACCAGAATCAATCCACCAACTGTTGTGACTCACATCAACCATATTAGTTTCATAACATACACATGTGAGTTGGTTACCTTTCTTTTGGAGCCACGCCTTAAATTTGGCGCAATCCTTCTTCATGTGCCCCTTCTTTTTACGAAGAAGCACTTGGATTCCTTCTTAATGCCAGCTTGGGGAGGTAGAGACATCTTACCCTTCCCCTTTTGCTTGCCTTGCCCTTTATACTTATCCCGTGTTGCCATATGAGCACTTTCTCCTTTCTCCATAAGTAGCCTCTCTTCCTCTTGAACACACATGGTCATGAGTTCATTAATTGACCACTTAGTGTTATGTGTGTTATAAGAGATCTTGAAGGGAGCATACTCTTGTGGGAGAGTATTTAGGATATAGTATACAAGAAAGGATTCTGATATCCCAACCTCAAGATTCTTCAGCTGAGCTGCAATGTCCCTCATCTTCATGATGTGCTCACGCACACCTCTTACACTGGTAAGCTTCAATGATGAGAACTTCATAATTAGGGTCATGGCATGCGCCTTCTCTGAAGACTCAAATTGTGCATCAATGGCCTTCAGCAATTCCTTGGCATTGTTATGCTGAATGACCGAACCACGAATGCTAGCAGAGAGTTTTGTCTTTATGTACATCACACTGAGACGGTTGGATCGCTCCCATTGAGCATAATGAGTATGCTCAACATGAGTACTACTCTCGGTAGGTTCAAGTGGTTCGTCGACCTAAGAGCATAATCAAGATCCATGCACCCCAATTGGAGAAGAACTAATTCTCTCCATTCTTTGAAGTTATTTCCCGTAAGCTCAGAACAATTATACCAGAATTAATCGTAGGTGGTAAAACTGCATTATAATCAAAGGAAACTTATGTATCAATATATTTGAGGCAAATAAACTTAGATCATATTTTACCAATGTAAAACATGTTTTAAAATATGAATCATATAACATCAAAAACTACCTGTGGGTTAAGTTTCTAATTTAAATTGATTCATAATTACTTCATGATGAAACTATCAAATTATATTCCCTTCCTTAATCCCTGTGGGTAAATTAAGAAAGATAAAATAATATTTCATCCTAATTAATCACATTAATATATTGAAAATTCCTGTGGGATAAAATTCATAATATTAATGTGAATAATTACACTTATTGTCTTTAACCATATGTGATCCAAAGGCTCTTAATGTATATAATTTAATATAATCAAAGATGCTGTGGCTAATCCTTAATTAATTAAATATATACGGATCACTAAACATTTAATTTTCTTCATAGAATTGCACCTTAGGGTAGAACAGTAAAATCACGTGCAAAGGGAGTAAAACTGAAATTTTGCACGCAAGGCCAGAATTGGAATTTTACTTTTAAGGGGTAAAACAGGAATTTCACGCCAAAAAGGGCAAAATCGGAATTTTGCGCGGGCAAGGGCAGAATCGCAATTTTTTTTATAAGGCGGAGGGGCAAAATTGAGAATTTTGCGGGCAAGGGCAGAATCGCAATTTTCCTAAAGCGGAGGGGCAAAAATGAGAAACCACGGGCGCGCGTGCAACGCACGCGTGCTTTTCCCCATTCGGGCGCGTGCAACGCACGCGCCCGCCAGCCACTCGGGCGCGTGCGTTCCACGCGCCCGCTGCAGCCTCTCGGGCGCGTGCGTTCCACGCGCCCGCTGCAGCCTCTCGGGCGCGTGCGTTCCACGCGCCCGCCGCAGCCTTCCCGCGCGTGCGTTGCACGCGCCCCGCTGCGCGCTCGGGCTTTCTTCCGCCGCGACCGCCTCTGTTCCGCCGTCCGGGTCTCCTCCCACAGCCCATGTCCGACCAAATTGGATGATGGGTTTTGAAGAGAACGCCGGGACGAACGAATAGATTCAAGATCCGGCAAAACGACCATATATGGACCAGAATTAAGCCAAAAAAAGTCTGCCCTATCAAACCCTAACCACAAAAATTCACCGCTCGATTTCTTCTCGAGGATCGTAATATGTCGAAAAAATTTATAGATTTCTCTTCCTAATGGCGGTGTGATCATTCAGATCCATTATTTCATGGGGTTAGCCCGAATTTGGTCGGAATTCTCAATTCCGATCCAAGCCATATACAAATCCGAAATTTATCCACATATAATTCAATAAAATAAATTCCAAAAGGCTTCACCAAGGCAGAGATTGCTAATAAGGGCTCTGATACCAACTTTTAGATATTGCATATAAACAAAACTTGAAGATCCCGAATTTGTCCATAACAGGTAAATTCATACAAATTCGGGATCGAATAGCGGAAACATAATATCAACTTACCTCCAGCCATTGATGAAATCTAGAAGTGGGAAACCTCCGGATCTTTGATGGATCCACACAACACAGCACGAGAAATTTGCAATGTAGAAAACACACGTCCTGTTCTACTGCTCAATCCCCTTCACAAAAACTTGATGGTGTGTTTTTCTGTATCGTTAGGGTTTGAAAACAGACGACCTGACGATTTTATTCCGTTGGTTACGTTACCGGTATCTCCCATCAAGACCATTATGGTAATGTAATAACGGACAAATATCACTTAATACACGTGGGTAATTAAGGGCAATAATTGGAATTAATATAGGGAATCAATTGGGAATTTATTGAGAATGGAATATTGGAATCATAATAAAATATATTAATATTTTAACATTATCATCTATAACTTACTGCAATTAATTTGTTTGGACTTTGCATGTCGTTAATACTGAGCTTTAGTTTGTAATGTCGGACTCGCATGTGACAGGTAATGCAATTTGCTCTTGCAATCATGCATTATATGTACAATTAATTTGACTCATTATATGGGGAAAGTGTTAAAAAGTCCTAAACATTTTGCATTTACTCATAAACATTTTTATTTGATGCTAATTCAATACTTTCTGGCTAGATTTTGCTGACTGGTGCTGGCCAGTTGACGTGGCATAATCGGTGTTGATGTGGACAATTTTTAATAATATTTTAATATTTTTGAATTTTTTTATTTTCTTTCTCCTTCTCCTTCCTTCAACCAGTCATCAAACCTCGGTGATTGCCTAGAGGCAACAGCCAGCGAGGCTCGAGCCCTCACTGGTGGCTTCAAGGGCAGCAAGGCCAGCTTGAGGCCGGCTATAAGGGCGGCATTGCACCGGGTTGGTGAGGCTTGCCCTCAAGCTGGCCTTGCATTGGGCAGCGAGCCTTGCCCTCGTGGCCACTAGCTAGGGCTTGAGCCTCACCAGTGGCCAGCGAGGTCGACCTCGACCTTGCTGGCCATCACCTTTGGCCAGTCGCCGAGGTCCGGGACCAGCTGGAGAAAGGAGGAGGAGAGGGAAAAAAGAAAAAGAAAAAGAAAAAGAAAAAATAATAAAAATTTAAATAAATGAAAATATTATTAAAATTTGTTAATATTAGTGCCGATCGTGCCACGTCGGCCTGGCCGATGCTCATTCAGCAAAATCCGATCGGAAAGGACTGAATTGGCACAAAGTAAAAATATTTAAGACTAAATTGATACTAAAAAAAGGTTTAGGACTAAATTGGCACAAACATAAAAGGTTTATGATTTTTTTAACACTTTTCCCCTCATTGTACAGTTTCGTTGTGGATAAGTAAGCTTCTGTCGAGCAAGATTTTAAGCATGCGGATGAAACACTTCTAATACAAGCTTCTATTATCTGACAACAACGTAAATTAATGATTTCAGATTTTGTTGTGCTTTTCTCTATAGACTTGCAGAACAAGAAGAAGCCATCATTGAAAAATTGAAGGATTTCTTGAAATCCTCGCTTACCTGGTCATTAGCTCTTCTCCGGCTAAGTATTTACTTGTAAACATGTAAGCGACCTTCATCGCGATTTTCATAACTGTCGTCACGCTCTTTGGCATTAGTCCACAAACAACACCAAGCAATTGTGGGACAACATTCATCAGTTTCTCGTTTTTTATACTAGGATGTCTCGTTGTTGGAATAGCAATTAACTCGATCATACCAAATTCTTACTTTAAGTGGGTTGTCTATGGTATGTTCCTTGTTATGGTAGCTACAAATCCCGATTACCAACAACTTTTTCTGGAGATGAAACGAGTCTTCAAGTCCACATGCGGAGCAACTTTTTTGAGACTTAGAAACTTCTTCATTCAATCACAAGTGATTATTGAATGTCTCTTGATAATTAATTTTGCGGACCGAGAACAATCATCCATGAATAACAACCTTGCGACTCGACCGGTTGGCAATGATAGAGGTGGAGTTGAGGAGGACATGGTCTAGTTGACCTCGTGATGGAATTGGACACCCTTAATCTCTCCATTTCCCTTTACATTATTAGATGTTTTGCCGTGTATTTTATGTTAATAGGGTATGCAAATGTGTGGTAAGACTATAATAGTTCTTCTTTGATGCATTAAATTTGCAACTTTGTAAATTTGCTTCATCTCCATGAAATTTTTATTGATCTAGTTTTTCTTCCCAGCAAAATTTACAATAATGCTGTGTTTTATTCTGCTCTTCGTTGACTGCTCGTTGCTTTACATGAATAGTATCTGCCTTATGTAACACGCTGGGATTATCTTTGAAACATGGGGTCTTTTGGTTTTATCCCTATGGTATTACTCTTGTTTTTGAACTGCCTGTACTACGAATCCACAACGCAATTTCACGCCAAATGACGGTTGCCAATGAGATGAAAAAAAGATGGGATTCCATTGACCAAATGAGATTTCTCATTCAAAAAATGTTCGATTTAATTTTTCCATTTGTCCTCTAATTGTTTGTCATTATTTGTCCTCTAATTTAACCTGTAATTATTCTTATTGAATGAGTTTTTTTTTTTTTCCGGTTGTACGATTAACTTTCTAATTTCAAATGGTAATTAAATTTCATGTCCGTAAGAATTTGGAAAGTGTGAACTAAAGGGCAAGGAATGCTGGAAAAAACAACAACACATCGAATCTCTGACTTTAATTTGTACGAAATTCTCTTTCTTCATCTTTTCTGGCTTTTTGTTCCAATGCAGTTGTTACTGTCGATGTGATCAAATTGATTTTCACAAAACGGGGATTTAATCGACAGCATGTCTTGTAACCGATCGAATTAACTTCTTAAGATGTAAAACCCCGATAGAGGAAGATAACTCTCCACATGGAATGTTATGTTTTCTAATGTAATACGTTTGCTTTCTTTTCTTTTAGATTCCTTTGGTCAATCAATACATTTGAACAAAATCTCTCCACTTGCACAAATAGCATTGGAATTGTCTGCAATTGTCTGTAGAACTTGAGATTGCAATAATCAAGTTACTACTCGCATTGTATAGTATGTATAATCTGATGATCTTTAAGGCAAAGATAAAATATATTGAAACAAGGAAAATCTTTTTTTATTTAAAATTTTCTCAACAACTATATAAAAAAGAACGAGAAGTGCTAATTTTCATTTCAATTATTGGCATAACTAAGCATAGCATTTATATGAGATCTATTGATCGAATTATTCAATACTTTAGAATTGCTCCTTTTCATATATAATATGGAGTAGCGAATAGAGGTGCTTTAAGAGTAACCCATTACTTTTTAAGGAAATTTTTTTGTCCCCACAGCCCTATCTTCCTCCTGTATCGTAGTGATAGGTTCAAGGGGAACTGCACAATCTGATTCATGATGGGATTCATGATGGGTGCTTGTTTCATGTTGCGAGTTCAAAATAAATACCATGTTGAAAATGTTAAGGTAGGAAAAAAGGTCTAAGGTAGAAAGTAGAGTAGATGTATCTAATTAGACCCAATGCTCAACAACTTAAGGTTTTTAGTGAAATTAAGTATCAGTAACTAGGTCAATAAATTCGAACATTGTGCTCTGTTTGAATCCCTTACTATAACAATGTTGAATTGTTGTGAGACTTCTCTATTCTTGAAAATACTAAATTGGTAAATCATCAAGGCTTTTCACAAGCTTGCTACATGTTAATCTTCGATTGAATGTCGGCTTCTTTAATGTTTTTTACATAATGTATGTTGCAATGGTGTTACGGATGCATTTTGATGGCCCCGCGGTCGTGTCTATGGACTAAACAGCCCAAAAGGTTGGGAGCTCCAAGATTGCTATCTTTAGGCACATTATCCCAATTATTTTTTCCCAGTCTTTTTGCTTGTCATTTTTTTTCGTTCCTTATTAAATTTTAAAAATTATATTATTAACGTCAAATATATCTATAAGAAAATATTCGAAAAACTAAGAATTTATTGAGCTTTGATGTAGCTATTAAGGGCCGAGACTGAGGTTTATTTTTTTAGAAATTGAAAACTAACAAACGACTCATGAACCATGATGAGAATAGGCTTATTATTATAATATTATTTTTTATGTAAATACAACATTAACATCGAACATTCTTTATGTAAAAAATTCTTCTTCGCATTGATTAATATTTCATCCTAGTCATTTTCAAATGCTCTGTCTAAAATAAAATTTCATTTTGAGGCATTAGTCATTGATTATAATCTAATCAAAGCTTATTAGGCGGGGTATTGCTTTTTACCTTCTATGATTCACATAATCATGTAGTCCAACACCTCAATTTTGATAAATTTATCATGCAGATACAATGATTGATAGAAGTCCATCAAACCTTTTAGGATTTTTAATATCTAAAGAAAAATCGTCTGGTAAAAAAATTCGTCATATAGCAGGCACTATTTTAAATTGCTTAATTCCTAAAGATTAAATTTGAACTCAACTGACAGCTTGTGACGATGGCGACTGGTGGTGCGCTCGCAGTGGATCATGGTGTTCGGCAAAGGATAGCGGCGGTGCGAGGAGCCCGGCTCGGTGGGGCTCGCGGATTGCTGCTCGGCTCGGTGGGGCCTGGCTTCAAGCTGTCCTGTGGTGGAAATCTTCCGACGGTGATGCTTTGTCGAGAAACCTGCAAAAATAGAGAACCACCCCGAGGTGGCTGAGCAGTAGTGGTGTCGTGGGATAGGGCTGGACGGCGGGGCAGCAGGGTCGGCGAGACTGATGCAGCGCCAGTGGGGGTAGGGACAGCAGCTGGAAACGTCATCGTAGGGAACAACAACAAACTTGGTGAAGGTAGCGCTAGGTGGCGGCTCGGCAAGGATGGCGTCGCAGGGTCAGTAGTGGAATACCAGAGGACGACCGAGCGAGACTCGGACCGGCGAGGCAACAAACAGTGGAGGAGCGACATCGGCGTCGAGGGTTCTTGGTGAGGCACAGCTGGGAGGCGGCTGGGACAACAACATGGCAGCGGCGCCGAAGTAAGGAGCTGCGAAGCTCACCGTCAGTCAGTGAGGATGGCAGCACGGGCAAGGGCCTCGGCCAGGTGTATGAGCTTGGCTGAATGCTCCTTCCTCTCTCTCTCTCTCTCTTTCTCACGTGTTTGTCTCTAGTGTTCTAAATTTCTAATTGCTGTCCTCGAGTTATGAGAACCTAGGTTTAATTTACTCTTGCGGGCTTAATTTCAGCCTAACAACTTGATGGACTCTTGATAACCTAGGGTCATTCCTTAATTAGACTTTTAATGGGCTTAATTAAGCTTAAATTGGCCCAATTATGCCCCCCCCTCTCTACAGAATTTTGACCACCGCTCTACCAAGGCTTGGCAAATTTCACCCCTTCATTGTAGGGTCAATCTATTCAATTAAGCTTAAAACCATCCACCGTCGGTCCGATTAAATGCAATAAACTCAATTATGCTTCTAATGACCATATGCTATTTAATTATTATTTTTGCTAGGGCTGAAGTCTATCTCTAATTTTCTATGCAGTGAATTACTAATGGGACACCAAAATTTAGGTGTCAACATTCATATTACCAAATAAAGAGTACAAGCCTTCCCTTATATATAGGGTGAGAGACAATTAGGTTTAATTACAACTAATGTAAAATACAATTAACCTAACTTTAAATATATACATCTAACACTACCCAATAATGGTGTTTTCTCCCTCAAACTTATAATAAAGGATCATGATGGCTCTCTTTTAGGGTTTCATTTCGCAGCACGCACTTAGTAGAAAGTTGAATTTGGTATCACGAGATGCTGACAAGCTATAATTTACTCTGGATTCGGTCTAAAAGTAATGAAAATTGATAAAAATATGATAAATTCCAGCAGTTTGTTCTAACAACTCCAGCTTGGACTCGGCTCAAGGAAAGTTCCAGTAGATGGATGCTTTTCCTTTTTGATTATTTTAATTTCAAGGTTAGAATTGGAAGTCATACACATATAGAAAGCTGATGAACAGTGACTGGCGTGCATATGTATGTGAGACGTGAATAGAAGTCTAGGCTTGGCAAGAAATGCAGGGGCAAGACCATTCGTTTCTCGAAGACTATGATATTGGCATTCTTCACAATATATGGTGAATATAGTGAACCTGTGAATGCGTCGATGACGTTGATATGTGAACGTGTGAGTGCGTTAATGATATTGATATGTCGTGTAGAAATCGGTGCAAGTTAAGAGTGGGCCCAAAAGAGGATGTTTCCAAAGGGTAGGTAGGAAAGGTCTTCGTGACGTGGAATCTAGGCAGTCAAAGAGCAACCGGCCGTGAATAAGAGAAAAAAGATCCACACGGTGTCCCAGTCACTGCAAATGAAGAAAGCATCGGATTGCATGGATTTTTCGCTAAATCCATCGCATGTCGAGCATCATTCATATTAATGGGATCTTTCTTATTTGACATTGGATTTGGCGTTGGCATATTTAACTTGGGTTTGAGCTCTGTCATAACCTCTAATACGAAGAACTTTACTTTATAGGATGAGCATGTAGAGACCGATCGACCTCTTCTTTTCTCTTAAAAATGATTCAAACGTTCCTTCTAACATCTTATGCCATTTTCATCACGACCTTAGGAGTCAACTTCATCTGGCTAGTTTGTACTTATTGTCCGTAGCGGTTATACTTTTCCTCTCTTTTTGTTATTTCGAAATATTTAAGCACTTTGTGCCCTCGAATCCGTTGCCTAATTTTACCAAATAAGATATAAAACCAAAAGAATTATTATCCACTTTGCAGAGCATCATTGCAACATAACGATATATCGGGAGTATTGACAAATGGACAAAAAGGATTCCGTAGAACAGAGGATAATTATTATTAGTTGGAAATTATTCATCTAAGTTAAGGTAAATTCTTTTTGACTAAACCACCGTTGAGAGTGTTTCGTTCACCATGCGACACCGTATTACAAACTATGACTAAGAAAAACCTCCTCTCTTTTCTTTTTTTTCGAATTTCGTTACAGTACTATGCATCGTGTAATATCTATCCAAGCCTTTTTTACAAGACTTGTTTAGTTTTCTACGTGAAGAAACAAGAAACGGAAAATGCACCTGCCCGTCCATTAAGAAAAAGCCGTACAGACCTGCGTGATGGTTTTTCTTTATAAAATATATATATTTTATTAAGATGGGTCCGAGATAAATTTTAATTGTACTTTGTTTCTTCTAACTCATTTCAACCCATTCATAAAGTCGGAGATGCCCATTTTGAAACTGAACCGACAAAGACGAGTGGAAAAATGGGTTAGTACAATATTTTGCCACCCTAATTATTACTTACGCAATAATCCGTTAGACTAATCATATGGACTTTGCATGCCATGAACGGTGTAGTCTAGTTTGTAATTTGGTTTGTACCTGACATGTCGTAATGCAATTTGGGAGAAATTCTCACATCACAGTTAATTTTACTAATTGTATAGTAAATTTATGGATAAATAAGCTTTCGTTAAGAAAGATTTAAGCATGCATGTGCGCTGCTCTTGCTACAAGTTTGTATTATTTACTTGCACCAGATATTGACGATTTCAGTTTTCGTTTGTTCTTTTTGAAAGGCTCAGAGAAAAAGAAGATGACATCGTTAAAAAAATCGAAAGAATTCCTGACATTCTCGCTTAAATGGTCATTTGTTCTTCTTGGAGCTAAGAATTTACATATAGACAAGCAAGCGACCTTCATCACAATTTCCGTATCTCTCATCGCGCTCTTTGGCATCAGTTCGAGATTGACACGAAGTGGTTGTGGAATGACATTCATCAATTTGACATTTCTCGTGCTAGGATGTCTCTATGTTGCAATAGCAATAAACTTGATCGAGCTGAATTCTTACATCAAGTGGGTTATTTATGGTATGTTCCTTCCTATGGTAGCTACAAATCCTGATTACCAATAGGTTTTTCAAAATATGAAACAAATCTTCAAGTCCATACGCGAGCAACTTCTTTAAGACTTACAACTTGCTCTTCCAATCACAAAAAATATCGAAAGTCTTTTGAAAATTAATGTTACAGAAGAGAAGAATCATCAATGAATAACAACACTATGACTCGACCAATCGGTGGAGATGGGGACAGAGTTGGGGAGGACATTGTCTAATGGATCTTGTAATGAGTCAATGCCCTTCCTCTCTGTTTTTCTTAATATAATATGAGGTGTTTGTAGGGAAAAGTAGCAAAAAAAATCCTAAACCTATTATATTGATCCCAATTTAGTCATAAACCTTTTAATTGGATCAATTTGGTCCAAAACCTTTTAATATAGGTATCAATTTAGTCATAAACCTATTAAATGGACTAATTTTGTCAAAACCATTTCACATTGGTACTAATTCAATCTATCTAGCCAATTTTGGCCCGCCGGTGCTAACGAGGACACCATTTAGTAGTCGGATGTTGACGTGGTAATTTTTAAATATTTAATTTAATTATTTATTTGTTTTTTTTTTTTCCTTCTTCTTTCTCCTTAGACTTTCCTTGCAGTGGCCGACGAGCCGACGAGGTTGCAGCCCTCGCTCGACCTTGCCCGGGGCCACGGGTGAGGGCTTCACAGCCCTCGCCCGGTGGTCGTGAGTCTCATCGGAGGCTCACTAGCCACTACGAGGAGAGTCCAAGGAGGAAGAAGAAGGAAAAGAAAAGAAAAGAAATTATTAAAATTCGAAAAAAATAAAAAAAAATCATTTAAAAATTGCCACGTCATGGTCCGGCCACTAGTTAGCATCCACGTTAGCACTGGCTAGACAAAATTGGCCAAATGGACTGAATTGATACCGATGTGAAAATGTTTAGGATTAAATTGATCCAATTGAAATGTTTTGGACTGAATTGGTATCAATATGAAAATGCTTAGGACTAACTTAATTCAATTAAAAAGTTTAGGACTGAATTAGTACTAATTTAATATGTTTAGAATTTTTTTGATACTTTTCCCACTATTTGTACTACAAGTGAAATGGATGTCTAGGCTTTTTCTACTTGTTATGTTTTATAAAATACGCAAAAGTGTGGTCAACATCATGAGGTGTTTTTCTCCATGTTTTGGCACCATTATGATTGGACTGGGGGTTTGCTTGGACAATTATTCGTTGTGGAATGTCTTAATTTTATGGCGCTTTTTTGCCTGTTCGTGTGAGGAGGGAATATTTGAATGAAGACATGCATATTGATAGAGGCATTGTTAAGCCACGAGAGTTAGGTTCTACACCTTTTGGAAGTTGATTCTTTTTTTCTTTTGAAGCTAGATATTGATAGTGCAAAATCTACTTCCAAATTGATCGTTTCCCCAATGGTATCGCTTCTATTTATGCCCTGCCTATAGTATGGATCAACAATGCCATTTCACTCAAAATAACGCTTGTCTTATATCAATATTACTTACTTCGTTCATGATTGTAACATGACCTATCACATATTAGTTATGGTAATGGATCTTGAATGAGTTTTACATGATCTACGTGTCAAAACGTGAAGTCGATTCTTGTAAGCCCATCACGGCAAGAAGAGGATTCTTTTCTTGTGCCAACTGAATTAGACATTGGTGATGTCCACATCTGCACTTATCTCAATCTATTCATGAAAATACCAAAGTGGTAAATCATCGACATTTTTTCACAAGTTTGCTACGTGTTGATCTGAGATTGGATGTTGACTTCTTTAATGTTTTTAGATAATGTACTTTGGCCCCGCGATCGTGGCTGTGGACTAAATAGCCCATAGCGAAAACGGATGTTTAGGCACATTATCCCGATTATTCTTTTTTCCAATCTTTTTCCTTGATTTTTTTTTGTTCTTTATTATATTTTACAAATTCTATGCTAATATGAAATAAATTTACAAGAAAATATTGGAAAAACTGAGAATTTGTTGTGCTTTGATGTAATGATTAAGGGCCACAACGAAGGTTTATTTTATTAGATATGGAAAACCGACAAATGACTCATGAACCACAATGAGAATAGACATATACTTAAATCTGATGTAAATACAACATTAACTCCAAACATTCTTTATGTAATAAATTCTTCTTTGCATTAGTTGATATTTAATCCCACTCATTTTCAAATGCTGTATCTAAACTAAAATTTCATTTTGAGGCATTAGTCATTGATTATAATCTAATCAAAGATTATTAGGCAGGGTATTGTTTTATTCCTTATGTGAAGTTCAAAGTCTTACTCTACTCATTCTTCTGTTGAAATTTGAAAACAACAATGAATTTATCTTTGCTAGGGAGAAAATTCTACAAGTGCAAAATGTTGTAAAATGTTACTTTTTATAATTCCTGTAACATTTTCCTAATACACATACAGTATTAATCTTTTCCAATCGTATGAGGTCATGATGGTTTGTTATAACTATGATGAAAAATGTCATAAAAAAAAATTAGAGGACTTTGTGTACCATAAATCTCATTTGATAATTTCCAAAAACCAGTTCAATTGCCCACTCTCAAAGAAAAAGGCTTTCTAGGGTCACTATTCGACCGTCATCGACCGGAAACAAGATCCGGTTTCTTGAAAAGTGTAAAAGAAAAAGAAGAGAAAGAAGAAATCCAACCAAACAAAAAGGAAAAATAAAAAGGTAATATAAGTCAAGAGTGGCCCCCACTCGATCTTGTCGGGGTTTGCTGATAAATGCGGAGGAGGAGGTCCCCTGATCGGGAGGGACTCTCCTCCTCTCATCCCATGGGATTAGACGCCCTGTTAGACCCTATGGGACTTCCCTAGTCCTCGTCCCATGGGATCAAGCAGCCCGTCCAATTCATGGGACCCGGTTCAGCTGATGGGACTTCCCTAGTCCTCGTCAACAGCTGAACTAGGGAATGGATTCATTCCGTAATGTGACGAGGACTAGGAAAATGAGTAACTCATTACGGAATGAATCCATTCCCTAGTTCAGCTGTTGACGAGGACTAGGGAAGTCCCATCAGCTGAACTGGGTCCCATAGGGTGAAGGTCACGTTTTTCGGTGATATTGTCCCTCCTCCTTATATATACATATCCCTAGTATTACCCGAAGTGTGTATTCACCAAAAAACTCTCAGCCTCTAGTGCTGAGCCAAAGGAAGCATCAATTCTCTCTATTGGAAAGCTAGCAACGGATCGATGTCTAGCATCAACTTCAATTCAACCGAGACTCAGAGGTTAGTTTTGCATTCAAACAGTCATAATTTACATCAATTAGATAGAACTCGTCATTGTATGCACATATGTATCTTGTGCCTTATGAACCGTTAGCAGTGATCGGCTTTATGGTGTGTCGATTCCCAACCTAGGATCAAGAACCTATCTTGTCCACGCAAGAACTGGACTAGACAAGTTGGACGGGGATTGGGTGTATATTTTTTTTCCTTTGTTTCTTCTAATACATGCAGACTTTTGGTGACAATTAACTGAAAAGGCAGCATGATTAATGAAACCGGTGGGTTGTTTTGCCTTTGTTATCATGTAAATCACTCCCCTTTAGAATGTTCATTAATCTGCCGACCATTTTGGTTCCATATGTTGTCGATCACTTGCTTTATTTGCTTGTTTGGCAAATGCCCATTCTGATCTTTCTCCGATACAATTATGCCACTCCTTACGTTACTTGTGAGCACATGTTCTGGGCTTGAATCTCGTGTGGCATCCATGCTTTCACATAGACCATTCTTTGTTTTGATACTGTGAAGCTAAAGTAACCGAGACGATTTTTCATTCACTAAAGAAGAAGAACCCAAAATATAATAAAACAATGAAATTAAAGCAGTCTCAGTCAAGATCGAGACACAGAAGCCTACCGAATAAAAAGGAGAGAGAGAAAGACTGAAAATTCAAATGCAATTTACTAATTTATGATTTATTATAGATAAGAAAATAAAGAACTTAAGTAATATGAGTTGATCTATCGGTTTTGTCTCGCCGGTCTGATTCCTCCCATGGAATTGGGAATTGGACTAGTTATTTTTGGTTTCAAATTTTTGGAATCAAGAATCGGACCGGTTCTTTTAAAAACCACCCAATTAGCCAGTTCCTGGTGGTTCTTGGGTTGGACCGAGACCGATGCACACTCTTATGAACTATATCCTCCTTTGGATAAAAAATAATATGTGCACTTGGCTTTTTATGTTTGCTGGAGCCTTTGTTTGTGCAATTTTTGCAAAATCCATCCATATCGATCATGAATCATTTATTACTTAATGCAATTGATCCCTTTATACTAACTATATGGACTTTGCATGTTGCTAATGCTGAGCTCTAGTTTCTAATTTTGGATAAGCATATGGTATGATCGGTAGTCATGCAATTTGGGAGAGATCATCATCATCATATTTCATATGTACAATTCATTCTACAGTTTTATTTGTGGAGTAAGCTTCCATAAAGATCATACTATAAGCTGGTATTATTTATTTACCTCATAAACTAATTATTTCAAATTTCATTGTTCATTATTGTAGACTCGGACAACAAGAAGATGCCAAAGCTAAAAAATCGAAAGGTTTCTTGATATCCTCGCTTCAATGGTCATTTGCTCTTTTTGGAGCTAAGGATTTACTTTTGAACAAGCAAATAACCTTCATCACAATAGCTGTAGTCCTCATCGTGCTCTTTGGCATCCATTCATGGACAACACGAAGTGATGGTGGAAAGACATTCATCAATTTCACGTTTCTCATACTTGGATGTATCGTTGTTGGAGTAGCAATTGACTCGATCGTACTGAATTCTTTCATGAAGTGGGTTATCTATGGTTTGTTCCTTATCATGGTAGCAACAAATCCCAAGTACCAACAAATATGCCAAGACATGAAACAGATCTTCAAGTCCATGTACGAAGAAATTTCTTTGAGACTCAAAAACTTATTCATTCAATCACAAGGGATTATCAAAAATCATTTGAAAATTATTATTGCAAACCAAGAAGAACCATCAATGACTAATAATGCTGTGACTCATCCTGTTGGCGGTGATGGAAGTGGAACTGGGGAGAACAATGTCTAATTGATCTCGTGGTGAAATTCCACACCCTTTATCTCTCCTTTTCCCTTTGTATTTTAAGATGTTTGTATGCTATGTGAAATGAATGTCTGAGCTTTTTTCTCCATATTATTTGTTTGTACGATATGAAAAAGTGTGATCAGATGATATATTAAATTTGCAACTCTCGCATATATGTCCAAGGTTGACAATGCAAATCTATTTCCCATCAATTTTGTGCCCTATGCTATTCACTTTTATTTTGTCCTACCTGTAGTATGAATCCACAATGCCCTTTCCCGGAAAAATTGTGATGAAAAACCCAGTAATGTCATGTTTACCGTTTGGGATTATATAGCGTTTCAAATGACAAAGGAATCATAAATTGTGTTTGAGTTTTTAATAATAAAAAGGTTAAAAAGTCACAATGACCTAGCTTATCATAGGAGTCCTACGTCCATTTCGAATGTTTTGTTTGAGTCATATTTTTTAGGGCCCATTTAGTTCAAAACTGGGAAAATGGCTTTGTATTTCCCCAAGTATTTTTGAATGAATGAGCATTTTGTAAAGGCAAGAGTGTTTAGATACTGTTTTATGTGTATATTTTGCAAAGCAACTTTAAGGTAAAAGAAAAAGGAAAAAAAAAAAAAAAGAAAAAGAAAAAAAGGGAGGAGTAGATGCAACTGCGTGGAGAGGGGGAAATCGTGGGGGAGGTGGCTTGGCAATGGTGTTGGTGGCGGTGGTGAGGCGGTTGGTGGCGGCGGTGGCGATGGCGGCGATGGGGGGGGGGCTCACCTAAGGTCGGCGACCTCGGGCGGTGTCGCTTAGGTCGCCGGACCTCGGGCTGTGTCACGACCTCAAGCCACCTTGTCTGAGGTCGCGTGACCTCAAGCGAGGCTTCCCGGCAGCCAAATCTGGCCACTCACAGTTGAGCACCGCCCACTGGCTGAGCTTTGCGGTGGATCAGCAAGTCCAAACCCAAGGAAGAAGACAATGAATCGTATTTTTTAGGGCAAAAGAGGAAAACAAAATTATCAACGAGGGCAATATTGGAAAGAAAAAAAACTCACTAAACCTTATATTAGCATTCCGAAAATGCCAAAAACCCAAAGCAAGTAAGAAATTTTCAGCATTTCAAAAGCTAGCATTTGGCAAATGGAGTCTAAAAAATTTAAACCAAATACCTAATATTTTTCCAGCCCCTTAGGAATGCTGAACCAAATGGGGCTTAGAATTGGCAATCCGTTGTTGCAGCTCCACAAAGTTACAAGAATTTGGACTCTCTTTTTTGGAACGATTTGCTTTTGCACTATGTAAGCAAAATTTGGGACTCTTTAGAAAAAGTCAAAAAGACCCAAAGCATTTGACTATGGTCACTTGTGTTAGAGATCAGTATGGTGTTGAAGATAATCTCTAATCCTTGGAATAGAGAGAAACAATCGGAAAAGAAAAGTAAACTCAGCCAGCCTCATATCATGATTTCAAAGAGACGTTACATCCATCATATTTGAGATCTTTGAATTGGGTAAACCTCACTCGATAAATGTCGATGATGCTTACCATGACCGTTATTCAAGTGTCCAAAAGCTGAATCACTTCATTATTAATTTTTGAGGAATCCCAATAAAACAAAAGCCATTATACTCTATTAACATTTATAGACTCACAAGGTATAGGTTTTTTGAACAAAAAAAAGGGTATAAGTTTGGATGGTAAAGGAGCTTAGTCATTCCCTTTTGATGTTGGGTTCAAGTTTTGTTTAGAGCATTTCACACATAAAATCCTAAATATATCTAACTAGTGTGGGTGAGTGCCCCTACCTCCTAAAGGGTAGTCTGTGCAAAAATCGGTTTGAACACTATGTGACTGTTAACTCTCAAGAGAGTTATACACTTAGTTACAATATATCACGGTTATAATATATAATTAGAGAATGATGGAAAATTTTCAGTGATTAAACACGTTCACAAAAGTAGATTTGAACAAATTCAAAAATTGAGAGATTATTTTAGGATATTTATAAAAATATGAGTTTTATCAATGATACAGTATGACAAGAATTTGTAGGTCGAAATAGATACGGAAAGGAGGAGATGAGAACGGAGAGAACAAAATCGGAGGAAGGAGGAAACACGCCGGAAACTACGTGCTTTCCTAGACATATTCTCTCTCCCTCTCCCTGTCTATAAGGAATCTCTCCTGAGCCTCCTTCGTCCCTTTCCACGTTGCTATATCACCGCCTTGTTTCTAGACTTCCCCAATCTTTCTCGGTCGACGCCATCAACGAGAGTGGTTTTATTTAAGGGTTACTACTATTGAAAAACTTCAAATTGAAATAATTTTAATAAATTTATTTTAGATGAATTTTTTAATAATTAAAAATTAAAAATTAATATATTTATAACAAATTTATCATTCATTAATTTTCGTTATATTTGATGTATATAACGAAAAATCACAAATTATTACGCTTGGTATACCTTGTCAAATATCACGTACTACTCAACTTAGCAATTTAATGATAAAATTTAACAAAAACTAATAAAAGCAATTTGTCATAGTATTAATCCTTTATTTAATTGACCGAATGAGATTTCTTGTTCACCACTCATTTGAGTTACTGTATCCACTATCCTCAATTATTGTAGGACCATGCTCTTAAAAGTTGCGCAAGAAAGGGGAAGCACAGCAGGTGTTTTTCATTTATCTTGCAATTAACCCACCCCTTGTTCCTTTTCGAAGTATTTATATAAATCCTTTCATTCATACCGTTAAATTTTCCAATATTCATAAATAAAGTATCTTGGAACAAGGAAACACCTTCCTTTTGGTTTTTGTTTTTTTAAATTGTCTCAACAACTAAATAAAAATAATAATAAAAAAGAGTCCAATTGTCCATTTCGACGATAGGCCTAACTAACCTGCTATTAAGCATAGTAAATTTTTGTTTTAATAATCTTTAGAACTTTTTCCTTTTTTTTTCCAAAAAAATATATATTAAGGGCAATGGAAGGGAGGTGTTTTTGGAGGAATACACCTTCTACGTGGAATTGCCACAACATGGACATTCTTTTGAGCAACATTTTTTATCTGCTTAGCCTACCCTCCTTTTGTATTCGACTGGTAGGTTTTAAGGGGCTGGACGATTTAATTCCCGCTGGGTGCTCGTTTTTGGTCCGATAAACTAATTTTTCTTTTGGTAGATAGGTAAATGTTAGAGAAGTCTAGAGACTTCCTTCACCAACTTTGGAAGCCTATATAAAGGAGCAAGTGCTCCATATTTTGGGTAAAGGGAGCTAACCATAAAAACCATGCTCCCTCACTTATTTTCATAAATTAGTAAAATTATTTTTGTCCCATAAACCTTCTCAATTATCCTATCCTCTATCAAATATAAATTATACCATACTTCCGTGCATATTTAAATTCTAACAGCCTTCTTCCCTGCTACCACCAAACTCCAGTTTCTATTTGCTTTCAAAACCAACGAGGGCAAGATTGAGCGACAGTCGGGGGCACATGTGGGAATCGCGAGCAGCTTGCTAGCGAAATATCGACGGGCACTGATAGATGAGAGCAATTCGCTGGTAATTGTGGACTGCTGATCACCACGGTGAGGACCCATCTGGCTTGGTGAAGTCGCTGGAAACCGCCGCAGGAAGCTCACGATGGCTGGAAAGCCTCCAAGAAGGTGAAGCTCGTAAGCGCACAAAGGTTAGATGCGGGGACAGAGACGATTGCCGCTGCAATTCTACGTGTAGAGTCGTGTCTCCTCTGTATCTTCCCTGCCGTCTCTCACCATGGAGAACATGAGTCCTCTTTTTCTGTGAATCCTATGTGAAGCGCCCCCCTCCTTTTTCTTGTGAACCTATTTAGGTCCACCTCATCGACTTCCTCTTAGGACAACCATATATTTCCTTTCCCCTATCAACAACTAAGCTTTTTTTTTTTTTTTGACCGAATCTTGCCGACACTCGCCACCTGTGACATTTATCCGTCCCTTTTATATTTGGTATCCGCAAAGAATCGTGCACGCAAGGAAATTAAGCCAGGTTCCCAAAAATTCTATAATATAATTGCTAATTACTTCTCATGATCTATCCGAGTTTAGCACCCCACGCGCATATCATATGTGAATTTCCGCTATCATATGCTTCTATGGGCTTGGAGAAACATTTAATGTCGTGGATTGATCGCTCAGAAATCATTCACTAGAGCCCATCCGTCCTCGGGTCAACACAACTATATGAGTCTATTACCATTGACGTTATCAAATAAGAATGTTTCTAAAATCTAATTGCAATTTAATTAGTATTTTTATTTAGGGCCTAAGTTTAGGGGCTAAAGTTTAGTCCCTAATCTTTCTATGCAATTTATTACTGAATAAGGAGTTAAAAAAATTGACAAAAAAAAAGTAATTAAAATTTAGGTGTCAACACATTTAATTTAGGATGCTTGATTGAGTAAGTATGTGCCAAAATCTTGTCTATGATATATAATATTCAAGGGCAAGACATCAAACATGAAATTTCTTTAATTTTTTGTTTTCTTTTTTGTGGAAAACATTAAACAGGTTATATAACGTGTGTCCAAGCAGAGAATGTCCTTGAGTTTAAATATTTCAATTTATGGCATTGTACGAATGTTTTCTACATCGAATCGTATTCAAGTTTTTTATTTTCCTCACAAAAAAATGGTCCTAAATCGCAAGGGACTGGATTTGGTCACCGGCGAGCCACAAGCCCAACCTCCACGCTTCCTTCCGCCATTGCCACCGCCGGAGCTGCCGGCGTGCATCTCTCCAACTTGGTCGTCTCCTTCACCCGGTACCTCACTTCCAGATCTGGCATCAAGGGACTGGATTTGGGCGGAAGAGAATCCATGGCTGAAGCCGGTCCCTCCTTCCACCACTCAACACACTATCCATGGATTGAAAGTGTGCAGGTTTGTGGACCAAAACAAAAAATGGTTGTGTATGTTAAAAAATTTTGTATTTGTACGTGCGGAAGCATGATTTTGGTATTAATTATAGTTTTTAATTAGTGATGTTATGTGCAAGTACATGATATATTTTGTAGAGGATAGACAAGGGACAAGGTAGGATAATTAAAAGATATAAGACATGAAATATGATTTATCTAGTTGATAGAAATGATAATACAATATATTTTGATAATAGAGGAATATTTCATGATATAAAAATTATTATAGTTCTACTCCTCCCCATCGGTGGAGGTATAAACCTCACACAAGGTTCACATTCTTAAATGATCAAGTACAAGCCTATTTATAGGCGTGAGTTACCGCCTTATCTACCGACTTGAGAGTACATAAACTAATATAAAATTGCAGCTTGCTTCTTCATCTCCTGTCGGTTGGGGCAGTCAAGTTGGACTTTGCTTTTTCTTTTCTTCTTTCTTCCAATCTTCTCGTTCCTTCTTCATTCATGGTTAAGAGTCAACAATTGTGGGCTGCAACTTTTCCTTCACGTTCAAGTTAGCAAGTTGAAGCTTGCTTCCTGTTCTTCTCTTGAAAACTCTAACATCAGCTATAATATTATTTTAATGTGTGCCCCTTCCTTTTCTTGATCAGCTTGTGGCTTCTTCACGTGTTTCCCATGCACGTAGATTTCCCTAACTTGTTCTGGTTTTTCTTTGATGCTTCTTCAGAGAGTCTTCAAGTTCAACTTGGACTCTTCATCTTTTCTTGCATGCACGTGCAACGTTGCCGACTCATTCCTTCTCCATTAAATTAGTAGCTTTTAGATTTTGTTGAAAATGGATCACTAATTTCCAACACTCCCCTTGATCCATTTTCGGGATAATCCGGACATTGTATCATAAATCCTCGAACGTATCTTGAAATTTCTCTTATAGTTTGTCCCATGTTTTTATTCCGTCTTCGTTCTATGATTCCTTACATTCTCTTGTCGGAACACTTGCACTTGCCTTTGAATGTGCATTTTTTCTTCAACGATGTCCCATACGTCTCGGGCCATCAAAATGCTCTTTAGTTGTAGTTGTTAGCTCGAGCTCTGGGGGCTCTGGCTCTCTTGACTCTCGCTCAGACTTTGGCCTTTTATTCTGGCTCTGGTTTCGGCTCTGGCTCTCTTGGTTCTCGCTCAGGTTTTAGCCTCTTTAGTTGAGGATGGTACCATCCGATATGCTTAGTTCTGATAGCATGTTAAAAATTTTGGGTGTGTGCTGCGGAACTCAGCTCCTTCCACAATGGCTCCGTTCTAGGCATCCTTCCTGGGTTTCCCATGCATGTAGATTTCCCTAGCTTGTTCTAGGTTTTTTCTTTGATGCTTCTTCACAGAGTCTTCAAGTTCAACTTGGACTCTTCATCTTTTCTTGCATGCACGTGCAACATTGCCGACTCCTTCTGTTGGGAATAACGGATCCTCGAAAAGTGGGTTCGACACTAAATCGAACCCCTAAAGCAATGCGGAAGACAAGCCCGGGAAAAACACGTATCACCGATTGTAAAGCACACCACAGATTCGAGCGTATCTTGTTAGCCACAGATTAGACACCGACGCCGATAAGAGGAAGAGAATCTGGCCCTGTTTGATCCGATGACGCCTTGAAGGGAAGGAAAAAGTTGCCGGAGCCTTACTGTTTTTCCTTTTCCTTTTGGAGAGAGAGAGAGCGCGCGGGAGAAGACGTACGTACGTTTTGTTTCCAAAATGTGTGTTCTCCCTCTCTCTCATCCCTTTTATACGTCCCTCCATCCACGGGTCATATTCCTGTGGGCCGGGCTTTTAGGCTCAACATGGGCGGACGGGCCTTAAGCTCATCACTAATAAAACCATCATCTCCCACTCGCACATGGTGGGCTGAACAGGATTCTCTTTACCTCTCTTCAACATTTATACCGGTGAATAATCCGTGCGACCAGCATACTTTGAGAGCTCGTTGCTATACATCTGTTAGGAATATATATAACAGCTCATAATGGGCGTCACAATCTGAGTAGATTTAGTATGCAGTACCCTAGATCGATCGATCACATTTATATCTCTCTTGATCTCTTTTAAACAATGATACATATATTGTATTCACAATTATAATTATCACAAAGACAGTCATAATTGGTCGACTAGTGAATACAAAACTATAATGTGATTCCCCAAAATCGATCTTCCTCTTTCCTTCAAACTCTCAATTTCAGTTTAGCTTGCTTTTCTATAAATGTCTCATTAGATCAAATCAACTCATGACCATTGGCAACATCCTAAGATAGCAAAACACTAAATAAAAACCTTGAGAATAAGTAAAAGTCACGAGCGCACTAAAATTGAGGAACTCTTTTCCTCAAGAGTCTCACACGTCATAAAAGTTGAGATTAAACTTTTTGCCACTCTTATCGGTCGGCTCATGCATACGTAGTATGAAATACGTATTACGGTATTAACTCATTTCCCATGGAGCGTATGTCTACACCTTTCAATACCGTACATATGATAGTTCAGACATACCCAATGTCTAACTTGAGTTCACGTATCTAATCATTTACAAAATTCATCAGAACTCACATCTGGCATCTTAGACAGATAAAGTAAAATATGTAGAGTATTTTACTTTCGGACATAGTAAGTATTATGTCCTCATCTTAACACTCAGTTAAGGCGACATACGTATTTTAAGCTTGAGCTTTCGATTATCACCTAGATAATAAGCTTAAAAACAGTCTCATATCTATTTATCACACAGTAAATAGAGGCGATTACCCGTGTGAGTGGGCTAATCTTTTATCTGTCCGGCATACTTTCTCAACTTAAAGTAATGCACCGATCATTAAGATGCATAAAGATCAAACAAAGATTCATAGGTATTAATGATGAAAAACACAAATTCATCAAATGTGAACACTTCAGGGAAATTACAATCCAGTACATCAGACTCTACGCAATCCTAGAGATTTTACATGGCCACAAAACACATCTCTAGGTTTTGGCTTTGTCATAGGATCTGCTATCATTCTATGCGTAATATGTACTGTAAGTTCACATCTTTTCGTGCAATCATATCCTTGACAAAATTATACTTGGTATCTATATGTTTGGTCTTGTCATGATATTTTGGATCTCTGATGTACGCTTTTGCTGCTTGGCTATCACAATTAACTAACAATGAATCTGCAACACTTCAAATAACACCTAAATGATCCAATAATCTCTTAAGCCAAACATCTTCTTTTATTGCTGCTGATAATGCCACGAACTCAGTTTCCATCGTGGACAAGGCTATACACTTTTGTTTCTTACTACTCCAACATATGGTGCCATTATTTGGTAAGAAAACAAACCCAGAGGTAGATTTTCTTTCATCTAAATCTCCTCTCCAATCATCATTAGAATAGCCTTTGAGTTACAAATCATTTCCATAATAACTCAACGTATAATCAGCAGTCCCCTTTAGATACCTTAGTATTCATTTAACGGCTTTCTAACGTGCTTGACCTGGATTGGATTGGTATCTGCTAACCATTCCAACTGCAAAACATATGTCAGGTCTTGTACACATCATAACGTACATCAAGTTCCCAACAGCACTAGCATAAGGAACATGTTTCATTTGTTCCTTCTCTTGTGGAGTCCTTGGACACCGTCTATGGCTCAATCCTTCACCTTTTGCAATAGGAGTGTCTATGGGTTTACAATCCCATATCCTTCAATTCAAAGTTGGAAGACAACCAACTCTTGACATTATTAACAAACTCCATATTACTTCCGGCAATTAGTATATCATCAATATATAATGATATGATCATAAATTGATCATTGGATCTTTTGATATATATATATATATATATATATATATATATATATATATAATGATCCTAATCTATCATTGTAAAGTCATATGCCATTATGGCATTATGAAAACGTATATACCATTGTCTCGATGATTGCTTGAGGCCATATATCGATCTCAAAAGTCGACATACTTTTCTTCTTGGCCTTTCACTATGAAACCATCAGGTTGTTCCATATATATTTCTTCCTCTAATTCTCCATTGAGGAAATCGGTCTTTACATCTATCTGATGTAACTCAAGATCCATACCAGCCACTATTGCCAGAATAATGCGAATCGAGGTAAATCTCACTACAGGAGAAAACGTATCTTCATAATCAATTCATTCCTGTTGATTATACCCTTTCGCCATAAGGCGAACCTTATGCCTTTCTATCGAGCCATCAGTCTTTCGGTTTATTTTGAGAACCCACTTGTTCCCAATAGCTCTGCGTCTTTTTGGAAGATCAACCAGTTCCCAGATTTGGTTTGATTTCATTGACTCCATCTCATCTTTCATTGCATAAATCCATTTTTCCTTACTAGAGCAATTCAGAGCCTCTTAATATTTCTTGGCTCATCCTCATCTTGTGGAGCAACCACAAAAGTTTCCCTTTCAATGTCAAAAACGTCGACGGGGAAAACTTTGGCAACTTGTTCGCTATATGGGAGATTGTACACTTAGCACATCATTTCCCATTGTGCTCTCACTCAGATTAAATAATGACGATATCATTTCATCATGTGGTTGTAATTGAGAATGAGTTGAATTCAATTCATCACTTCTCATATTACTCCCACTTGGACGAACTCCACTAATATCATTATCTTGATCCAAGGTTTCAAATAGGGAGTAATCTTCTCCTATTTCGTCATTCTTAGGAAATTCATCCACTAAGAATGTGACATCCCGTGATTCAAATTTAGTTATACTCCCACTTTCCTGCTCACCTATGAACACATACCCTTTCGAGTATCTCATGAAAATACTCTTATTTCCTTTGAGACCCAATTTCCCAAACTTGTGAGAGGACTTATGAGTATAGGCAGCACAACCCCATGGCTTAAGAAAACTTAAGTCCGATTTTCTACCTGTCCATAACTCATATGGAGTGGAAATAACTGATTTGGAAGGCACCCGGTTAAGTATATAGGCAGCAGTTAACAACGCATCACTCCAAAAGGTGATAGGTAAGTTAGCTTGCGCTATCATGGACCTAACCATTTCCATTAGGGTTCTGTTTCTTCTCTCTGCAACACCATTTTGTCGAGGAGTATATGGAATAGACAACTGTCTTTCTATTCCTTTTTCATCACATAATTTTCTGAACTCATCAGATAAATATTCTTGACCTCGATTGGATCTAAATACTTTTATTTTCTTGTCTAATTGATTTTCAACCAAGTTCATAAACCTTTTGAAACAACATAATGCTTCGGATTTATGAGAAATCAAATAGACATATCCGAATCGAGTATAATCATCTATAAAAGTGATGAAGTAAACAGCCCCATGCCTTCTTCTCACAGTCATTGAACCAAAGACGTCAGAATGGATTAAATGCAGAGGAAATTCAGTTCTTTTATCTTTTCCAAATAGTTTCATTGTCGTTTTCCCTACTAGGCAATGCTCACATATGGGTAAATCGACTTTTTCAATGTTTCCCAACAAGCCCTCTTTGGCTAGTCTATTCATACAATGTTGGCCAATATGGCCAAATCTAGCATGCCACATAATTATATCATTATCATATAAAGTAGAAGACGTGAAACAAGGGAATAACAAATATTGACATCACCACAGTCAACATTTAGTATAATAAAACCATCCAGAAAGTGACCACCACCATAGTAGTTTGTATCCAAATACAAATCTACACCGCTATTACGGAAGTTCACACTAAAACCAAGCTTAACCAACATCAAAACAGACACTTAAATTTTGACGAATCTCCAAAGCATATAGAACATCATGTAGGAACAAGGTGCACCCACCACACATGTTCAGTTGGCAGGTGCCAATCCCTTTCACTTCAGCTCTGGAGTTGTTTCCCACATAGATCCACTTAGTTCCAGTTGGTACTCGTCAAAATTCCACGAAGGATTCTCTATCCTTCGCTACATGGTCTGTCGCTCCTGAATCTACAGTCCACAAAGGATTGTATTCATTCTATAAAGCAGAACTTGACACAAAAGCAAAGTTCTCAAATGTACAAGAGGTGTATACCTTCTTTGGCTCACGACAATTGTGAGCATAGTGACCTCTATTGTCACAATTGTAACACCTCACCCTTGACATTTTATTCACTTGAGGACGTTTTCCTCTCTTGTGTTAGTTAACTCCTGATCTCTTGCAATAAGGACTTGATCCTTTGAATTCTCACATATTGAACGAATCAATACGTTTGCGCTTAGAGCTCAAAGCCCTTTCTGAGCTAGAACCAGCATTGCAAATATCTATTTTCGGCTCCCATGCCGTCAAGCGGTCCTTTACCAGCTCAAGGTGGCGCACAACATTCTCAAGATCTTCCATAACATGGTCAAGAGCTTCTAGTGCTTCTTGCTTTTCCAGCACATATTGAATCTTCATTTTCAATATTTCACAATTGTTGCCGTTCATTTCAGCAATTACGTTCTTAGTTGCTGAAACCATCAATCTGAACACATCAGACATATATGCACGAATAATTAATGCCTATCATTTATGCATCCACTTTGCACAGACCCATCATATCAATGAATAATTTCAAGTAAGGTTTTAGAATCAAAAGGTCACTATGTTTCCAATCATCCTCCAAAAATCCTAACTTAAAACTATCATTAATATAATTGTCTTATGCAAAATAAATTCTATGAAGTTACAAAAACTTCTATAACTACCCACAGCTAACTACCCACAGCAATCAGCAATTAACAGAAAGCAATAGATAATTGACATCCAATAAAATAATAATGCTTTCAACTAATACAACAATTCATTACACTAAGTAATATGTCCAAAAAGAAATATCAAAATAGAAAGAGATATTCACACCAAAAAAAAAAAAATCTCAAACTAATCAAAGAAATAAATAGGGAATGTTCCTTCTAATCTATCAGTCAAAACATCTGAGAAAACTGAAGGCACATTTGCCAACCATGGAAAAAAATTTGGAGAGCTTTTATGTCGCCACAAAGACGCATTTACTCTACGCCATGTGGCGCTCAATCTAAGGGTTGAAGTTTTAGCCAACTCAATCCTATAGTACTCTCTTACAAAAGCTTCCACTAGCCTCCTATAACCCGGGACCATGTTAACCCCCTATAGCCGATCTAATACTGCTTGCCATTCAGGTGGAAGAGTGTTTATCAAAGCCGGCACCTTCTCAAAGTCCGGCATAAGATAACAATTCCAGATGATTTCTTGTATCATCTGATTGACCCTGACCATGTGTGATACTAAATCACCATCAAGCCACCGATAATCAGTTAACTCTTTCATCAGCCTTTTAAGTCTAGCTCTTCCTTCGTCCGTTCTTGGGATTGCAGGTATCCGTGCATAACGCATCATAGTTCCTGCAATAAATGCAGAATAACAAAAAAAATGGATCACTTTTAATCCACAATAAACAAAATGAAAAATACATAATTTTCCATGATTCATGCAATAAATGCAGAATAAAAAATGGATTACCTCTAACCCACACAGACATAATTGAAAAAAAAAAAAAAATTCCTCTTCTTCTTTTTCTTTTCTTTTTTTTTTTGGTCAACGGTCGTCGGTCAACGCTCGTCGGTCAACGGTCAACGGTCAAGTCGTTGGTCGTCGGACCGGTTGGACCGGACGGACCGGTCGGGCCGGTCGGGCCAGGTGGGACGAATTGACCGCATGTGCCGCGCACATGCACGGGCTGACGTCACATAGATGTCATTCGGCACGTGCGCGCGCGTGCCAAGTGTCCGCGGGTCGGGTCGGGTCGGATCGCCGGCCGGGCGCCTGGCCAACTATCGTCGGTGCTGACGTCATCGATGACGTCATCCCAGCGGTTACCGACCGTTGGGTGACGTCCGGCGGCGCGCACGTGCCGGTTCGCTGACCAGCACGTGTGCCGCACGCGCTGGCCGAGCCAGCGCTTCGGGCGCGTCGTGCCCACGCGTAGCACTTTCTGGCCACGGGTGTGGGCACGTGCGGCGTCGCCCAGCGGCGCACAACCTGTCGACAAACTTGCCTCGACGAGCCTTTTCACCCTTTATCTTCAGAAATTGATTTCGAGTCACAGAAACTCGAAAAAAAATGGATGAACAGCGCTCGGGTGTCGGGATTTCTCGCCCCGATCCATACCGTCCGATTACTTTCGCGAAAATCAATCAAAAAACATCAAAGGGGTCAGGAAAAACCCGAACTAGGGCTTTAATACCAATGTTGGGAATAACGGATCTCCGAAAAGTGGATTCGACACTAAATCGAACCCCTAAAGCAATGCGGAAGACAAGCCCGGGAAAAACACGTATCACCGATCGTAAAGCACACCATGGATTCAAGCGTACCTTGTTAGCCACAGATTAGACACTGACGCCGATAAGAGGAAGATAATTTGGCCTTGTTCGACCCGATCACACCTTGAAGGGAAGGAAAAAGTTGCCGGAGCCTTACTGTTTTTCCTTTTCCTTTTGGAGAGAGAGAGAGCGCGGGAGAAGACGTACGTACGTTTTGTTTCCAAAAGGTGCGTTCTCCCTCTCTCTCATCCCTTTTATACGTCCATCCATCCACGAGCCATATTCCTGTGGGCCAGGCTTTTAGGCCCAACATGGGCGGACGAGCCTTAAGCCCATCACTAATAAAACCATCACATTCCTTGTCCATTAAATTAGTAGCTTCTAGATTTTGTTGAAAATGGCTCACCAATTTCCAACATGTAGAACCAGTTCCATTAGTGCCAGATCTGGAGCCTTGGCCACGAGCGGCAACGCCTCGTTCACACACGACGACAGAAGGGGAGACACGAAGGTTTATGAAGTCCAAATCTGGAACCGTTGTCGCTCACGGCCATGGTTGTAGATTTGGAAGTTCGGCTAGATTTGGAGTCTTGGCTGCGAGCGATGACGGGAAGTTCATGGCGACTAAGGAGGTGGACGCGGAGGTGGGCGATCAGATTTGTGGACGAGCGGCCGTCCATGGCCGACCGCTGCTCCGCATCTCCATATCTGTGGACGAGCACTCGCAGCCAAAGCTTAGCTGCCGGGACGAGGGGAGAGGGTAGACGCGGAGAGTGACTTTTTTGAATTTGCATTCTTCATATTAAATAAATTGCAAAGTTAAGAGAAAATATTAAAAATTGGGGCTGAAATAGAAAATTAGGGCTTGATGGATGTGGCGAGAGTGGAGATTCCTCTGTAAATCCCCAATTTCAAAGAATAATGTTTAAAAGGAAAATAAAAAATAAAAAGAGGGGAGGGGAGATATGAAAAATCCACAAATATGAAAGAGTGGAAATTAAATCCTTCAGACATGTTACTCGCCAGATCCTCCATTTCTCACTCTTCGTCTCTAATGGTAGAGTCATGTTTCCTCAATCCCTAGCCACACACGGATTAGTTATGATGCATTTGGTAACGTTTTTGTCCTAGAAATAATTTCTTTTCAGAAATAGCATTTTTTTATTTCATTCTCTAAAATAATTTCTAGGTAAAAAAACGCATTTGGTAATTATGCAAAATTTTCATTTTTCGAAATAGAAAAAATAATAGGAATACATTTAGTATGACCACAATTTCTTTTGTAACATAGAATTTCTTTTAATTTTTTAATAGTTTTTTTTAAAGAATTTTCTTTTAATTTTTAATAGTTTTTTTAAAGAATTTTCTTTTAATTTTTAATAGTTTTTTTAAGAATTTTCTTTTAATTCCTCTCTTTTTCTTCTTGTTCCTCCTCTAGCGGGCAATGGCAACGGTGGCCAGTGATCGGTGATCGGCGGTGGTGGCGACAAGCGACTAGTGGCGGTGGCCGTGACGGCAAACGGTGATCGCGGCAACGGGTGGCGGCGGTGGCGGCGATTGACGATGGTGAGGGCCGACAATCGGTGGTGGTGGGTGGTAGCGAGTAGCGAGGGGCAGCGGATGGCGGATGACAAGGGAGGAAGAAAAAAAAGAAAAAAAGAAAAAAATTAATTTTAAAAATTATTCCCATCAACAAGAAACTATTTTTTCTACTTCTTGTTTCTCATTTCCAAATATACTTCCCGGCTACTTTTGTATTTCAAAGAATAAAAGAATTAGTTGATGTTATCAAATGTATTTATGTTCTTTTTCTATCTGATGATCAAAAGAACAAAAAAAATCAAGGAGTAGAAATGTTACCATGCAGACCCTTATTTGCCTACTAGAGATAGGAGAGATAGCGATTGAAGTTTTCAATTTTGACCTCGAATCGTGAAAATGGAGAGTTCAAGAGGATTTGGAGACTATTAGGATGGGAATGGAAGTAGGATTGATCATGTGGGTCCAACGAAAGAATGCATCATGGTGGCCTGCCAAACTACTAGACCTCGGCGAGCTCTTTGTTGCTAATCTTCGCATGTCGTGAGTCAGAACTCCGATCAAGTTTCTTGAAAGACAAGATGCCAATGTGCCTGCCTGCATTCCCCTTCTAAGATCAAAGTTTTCTTTTGCCGCATTAATCTAAGATCATCCATGTTCAACTTAAATTTTTTGAAAAAAGTCACATCAGAATCAAAATTCCACTTAAGACTAATTGTGAGAATAGGCACTCAAGTGAATGGTTTTTCACGTTATCCTTCACAAAAAAAAAAAAAAACTTAACTCCAATAATTCCTCCAAAAACTTCAAATGGGAATCTCTAGAGACATAATCACAACTAAAATCACTTTAACTCCAACTTCCCAGCACCCTCCTCACTCAGCCAAGAAAAAAGATGTCTTTATGAAAAATCCAAGTATGCCTGAAGTGCATTCATTCATTCAATTCACTGCCGACTATTTGCCTCTCGGGCAGAGCTGAAAGGAAACATCAATTCTCTTTGTTGGAAAGCTAGCATAGATCGATGTTTGACTTCAACTTTACTTCTACTGAGGTCAGAGGTTAGTTTTGCATGCAAACAGTCAAATTTTACATTGATTAGATAGAACTCTTCATTATTTGCATATGTGTATCTTGTTCCTTATCAACTAACTATTAGGGATTAAAACTCAATTGTTTGCATATGTGTGTATTAGGGGATTAGTAGACTTTTGATTGTAAGAATTTTCTTGATATGGGCTACATTAATTGAGATTATAATTAACCAATTTTATGGAGTTGATCTAATAAAGTAGGATATAAAGTTTCTTAACAGTCGAATATGGGCCTGGCTTGTGTGGGCCAAGTTAGGCCCGGCCCGTGATGAGAGGGCCAGTCCTAAACTCTATAAATAGCGCTAAGGTCCCTCCTCTAGCCCTCACTCTTCCAAAATTCTCTCTTAACTCACATAAGGCAAGCTGTGAGTGGCAATCTCATCGAGCCAAGAACCGAGGGTCATAGAGGAGAAGATCTTCAGCATTAAAGGCTCGGATTATTGTCATTTTGCTCCAAGAACGATGAATTCAAAATTAGGTGCACAAATCCTCGTCTTCGACCTTAGGATGTTCGAGTTTCTAGCTATGTCGATCTTGGGAAACTGTTTAGACGGCCTACATTGATTAGATAGAAACTGTTTCATGTTTGCATGTGTTATTGTATGTCTTGTTCCTTATGAGCCACACAAATCGTGTGCATGATGATGTCCATGGATTGTGTGTGCCCAGTGCCATACATCGTGTCCATTAACCCGTGTGTGTGCCCAGTTCCCTGGATCGTGTGCCCCAAGATCATCGTGTCGGTGGCTCGTGTGCTCGGTGCCGTGCATCGTGTCAATGGGCTGTGTGCCCATTTAGCTTGCATTGTATCCATGGATCGTGTGCCTAGTGCTGTGCATCATGTAGGGGTGATCCCTGGAACCAGGAATCAATCTTGTCCACCTGAGAACTGGACCAGACTGGTCGGTGCTGGTCTGATTCCTGGATTAGAATGGGAACAGCCGCATTTTTTTTTTTTTTTTTTTGGTTTCTTCTAATACGTACACAAACTGTTCAGAATCAGGTGGTGATTAGTTGAAAAGGCAACATGATTAAATGAAACTGGTGTGGGTTGGTTTGCCTCGGTTATCATGTAAATCACTCGCCTTTAGAATGTTCATTAATCTGCTGACCAATTTGGTTCCATGTGTTGTCAATCCCTAGCTTTATTTGCTTGTTTGGCAAATGCCCATGTTGATCTTTCTCTGGTGTAATCATGATGCCATTCCTGCGTCTATGTTATGGGCTTGATTCTCATGTGGCAGTCGTGCTTTCACGTAGACCGCTCTTTAATTTGATACTGTGAAGCTAAAAGTAACAGAGACGATTTTCATTGACTAAAGAAGCACATTGGCACATTGAAAGAATAGAAGAAGTACTCGAGAAAGAACTCAAAAAATAATTTTAAAAAATAGTGAAATTAAAGTAGTCTCAAGATCGAGAGATAGGGGCCCCAACCGAATGAAAAATAGACAGAGACTGAAAATTGTAATGCAATTTACTAATTTAAGATTGGCTTCAGAGTAAGAAAAAAAAAAAATATTAAGTAATCTGAGCCAGGCCATCAGTCCGGTCTGACCTTGAAATCGAAAACTGGACCGATTATTCCCGGTTTCCTGGAGAAACACTTTGAATTGATTGGTTCGGGCCGGTCCGATCCAGTTCCTGAGTTGGATTGGGATTGATGCACACCCCTATCCTCCTTGGGTTAGGAGCAATCAACGCACTTGGATTTTTATGTTCTTAGAGCTTTTATTTGTGCGATCTTCGCAAAATCCATCAATATCAATCAAGAGTCATTTACTACATACTGCAACTGATCCGTTTAGATTAATTATATGGACTTTGCATGTCGCCATGCTGAGCTCTAGCTTGTAATTTTGGATTTGCATATGACCGGTAGTAATGCAATTTGGGAGAGATTGCCACCATCATATTTCACATGTACAACTCATTGTAGAGTTTTATTTGTGAATAAGTAGGCTTCCATGAAGCAAGATTTAAGCATGCAGCTGGACAGCTCGTGCTCCGAGCTGATATTATTTATTTGCCTCATAAACTAATGATTTCAGATTTTTTTTTTCTTTATCTGGAGGTTCAGAGAACAAGAAGATGCCGTCGTCAAAAAATCAAAAGATTTCCTGACATTCTTGCCTAAATGGTCATTTACTCTTTTAAGAGCTAAGGATGTACTTTTAAACATGCAAGCAACCTTCATCACAATAGTTGTAGTTCTCATTGTACTCTTTGGCATCAGTTCACGAACAACACGAAGCAATCGTGGAAAGACATTCAGCAATTTTGCTTGTACTAGGATATCTCGTTGTTGGAGTAGCATTTGACTCGATTATACTAAATTCTTATATCAAGTGGGTTATTTATGGTTTATTTTTTGTTATGGTAGCTACAAATCCTAATTACTAACAAATTTACAAGGAGCTGAAACGGGTCTTTAAGTCCATTTGCGAGAATATTCTTTGAGACTCAAAAAATTGTTTATTCAATCACAACGGATTATCAAAAAACTTTTGAACATTAATGTTGCTGACCAAGAAGAATTATTGGTGAATAAAAGTGTTGTGACTCCAGTCGTTGGCAATGACAGAGGTAGAGTCGGAAGGACATTGTCTAATTGATCCCGTGATGGAATTCAACACCCTTTATCTCTCTTTTTCCAATTGCATTTTAAGATGATTGTACGTCATGTGAATTAGATGTTGGAGCTTTTTAATATGTACTGTGTTTCTACGCAAAAAAGTGTGGTCAGACTATAGTAGCTCTTCATTGATGTATTAAATTTGCGACTTCTGCATATTTGTCCAAGATTGACGGCGCAAGTTTATTTCCAATCAATTTTGTGCCCTATTGTATTACATTCATTTTTTTTCCTGCCTGTATTATGAATCCACAATGCCCATCCCCGCAAAATGTGTGATGAAAAACCTAATCATGTCATGTTTACTGTTCAGGATTATATAGCATCTCAGATGACAAAGGAATCATATGTCGTGTTATATAGATAATTAATAATCAAAGGGTAAAAATTCACCATGACTTAGCAATTATCTTAGCGTTATCGTAGGATTTCTATGTCTATTTCGAAGGCTTTGTTTGAGTAGTTATTTAATCCACTGAGGATAATGTTTCGGAATTGGCAATTTGTCGTCGCAGCTCCAAAAAGTCACAAGCATCGGGACCCTCTTTTTAGAAGTGATTTGCTTGTGCACTATTGTGAGCAAGTTCGAACACGCAATCCTTTAGGAAAGTCAAAAAGACCCGAGCATTTGGCTGTCGTCACTTGTTTTAGAGATCAGCATTGTGTTAAAAGGTAATCTCTAATCCTTGGAGTAGACAGAAACAATCGAGGAAAAAAAGAAAAAAAGAAAAGCAAAGTCACCTAGCCTTGTATCATGATTTCAAAGAGATGTTTGCATCATATTTGAATAAAACACGTAGAAAGTTTTTTGAGTTAGGTGAAACTCAGATAAATGTCGATGATGCTTACTTTGACTGTTAAGTAAGTGTCCAAAGGTGAATCACTCCATACTTTTTAATTTTTGAAGACTACCTACATATAAAAAGTGGGAGAATTACTAAAAAGTCATAAGTCTATTGTAATTGCGTCAAATTAATTTTAAATTTTTTAGCCAATTTAGTCCTAAATATTTTATAATTGTGTCAATTCAGTCCATTAGATCAATTTTAGTTACCTGATGCTAATGTGGATGCCAACTAATATTAGTTGTCCTGCCAACGCTGACGTGGACAATTTTAATAATATTTTATTTTTTCAAATTTTTTTTATTAATCTTTTTCCTTTCTTTTTCCTTTTCTTCCTTCTTTGTTTTTTTTTTTTTGTAGCGGTTGGCAATGCTTGCTTAAATTTGGACGACGCCTAGGGTCGCGGGCAAGGCCAGCCTTGCCATGGCCTCCCTAGCTACGGGTGAAGGTGGCCTCGCTCAAACTCCGTCAAAAAAGTTGAGATGGAAAGCGAAAAACTCGTACTGAAAATTGAAAGAAAAGCATCGTGTCGAATCTGGAAAGCAGGAAAACCACTTTACCTTTGTTGCACCGAAGAAGCCAAAGCCATCGCAATTGGTAGGAGAGACCATCACGATGGAGGCAAGATCCTGCCTCAAGGGAAAAGCCCCCGGTTGCGGAAAGCTTCCGCCTTCAACGATGGTGGCCGCCACCAGATCAGGGGATCTTGGGAATTAAAACGTCTTTGGCAGCTCAGGCGGAGGCGGTAGCTGTGGTTGCCTTCACTCACGGCCGTTTGAGGCACTAGCAAAGGCGGCCATGGCCTCGCCTAGGTCTAGGCGGGGCCGAGCAAGGGTCACGACCCTCACCAGCCACTGTGGGGGAAAAGAAAAAACCAAAGAGGGAAAGAAAGGAAAAAAGAGAAGGAAAAAGAAAAATTTGAAAAAAATAATTTATTATTAAAAATTACTAACGTTAGCATCGGCAAGACAGCTGGTGCTAGTTGGCGTTTGCGTTAGCGCCGGTTAGCCAAAATTAGTCTAATGTACTGAATTAGCATAATTATAAAAGGTTTAGGATTGCATCAGAAAAAAAAAATAGTATTAAATTGACATAATTACAATAAGTGTATGGCTTTTTTGGTAATTTTTTCTAATAAAAGTCGTTATACTCTATTAGCAATTATCGACTATTGGTCTAGATGGTAAGGAAGCTCAGTCATTTCCTTTCAATCTTGGGTTTAAATTTTGTTGGGGCATTTCATGCGTAAAATCCTAAATGCATCTGAATAGTATGGGGGAATGGTCGTGATCGTCTGGACAGGAATACCAGTGGAGAAAATGAGATGATTTGAAAAGTATTTAAAAAATGAGATGATTTGGATAGAGTCGAGGTTTGCAGAATTGGCATGAACATTATGTGATTGCTAAACCCCAAAAGAATTGAACACTTATATTCTGCACATCACAGTGTAACAATACACGTCCATAATGATAGAAAACTTTCACTTGATCGAACACGTTCATGAAAATGGATTTTAACAAATCCAAAAATCGAGAGATTATTTTGTGATATCTAATGAAAATGTGAATTTACTCAATGATACCGTTTGATAAGAATTTATAGCTCGAAATAGATACCAGAACGCGAATAGCCACTCTGAGAAAGAATGGAAGATGAAAAGGGGGAGACCAAAGACGAGGAAAAAGGAAGCACACCGGAAACTGCACGCTAACCAGACAGCTTTTCTCTCTCCTCTCCTTGTCTTCCTCCTCTCTCTCTCTCTCTCTCTCTCTCTCTCTGTGGAGCCCTCCCTTTCACTCTCCTACACAAAGAAAAAAAAAAAAAAACCTATTATAGATTTGACCCAAAGATTAGAGGGACCAATCATTAACAAGGGCGGCAAAAAAAGAAGAAGAGTTTTTCAATGCAAACTATTCTGATCTGTTGAATTCTTGCTTAAGCCAGCAACAGCATGGAAACTTCAGATATTAAAAGGGAAGCAGACAAGAAATTTTCATCTTCATTCTCTTGAGTGGAGGAAAATCAATCGTGGAAATGTGTTTGGTTCAATACGCGTTTTGCAACTTCAGAGATTGAGAACAGGAGAGAGGAAATATTTTAATCTTCATTCTTGTGAGAGAGAGAAAATAATCGCCGGAAGGCGTTCTGACACTGGAAAAGGAGCAAAAAGGAAATTTTCATCTCCGAGTGCTTTTCTGCCGATAATATTTTGGTAACAACAGACGCGTGTCTTCGAGCACTTGTTAGGTACATTGAATATGGAAGTTTGATTTATAAGGCAGTGATAATATACCACACGAGAAAAACAGAGTATTAAAAGCTGCAAACGTTCTTTACAGGGCTTCTCAATAAGTATCGCAGCTTCGATCCCCCAAAAAAAAAAAAAAAAAAAAAACGAAAAAGTATCACGGCCAGGGGGACGTTTTTATGACAATATCCCTCTGATAAAAGTCATCAAATGGTGTACAATAAAATCAGCAGATATGCTATCTAATAATTGTGTGTTTCTCCTCAAAATTATAATAAATGATCGTTATCGGGCTCGTGGACTCTTTTAGGGTTTCATTTTCAAAGGGGGCACTTAGTAGAAAGTTGAATTTGGTAGTAGGAGATGCTGGCAAACTATGGTTTTCTCTGGATTTGTTCTAACATCACTGAAAATTGATGGAAAAGATAATAAACTTACTAGCATGGAAGCACCGAATTCATCTGACTTGGCTTAATTTTGTTAGAGATATTACTTATTTGGGGTGGTATTGTTAACTACAAGACTTTTCTAATACACTAGCCAATGTATGTTAACTATTATAGTTGCGTAATGACTTACTTTAGCTTTTGCAGTCAAGCACACAATATCAATCTGAAAATAAAGCATCAAAACTCTTTGTTTACTTAATTAATTTGCACTAAGCATGGTGTCTCTTTTTCCAAATTCCTTTTTCTAAAAAATATATATTGAAAAATTTGGAGAACTCTCCTACTACATTTGATTTTATTGTGCATTATCTATTTATAAAATCTGATGTGGTTTTTAATGTGTCTATGTAGGGTGTAGGGGCCGTGTGATGCTATTGCACTGGTTGATAACCTTATAATTCCATGCATCTTTGCGTTGATTTCAAGCCAATTTTACTTGTGGTCACTGTAGTGAAATTTGTGATCAAGTTGCTACGTTTTGATTTCAATCTCCAAAATATATAATGTTGAACTTTTTTTCCGATTGATGTCCTTTGAAGAAATCCAATTATTTTTCCACTAAAATAATCTTAGAATTGGTGATTTCTTTGGTATGTTAATCGTTCTCCAAAAGATCAGTTGGTACATTAATTGCGAAAAATCTTACATTTAATTATTGGGAAATTAAATTCAAAGTTCGAGTAACCTAGTTATAAATTTTCCCAAATTTCTATGGTGGAGTTAAATTACCACAAAATTCTATGTGATCACAAGTAACATGACTTTCGCCCGCAAAATGAAACTTTATTTCTACTTCCGGCCAAATAGCCCGTCTAGTCATCAACCCAAAACTAGCGGATGTATTTGAGCAAACCGGCCATTCAGGTGGGAGGTGCCAGGTTCCAAACTTTTGGCACATCATCCCAATAATTATTTTTTCCAATCTTTTATCAAACTATTTTTTCTTTCTTTCCTTATTGTCCGCTCAAATATTAATCTAATAATATCTAACAAATCAATAAAAAAAAATTCGAGAACTAAACCTTTATTGTGGTTTGATGTAATTATTCAAGGGTCAATACTATTGTTTTTTTTTTGTTGTTGGTAAAAAGGGTCAATACTATTGTTTATTTTCCAAGATGTTGCAACCAAAATTTTGGGTATACCACCTAAAATTAGGTTAATGAATTACTAAGCCTAAACTTAGCTCGGGCTCTCCCAAGCTTTATACCAATTCACGATTTAAGTTCAAATTATCCATGAATGGACCTAGACTTAGAACCAGGGAGGAAGAGTAAATTTACTGCAGGTAGGCATCCCACAGTGAGCGAACAACACCGTTCAAGCCCTTTAGGGACAGCCTTTTAGCAGCAAACCACTCAGCCCTTTAGTTCAGAGCCTAGAGACACTCAGAGATGCTAGGATGGAAATGTTTCTAACCTACCCAAGCTGCATTTCTTGAAGGATCCTACCAGGCTGGAGAAGAAGAGAGAGTTTAGAAAGCCATGGAGGGATTTTCACAAAGCACACTTTTTACTTTAGGGGACTTTGCCTAAAACATTACACCCTCTTTGCCTTATATAGGCAATAAGAGGTCACAAAGACACACAGGGACCAAGCTCACGGGTCCGGGAACAACAGGGGCACCGAAAGGGAATTATTCGCACACTATGAACAGTAACTGTACTGTGAACAGTACATTCCCTAGCCTAGTGCTACAGTAAAAGTGAATAGTGGTTTGCTATAGTGAAAATGTACGGATTTAACGGTCTCGTCCGTCACGAGCATTGTAGCTACACACTGAGTCATCCGAGCTGCCTCCTAGGAGATGTGCTTCATACTTCTGTTCAAGGGCTTCAAGGTCTTCTGGTGAGAGGATCTGGTTCAATCTTCGTGATGAGGACGCTTGTTCATGAGCCCAATGTGATGCTTCTTCTTCAGCCTAGTTTGTATTTTCATCTTCCTGAAGGTTAGGAATTCTTGGCTGGGGCCAATTGGATGGCTCTGCATAGAAAGATGTGTCCATGCTTTGGAATTGTTCGTAGGGATCTTGGGACGAGGGTCCTCCAAAGCGTGCATAGGGGTCCCGAGTGGACTGGACGATGTCATCTTCGCTTGTCATTTCGGCTCTTGGGACGATGAGGCTTGTCCGTATTGTTCGAGTGCTTCCTTAGCTTCTGGTGCTAGGTCATAATGATCCCACGTAGTGGGTGCATTATTCCATATTTCTTCGGGAATGGTCTTGTTTTCCTGGCACAGGATTCTTTGGAGTCCTCGATATTCACTTTCGCAGAGTCGAACAGATCTAGGATAAGATCTGTAAATCCGAGCTTCTCGATTGTTCAAGCTAGGTTTATAGGATGTGGTTCCTATTTCTAGTGGTGCATCGAGAATATTGCCATTATTTCTGCAGAAATTCCAAGGACGTCGAAAAAACAGGATGGTGTGGACTTCGGGGTTTGGCGTTGTCGATCTCAGTTCTCTTTGTAAGTCCTGTTTCCAACATGTAGGAGGGTAGAACCAATTTAGAAATTCTAAAAGATTTCTATCACATTCCTTTTCAACGTTTCTTCCGAGCAGGAATATCCTTGTGAGGTTAGCAACGAATCTTCGGGTTGGGATTTCAAAAGCTATCGATACTTATTGGTTAAGTACCATAATAACATTTTGAGCTGTTCAGGGAAATCATCTTCCTTCCGAGATAAGAGGATGAATGAATGGATAATTAATATTTAACCCGAAAGGATAAAGAATCGAACCTCCATTGAATCTGAATAGGTCTATGTGGCATTGCCACATGAGGTTCTCCGGGTTCTCAAAGCAAGGTCTGTCGTTAAGATTTGCTTGAATAATCTCCTGGGGATATTTCCAGCTCTGCGAATTTTTGATATTCTCAATCTTGTATTTTACTCCATGGTTGAGCATGTGGAAAGCAGGCCGTTTGATGTACATGTTGATCTCGGCTGGTGCCTTTGGCCTTGATAAGAAGTCGCAAGTACATTCTTCTTTCCAGAATATGCTTTGTTTCAAAGGAGTATTTTGAAAACCATTCAGCCCATCTAAGCAGTTGGGAATTTGGAATCTGTTTTTGTTTAAACTTGGTCATCTGAGGGAAAGATGCCATGTCTAATTCCACCAGGAAGTGGTGGCCGATGAGATGAAATTCAAATTTTTGATTCCATTTTTGACTCTAGGATTTCTTTGAAAGTGGAGTGGTAATGCATTTCACCTTGAGAAAACTTTCCACTTTTATGGGCACATAGGAGTCTCTTACCATCAATTTCTTCAAAAAGAACAGCCGCCCAATATTCATCACTGGCGTCAGTTTGGAGAATTCTCTTTCCTGTTGATGGTATTTGTAATGGTGGGAGATTCTACATAATCTCTTTGAGTTCAAAGAACCGCTTTAGTCTGAGCTTTTCCCCAAGGTGAGGAATTTTTCTTTAGCATGGATTGCAAAGGAATCAGAAGCTTTGCGATATTTGGGACAAACACCCTGAGATAGTTAATTATCCCAAGGAATTGCTGGACTTGCTTTGTTGTGAAGTTATCCTGAGGAAACTTCAGTAATTCTTGGGCGATATGTGACCCGGTAGTATGTTCCTTTGTTAAGGTGCATCCCAAGAAATTCAATTTCCGTCTGGGCAATATTCATTTTTCTTTGCGAAAGCATAATGCCATGCTTTCTTACGATTTCTGCAAATTGCTCAAGGAGTTGGCGGTGTTGGTTGGAAGATGCTGGTTCATCGGGGTAACTTTCCATTGGAAGTGCAGAGCAGAATATCGTCAATATATACAGCTGCACTTGCTAGAATTGGTTGGAAGATGCGGCACATGGCCTTTTGGAAAAGGGATGGTGCTACCTTTAGACCGAAAGGAAGAACTTTCCATTGGAAGTGCTGATTTGGAATACGTAAATCCTGTTTTGGATCTTTCTCTTCGGGATGGATACCCAATTGCCAAAATCCGGCTTTGAGATCGAATTTGGAATAGATGTGGGCCTTGGTTAGACCACTAAAGACCGAGTCTCTAGATGGTAAAGGGAACTTATCATCTTGGAGGAAAAGATTGAGAGGTTGATAGTTGATCACTAATCTCATTTTTCCTCTGTTTTGCTCGGCTCGCTTATTGACATAAAAGGCTTCACAAGCCCATTGTGAGTTAGAAACTTCAATAAGGCCTTGTTGCAAAAGTTCCGAGCATTTCTTTTGAGCTAAAACCAAATGCTCTGGTTTCATTCTCATGTGGCTCGCCTTGGTTGGATTTATGTCTTCATTTTTTTTTGAAAGGAAGACGAACAAAGAACTCAGGATTTTTCCATAGAGGATGAGAGCACTTTTGGGCAAATTCTGCATGGGATTCTGAACAAGATTCTAACAACTTCTGCATAATCGGATCTAGCAAACTCATTTCAATGGAAAACAGCCTCGAATATTAACAAACTCGAGAGAATTGATCTTTATATCTAAGACCTTTTCCAGGAATGATGCGAAGTTGAGAGATTTGAGTCATGATGTCCCACCCAATTATCGATCTTTATTGGGAAGATTGGATCCAAAAATTTTTGCAGTTATGGAACACTGGGGAAGAACTGACAAAGGATGTGAGTGGTTCGACATTTGTGGAGAAAGTATCTCCCGACGCTTGAACTGAAATATCGTATGTAAGGAGTCCCGAATTCTTCAGTAGAACTTTTGTGTCTAGAATGGAACAACTTGCTCATGTGTCAATAAGAGCAATGACGTTGATGGGTTTGGCAAACTTTGAGGTGAGGATTTTAACAGGAAATGGAGACAAAGTGAGTATGGCTTGAGAATATGTCAGGATTTGGCTCAGAAGATGTGGGAGATATGTGAAAAATATCTTCAGATCCTAAGTCAGACTCAGTGTCACTAGAAGTTTGGTAAAAAAGGAATGGCACAAAGAGTTTGTTCAGTTGGTTCATCATCAGCAGAGAATAAGGATTCAATATCATCATTTTCAAGTGAAAAACCTGTTTCATTCTCTATTAGATGAATCTGACCTTTTTTTGCCTGAGGACAATTTTTGGCAAAATGTCCTTTTTTGTTGCAAATGTAGCAACGACTTGACTTCTTATGGCCTGTGCGCTCCTTCCTTTTGCGTAGGTATCTCCATTTCTTCTTTTTCCGGAAATGCTTGGAGCCATGCTTGGATTTATTAATTGAATATTTCTTGTAGTGCTTTTTCTTCTGGGAATACTGGCCACAAGTACCATCACAATCTTGTTTGGTGCATTTGATCTTTAACTTCTGAGAGGAACAAGCTGCTTCAAGACGTCTGTCATCTGTGATGTATGTTCGGACCATTCGACGCTTTAAGCATAATTCTTCAAGACATAGATGGACTTCTTGCTGAATTTCTCCCAGAGGAACGTCTTGTATTCTTCTTTGCTTTCCGAAGAAAGATCTTTCAACCATCTGTGATAGCTCCTTGGGGATAGAAGTAAGGAAGACATGCTTTAAATTTGGATCGGCGCCAATTTGGTAAAAGAGCTGAAGCATTAGTCGATAATGCTTATCAAGATGTTTTTCCTGAAGGGAGCAACATCTTCTCTCAAAAAATTCTCTTCTTTTTATCTCTATGAGATCTCCAGGTGTTCCCACAAAAACATGATATAAGTAAGTAAGAGCATGGCTGAAATTGGGTGACATTAGGAACGTGATTTGGTCTTGTTCCGTGAGTGATTGCCACCAGAATTTAAGACTCCCTGTGAATCTTGTAACAAAGTTGTAAAGGACATCATTCATATCATGGTTGGTAATGGATTGTGTACTCAACCAAGTATGAAACTCTTCAAGTCTTTCTGGCCATTTTGGGTAAGGAATATCATCAATGGAGAAGAATTGTTTTGATGCCATAGACACATGTCTGGTGGAATCGTTTAACGTGGGATTACTTGTCTGTCCAAATTCTGGATCAGCATAGTTTGATTCCATTTCATAGTCATAGTCCGGAGGAGTGTCTCGCCATAAATATTTGTGAGGTTGGTGGAACAATAGGGGAGAGTCGGTGGTATGATCTGAGAAGGATGGAAAAGAGGAAAGGGATGATGAGTCGATGTAGTAGAAGAAGTTTGCTTGGCTAGCATGATCTGTTTTTCGGGATAACGGGATCGGGCTCGGGCTGTTGGGTATTAGGATCAGCTTCTTGCTTACCCAAATCCTTCAAAAAGGATTCTAGTGGATTTGATAACATCATCTGGTCTGGTTTGTCTCTTATGACAATTGAGCTTGATTCTGTATTTTGTTTCCCTTTTTCCCTCTGCAGGGCTTTGAGACGATTTCGTATTTCGCCATATCTGGTTCTCTTACGGAGGTATCTTCCGGAATATTGGCAAAAACAGATATTTGCGGTCTTTGGGGTACGTACCCGGTTCGAACAGGAGGTGCTAGTGGATCAAAAGGTCTAAACCTTCCTTCTTCAAGAATCTGAATTTGCTTCTTGAGCTTCTCTATCTCTGGTTTTGGACTTTCAAGATAGTGGTACCCAAGATGTTGTCCTGATTCCAAGGCATGAAGCCTTTTCTGGAACTCAGAAAGTATCTTCTTGGTACTCTCATCATATCGTTGGAGGTCTTGTTGCACGTTTCCAATTTTGGAATCAATAGCCTTGAAGGCATTGTTCTGTGCTAACGAGTCTCGATTGCCGATTTAGGGCGGCCTCGGCAGCGAGAGGTTTTCTTATCTCCCATGTTCATCCACGTCGGTGGGAGTAGGAACTTTAGGAACATGGCGGTATCTGCCATGAGGATCAATAAACTCTTCCGTAGCAGGGAACGAGAGTTTTGATCCTTCCTTGACAAGGGGAGGAAAATCAGTTTCTTGGAACATGGCTATTGAAGAAGTGGATGGTGCTTCTGATGGAACTTCAAGCGGGTAGGAATGTTTCTTAGCCCACTTAAGGATTGGCTTATAGAATGGAGAGAGAACTTGCTTTTTCCGAGGAGGAGATGGAGGTGGTGTTTTTGGTGGATCTAGTAAGGCTTGAGATATAGTACTGGGCTCTGGTGATGGAGGTGGTGCATAAGAAACCATGAATTGGTATTTATCACATTCACCCAGAGTATCAACGGAGGAATCTCCGTTCAAGTACCTTTGGAAAATTTTATCTTTTGGCCTTTTCCGTTGAGGTGGGGTCTTTCAAAAGGATCTACCTCGTCGGGGATTTTGTGCAAGTAAGAGCACTGACAAAAAGGATCCAAAAAACAATGACCATAATTGTCTTTATAGTAATGAACAGGATGTCCATTACCATCAAAATGCTTGACATGCTTTTTTGGATCTGGCTTGGAAATAGACTGAGGGACACATGGTTCAATCATAAAGAGGGTTTGGAAGATAGAAGGACTTTCTTCTTTTTCCTTGCCAAATTTGATGGAAACAGTTCCATCTTTTTTTCTTACGAACTCTGAGTCCGTAGACTGGAAAGGTTTGTTATGCCGATGTAGCTTTTCGTAGTTGGTAATCCAAGTCTCTGGAAGGAGCTTGGCCAACGTATCCTTTGGAATTTGTCTAGGAACATGGATACAGGATGCCCGATCATTACGTATGGAGATGAACAAGGCGTCTTCATTACCATTGTTGAAGTTGAGGTCAAGTGCATGGTTCTGCACTCTATAAACCATCTCGGTAATGTAGTGTTGCAGCTACGAGTCGCGGTTTGAGGGCTCCGAGTAAGTTGGACTTGGACTTTCATAAAAGAAAGTAACGAGGATCCGAAAGAGTGATGTTGAAATTGGGATATAATGTGACAAAGACTATTCCTGCATTCAAAGTAGTTTGAACAGTCCGATGCAAGCATGCTTTGGTATTGCAAAAACCTGGTGTCTAGTAATGCTACTCTTGCTACCACTGGCAAACCTTTTCGACTGTGGAAAGTCAGAGCAAGACGTACAGCTCCATAATGGACATGAGTGTATCCTTGTTGAGCCCATTGTCTGGGAAATTCTGGAGGAATCTGGAGAGTAACAAAGTATTCCTTCTCAGTGGCAGGGATAGGATGCTAGTCGAATTTTGAGGACTGGACGTACTCTTTTACTTGCTTTGGGGTTTGGTGAATAAGCTGACAGATGGAGCGGATAGGTGAAAATGATGAGGTTGGCTTCGCAAAAGCAGAGTAGGGGTTCATGAGGGGGAGCTGGGTTTCAGAAATCTTAGTCTCATTAGAAAGAGAGACTTCATAAAGATAATCTATCTTTAAAGCATTAGAAACGCGGAACTCAGGAGGTGCTGAGGATGAAGACGAAGGTGTAAAGGACACTGGTGCTTCGATGATTTCTGGTTCTGTAGACATGATGAGAGAAAATCTTCTCAGCACTGGATTCACCTGTCAAGCGCATGGAATGGGTAACATTAAAAACGAAACCATGGCTCTGATACCATGAATGGACCTAGACTTAGAACCAGGGAGGAAGAGTAAATTTACTGTAGGTATGCATCCCACAGTGAGCGAACAACACCGTTCAAGCCCTTTAGGGACAGCCTTTTAGCAGCAAACCACTCAGCCCTTTAGTTCAGAGCCTAGAGACACTCAGAGATGCCAGGATGGAAACGTTTCTAACCTACCCAAGCTGCATTTCTGGTGAGTCGCTATTAATTAGTTTATGGTGAGTCGATTAGATACCTAAATAAAATAATTGGAGAATTATTTTACTCCTACAAACCAAAGATTTTGGGTACGGGGACTTTGTTACATTAGACTTCTCTAATGCCCTTTCGGTACTATTTTTTTTTTTTTTCAAAAAATGTTTTTGCAAAGCGATTTGATTGATTTTAAATTTATTTCCTTAACATGTGAAGTGATCATGCAGGTGCGCAAACCACCAATTTAACACTCAATAAAACAATGAATAAATCACGGGACCTACCTTGAAGCAACGAAAATATTTGCGTCGTTAGATTATAATTCACATCAACAACCATAGATATGACTTCTAATTAACACGCAATTTCTTTTCGTTTTCATTTAATGGATGAGAATCATGCAATGCAATATAACTAGATGACCTAATTCTAATGACAGACAATTTCTAATTAAATGGATCTAGCAATAATCACTAAATGACATACATTTTATGAATCTAATTATATATGACATACAGTGACATTTTTTATTTTTTCTTAAAAAAATGCAAAATATCCTAGGGATTGAAACTAATTTATCCTAAGACATTTTTTGTATTTTTTTTTATGAAATTCGAAATTAAAAAATGTGAAAATTATCTAACTAAATTAAGATTTTATCAAACTTATATTAAGGATTAGGTCAGGCTAAACCCTAATTAAAACCAAGATATTATCTTAACTTAGCAATCTCTAACCTAATATGTAGTCTATCTAAATCAATCTAAACTTAAAATGAAATATGCAATTTTATCATAATGTGCAATGACGTACAAATGATGCCCTAATTTTACATAACATATGCATGATGATTTTTGTTTTTTTTTTATTTATTATTAGTTTCGAAATAAAAATGTCAAATAGTTAAACATGCAATTTAAGCCGTGAAACAAAAATCTAACATTCTAAATTTATGTTTATTTATTTATTATTTTTATTTCGACAATTCATGATAAATAAAATGCTTAATCTAAATATTCAAATAACCCTAAAGCATGCAATATTCTAACTCAAACATATTTCAAATAAAACAATCAAGACAAGACAAATCATTTAAAATAATCAAAAATATCACGCTTCGTTCGATCAAGAGATAATATTTCGCTAGTAAAATCGATAAATTGATCTTAAGTCTTAAATATCAAAATATCAATTTTATTCCCGCTTGATTAATTATTTCATCTAAAACCTATAGATGAAATAAAAAAAACTCGACGCGGTTGCGAATCGAATCGATAATATGTTGGAATTTCCAATTATGCATAAGGAAATATTTCAAATAAAGAAAACAAGATACAATAAAATAAAATAAAATAAATCTGCCTAATAAAATAAAGTAAATCTACCTAATTTGATTTTTTTTTTTTTTTAAAGAAATCTTGGCCACCGTTCGGAGCTCCGGCGAGGGGAGTCACCGGCGAGGATCTCCGGCGAGGGCACAGTGGCGAGCAGCACGTCCGGCGCGGGCAACGGGGGCAGCGTTCAGGTGTGAGGTGCGGCGGTCAGGGACGTCGGGTCGCAGGGCTTCGGCTCCGGGCAGCAGGGCGTCGGGTTGAGCAGGGATGTCGGTCGCTGGTCTTCGGAGCAACGGCGTCAGGCGTCGCTGCTGTTGGCGTCGGGTCGTCGGAGCAGAGGCGGAGACAGCAGCAGCAGCGTCGTGGGTCAGAGTCGGAAGCCCAGCGACCGGCAGCTTCGGCCTGAGGACGGAATCGCGGCAGGAACGGTGGCTTCTGGCTTCTGGTTACAGGCGAGACAGATCTGGGGGTAGCAGCGGCGTCGCAGGAGTTCGCAGGCGGGGCAAGGCGATGCTGGCGCGACGATAGCAACCGGCGACTCGGGATCTGCGGGTGGGTCGCTGGATCGCGAGTTGCTAAAACGTCGCGGGCCGGCGCAAGCTCGCGGATGAGGGGGATCTCCGACGACTGGCAGGACGCCGGCAGAGCGGCGGCGGCGGAGCGACAGCGGCGGAGACGCGGAGGTAGCTGGTGAAGGCGGTGCCGGCGCGGGCAGGGGCAGCCCCGCGAGGAAGATGAACAGTCGCGCCCCCTTTTCCTTTTTTTTTTTTTTTCTCTCTCTCTCACGTCACTCACCAGTCTTGTCTCTCTCTCCTGCTTTTCGGACGTGAGTTCACCTCACCGAAAAGAATTTTTTTCTTTTGAATTTCAGCTTCAAATCCCAAAACCCCTAAAACTTCCTCACGCATTTTGCTCTAAAAAATTTCGAAGTCCTCCCCCCTCGTCTCCGTACATGCACCACACCTTTTATAGGGAAGAATTTAAATCTTTGTTGCACATTCTATTTCCAATTTCACTTGCGCATAATCCCTTGAATATATCGTTGCACCCCGCGATATTTTCTTTTGTATTTTTCGAATATTCCATCTGAAAACTTCTTTCTTGCTCAAAATATGTCCCCAATGTATATTACTGAATATGTTAAAAATCTTGCTCTTACCGATAGTCCAATAAAATAAAATAAAATAAAATAATACAAAAACATAAATGTTTCTAAATTATATGTCATGCAATTTTTATTATATATATTTTTTGATAAAAATTAACCCTCTTTTTTATGCAAAAATTTAGGTGTCAACACAATATATTGAAAATTAACATGATGAGAATAGACGTATTCTTAATTCGGATGTAAATACATCAACTTTGAAAATTCCTTATGTAATAAATTCTTCTTGGCATTGACGGATACTTCATCCGTGTAATTTTCAAATGCTATATCAAAATTAAAATTTTATTTTGAGACTTTGTCATTGATTATACTCTAATCAAAGCTTGTTAGGATAGTACACACTATCCCAGTATGTGCCATTTTAAACTGCTTTATTGAGAAAAGATTAGATGTTAAAGGTAAGTATGCAGTGATTTCTACCGACCATTGTGTACTAATAGTGCCAGATGAAAGTAGTTCTTTGTTGATATGCTACGGTAACTTTTGAAGATCAGCGAGAAAAGGAACGTCTGAGCAATAGCCGGGCATTTAATGGTGAGGCTTCTCCAAGGGATAAAAGGGGAGTGAAGGAGGATGCTACCAGGAAGAAATATATTCAGGGGAGAGAGTATGAGAGCGCCCATGCTGCGGGTGCTGCGGTCCGGTCGCGACGTCACATGTGACCCTCCCAGGGAGAAACAAATTTACGTCACATAGCGGCACCACCGTCGCTCTCATACTCTCTCTCCTGAATTTGTTTCTTCCTGCTTCACATAGCGGCACCACCGTCCCTGTCATACTCTCTCTCCAGCGACCGTGGTGCCGCTATGTGAAGCAGGATTCACATAGCGGCACCACGGTCGCTCTCATACTCTCTCTCCTGAATTTGTTTCTTCTTGGTAGCATCCTCCTTGTCTCCCCTTTTATCCCTTGGAGAAGCCTTACCATTAAATCCCCGGCTATTGCTCAAATCAAGCATAGGAACAAGAACATCAACCCTCTCTGTTCGAAACCTTCTCTGTGAAATCCCCCCTTGCCTCTCGTGCTGAGGTGAAAAAAACATCAACCCTCTTTGTTGGAAAGCTAGCATATATCAATGTCGGACATCAACTCTACTTCAACTGAAGCTCGGAGGTTAGTTTTACATTCAACAACTCGAAATTTACATCGATTACTACTCTTCATTTGCTTGCGTACGTGTATCTCACTCCTTAGGAAACATATCCTCCTTTGCATCATAAGCCCTTAGGGCACCGGGCTTTCTATGTTTCTTGGAACTTTTATTTGCACAAACTTTCACAAAATTGATCCATTTTTATCACAAGTCATTAATCAGCTTAAGACTTATTATAGGGACCTTTTTTTTTTTCTTGATGTAATTATTTGCATGTCATTGATACTAAGCTTTTGATTGCTATTTCGGATTGACATATAACATGTCGTAATGCAATTTGGGAGAAATTCTCACCATCATGTACACTTAATTTTGCTATGTGGATGAGTAAACTTCCGTTGAGCAAGATTTAAGCCGTTCCTACTACAAGCTTGTATTATTTACTTGTACCTTAAATAAATGATTTTAGATTTTGTTGTTATTTTTGGTAGACTCGGAGGACAAGAAGATGCCATCACTGAAAAATTGAAAGATTTCTTGACATCCTCACTTAGATGGTCACTTGCTTTGCTTGGAGTCAAGGATTTACTTATAAACAAGCAATTTACCTTTGCTGTGATTTCCATAGCTCTCATAATTCTTTAGTGCATCAGTTTGCGAACAACACGAGGCAATCGTGGAATGACATTCATCAATTTTGCATTTCTTATACTCGGATGTCTCATTGTTGGAATAACACTCAACTCGATTGTACCGAATTCTTACATCAAGTGGGCTATCTATGGTATATTCCTTACTATGGTAGCTACAAATCCTGATTATCAACAATTTTTTCAAGAAATGAAACAATTCATCAAGTCTATGTGCGGAGCAACTTATTTGAGACTTAGAGACTTGTTCATTGAATCACTTGGGTTCATTGAAAATCTTTTGAAAATTAATGTTGCAAACCAAGAAGAATCATCGGTGAATAATACCATTGCATCTCGACCGGTGGGTGGTGACGGTGGTGGAGACGAGGGGGACATTGCATAGTTGGTCTCGTGATAGAATTCGACACCCTTTATCTCTCTTTTTTTTTCCTTTGCATTGTAAGGTGTTTGGAGGATATGTAAGATGGATATATGAGGTTTTTCCTCCATTTACGTGTTTGACCCATACGCAAATGTGTGGTCAAATTATAGTAGTTTTTCATTCATACATTAAAATTGCAACTTTGCATGTTTACTCCATTTTCATGAAATTTTGATTGATCTCTTTTTCTTTCATAGCATCATTTACATCAATGCTGCGGTTTAAGTTATGGTTTTGATTTTGAACGGTCACATGTCTGGATTTGAAGCAATACTTAATCTATAATAGGAAAATCCATTTTGATGACCCTAAAGTCAAAGCCTACATAGGAGTTGAATGTGAAATGCTATATAAAACAAGCACAGATGCACATGCACACCTGATCGTGTGTGTAGTCCCACCTTTTGTACGAGCAATTAATCGGAGGATCAATCAAACCCTCCCATTACGAGCTGGGAAGGGTGAAGCTAAGAAGGAAGTTTTGTGAACTCTCAATTTGCATTTCTCAAAGTTATGGCTAGAGGAAATGTCGGGGCTGAAAAGAAGCTGCTATTTGACAAAAAGGAGAACCGTCCGAGCGGGGGCGATTGGTAAATGAGATTGAACCATGCGCGATGACAAAAAGCTGGCATTTTCGTTGACTTTACTCGCTCCAGTCTTTCATTATCTTAAGCAGTTAATCTGATTGATTACAACACATGCTCTTGATCTAATATAGTCACAGTATTACGGCAAGCACTATTTTACATTGCTTTATTCTTAAAAGATAAAATGTCAAATGTAAATATCTAAATTTTCTAATGATCAGAATACTATGATGAATTATATTATGATAACGTGCTATCACCAACTCAAGATGATCCATGTCTTGAGTTGGTTGGGACCAACCCAGGATCCATATCCGGTCAAATGGATCTTGTATGGATCCAATGGGGTCCCCTTTGAAAATCAAGGGGGTGTCGTGTCCCCATCAGACGTGGGACATTGAAAATCAAGAGTGTCAAGGACGTACCACCATCTGATGTAGAACACTGAAAATCAAGAGGCTTAATATCAACTACACAAGGCTTCTATATATACTATCCAACGAAGTGCATATTCCACTTCCTCTTTCACAAAATTAAGAAAAAAAATAACAGGGTTCGTTGAGCTCCAACTTTTCTAGAACATGGTGGATTATAAGTGCCACTTTAAAGGTACATCCATTCGTGCAAATATGCTCTATGAACTCTGCTGAAAACACGGACTAAGTAGCTTTTTTTTTTCCTCTTTTGAATACGTTTTTCTTTCAATTATTACCTTCTTGATTTGGATAAATGACAACTAGTAACCACAACAACAGCAACAACATGAAAGATTTGACTCAACCAAGAGTTTCTACATTACATTCACCTCGTTGAAGCTACTTATCATCGCGCATTTCAATTTGTAGCCTACTAGGGCGCTAAGCACCCGATTATGCAGTTTTATATTATTAATGTGGTCATCTATCTCATAGCACTAATCAAAATGACCAGATCCATGAGGCCAAACTCAATAAACTGGTACTTGTCCATTGTTTTCGAGACTCTCTACTCCACATTGCTACTATAGACAAGCTCTAACCATGTGGTAGATTGTCAACATATGCTCATTAATATTTGTTTTGGTATCATCTTGTACGCTAGCATGAGGTTTAGATAGATTTTTAGAGATTGTTTAGTCATTAGATAATGTGCCACTTTTCAAAGTGCTGTTTGATTTTTTTAGTTGCTGCAGTCATACTGTATTTGTTATCAACTTGGTTGCATGTATTTGTTATCAACTTGGTTGCATATATTTGTAATAAATACTTGTGATGTAGAGAAAAAAGCATGCCATCATATAAATGCTCTTTATCTGGTGAACCTTAGTTATTGCCATTATGTATGCGAATATTAATTAATCATTTGATTCTTTTCTTGGCCGATTTTTTTTTTCCTTCTAGTTTCTTCTGTGTAGTGTCTATGAGTTTTCCAGAGATCAATTCCATCAACTCATACTTAAGAGTGTCGCAATCTACCTCTCAATACGGAGGGAATTAAGTTTAGGGTATTGTCTAAAAGACAAGCCTACGGCCTTAGTTTTAGACGTGAGCTCTTCTAAGTTCATACCTTGTGTGACATTGGGTGTTCAAATTGACACTGTGAGAATTTTCTAAAATGGAGTCACCACTAATCTATTAGGGTCGGCTAGAAACTAAGTGAGGCATAGGAGTATGCCTCACTTCTTACGCAACTAAAGAATCTAGGGTCTAATTAATCAATCAGTGCCCTTATGTTCATTTTAGAAATAATTATGTCAGAAAGTTTGGGTTGATTTTAAATTTATTCACTAATTTGTGAGGTGATCATGCTGGTGCACAATCATCAAAGTAATAATCAGCAACCAAGAAAAGCATTAAATAAATTACAAGGATGTAACATTACTAAATAGGGAGCATTCCATCTCTAATTAAGCTTAAGGAAGGCCATGTGTTTGAAATGGAAATGCGCAAGTGACGACGTATCATTTGTCTCTAAGAATACTCAAATCAAAAGTCCTAAGAGTTCATTCGATTTTGAGCACAATTTTATCAAGGATTTTCACACACTTTAAGAGAGAACTATTTTAAAAACTATTTTATAAAGCTTTTTCTGATTTTAGAAAAAAAAAAATATATATATATATATATATATAATTTTTCTGAATTTTTAATATTAATTTTTTAATTAGTTAAAATACATATTTTAAAAAAAAAAAAAATTAAATTAATTTTTAATCCGGAAAAGGGGATACGGTTCGGGACTCGGATCTAGTCCGGGCCGAGACCGAGCGGAGTCCGCTGGCCTGGGTCGCGGGTCCCAGGCCCTCACCCAAACTGGGCTCATTATATTGAGCCCAATCTGTCCCCAACTTAACAAGAGAACAACCAGTCCAAATGGCACCAACCAGACCAAGCCTAGATTTTCTAACTCACATCAAGCCCAAGCCTACTCAAATACAGCCCCAAGCCCCAAGCCCAACACAATTACATTAGAAATGAATTTAACCAGGCCCACCCAAAGAACCATTTTTCCTCTTTCCCTGTCCTGTCTTCCACGCCCGGTTCACATTCCCAGAACCCCGACCTCTTCACAGCATCAATTCCTGTACTTCAAACTCTCAAGCTCTCTTCTCTATCCTTTCTTTTTTTTTTCTTGATATCAATGTCAAGGCTTGCAAAAAAAGCACCACAAGAGAACCTCGCTCGCCAAAAAACGCACGTTCGAAAAACCATCACTACGCTGGCCGATAAGCACACAATGCCCCTAAAGGAAAGGCGCCTCTTACGACGAAGCAACAATTAAAAATTCATCAGAATCACGTTCAATGACAAAAACACAGTTCAGAACAAAACAGAAGCCGAAAACCGAACGAGGCCAAAGCAGATCTTGTTCGGGCATCATGCCAAACGCCTAGTGGGCGTCAATCGAGGGGGCGCATCCAGAGACATCCGAGACAAAAACCCAAGCCAAAATCATCATATAGCGAACAAACAATGCTCAAGTAGACTCCGAAACGATCCCTTCGCATCAACACAAGCATCAATGGCGAACGACAAGCCTTGGCCTCAGTCAAGTCGAGACAAACCGAGGGCGTCGTCACCGGAGATGGCCCTACCCGGCTCGACGACGGCGAATGAATGGATGGCGAACTGGAGAAATGTCGGACACAGTCCGTTCGCCATGCACGTCTTGGAGCCGGGATCATCGGGTGAACCGATTTGAAACAAACAGAACGGGGGCTTACCGAGAGTATAGGCGCTGAAAAAGGGAACCGCGAGCGTCGGCGTTCATCGGGAGCAGACCTCTTCGGCTGCACTTAGCTCACGTTTTCACTCCTTGGCTTAGCTCCCACTCTCCGTCTCACTTGCCCTCTCTCAGTCGTTCTCGCTCCCTCTTGCTCGAATCTCACTAGCGGCCTATCTCTCTCTCTCTCCCTCTCCCTTCAGCCGAAGAAGAAGCCCCCAAAAACCGACGGCCCTACGCCAGCTGGCGCCCCGTCCTTCTCCGCCTCTACTGTCTCTTCATCCTTTTCTTTTGTCCTCGAGCCATTGTCCAAGGGAAGGAGAAGAGAAGGGATGAGCGGGCCGGGCCGCAAGAAGAAGAGAAGGGCTGGCCCGCGCGGGGGCAGAGAAAAGGATGGGAAAGAAGAAGGGGCCGGGCTGGCCTCCCTTTGGCCCGGCCCCACTCCATTTTTTATTTTAAAACTTTTTAAATTATTATTAAAGGTCTTTATTTAATTTTTTATTTTTATACTAGTAATGCAAATGTCAATAATATCTACGTGCGATGCATTTTAATGAAAATACATGCGATGTATTTTAATGAAAATTATTTACTTTACCTTTTTTTGTTTAGAGACTAATCCTTAATAATTTATGCGATTAAGTCATAAACAAAAATGGAAAAATTTAAGTGTCAATAAAGAGCAAAGGTTTTGACGAAATGTCAAATTAGAGTGACCAACAGGTTCATCCAGCATTGTAGAAGGGAGACTAATTTTATTGCGAATTGGGCCGCTAAAGCTCACGGACGCAAGACTCGATCTTCAAATTGGGTTTTAACTTCCTCTTAACTCTGTTGGACCTATTATATACCGATGCCCAATTATTGGGCCAATCGTTTTTTCTAGTTGAATGAAAGTTCTTCATTTAGAGGGAAAAATGACAAGTTCATCCTTCCGCAAAAAAAAAAAAAAAAAAAAAAAAAAAAAAAAAAAAAACCAATTAAGTTCATCCTAGAAACCCAACTCATCGGACCTCAGTCAAATATATTAATCAATCATAATAGACTAATTTTGCTCGGCTTTGCAGTGTATTATCGAAAAATGGCCTCAACATTTTTGATACATTCGGATTTTTTTAGATCATTTTTCCCATATTAAATAATGAAAGAAAAGATAACGTGACATGTTGTTTTGTGGAGAGGATCGACAGATGATCTTTCTTACCACATAACCTACTGTAGACGTTGAATATCACTAATTGATGACTTGGGCCAAAAAATTAAAAAAATATATCTAAAAGATAGTCTTGGTGGAGTCTTCAGCTCCTTGTTCTAATTCGCTACTTCGTGCAGTTGGGACCACCATTGCTTGAGATCGATGAGCCCAATACAATAGCTAGACCTATTAAACGGGTGGATCGGATCGAGTTTGGATCGGATCATAAATGGTCTGGCCTGACCAAATCACCCATTTGACACATTTATAACCCATTTATCGTAGTGCAAATTTTTTTATCCATACACAACTCATTTAACTAAACTTAAAAACTTATTTCTTATGATATTTTTGAAAAAAATAGTATTGCTAAAATGCTTTCATGCAATACAAATTTAATGGACAATTTTTATAAAAAAAATATTTTAAAAAAATATAGCTTTTAATTATTTTTATTTTTATTTTTTAAAATATAATTTTTAATTATTTTTCCTTTTTTGGCCACAAGCGAGCTTGAGCTTGCCGGAATGGGCGAGGTGGAGGCCTCGCCGGTGTTGCATGAGGCTCGAGGCTCGCTGGTGTCGAGTGAGGCTCAAGGCTCACGGTTACTGGCTAAGGAAGAAGGAAGAAGGAAAAAAAAAAAAAAAAAGGAAAGAAAAATGAAATATAAAAAATAATTTTGATTTTAATTTTTATAAAGTTAAAGAGGGAAAGAGAGAGTGTGGGGCTTGGGTTTGAAATGAGTTCTAAGTCCAACCCATTTAAGACCCATTTATCTTAAGCCTTCAATTTTCAAATTCATTTAACTAGTCTCTTCAAAAAGTAAGTGACCAATATATGATCAATTTATGATTTAAATGGGTCATGTATAGGTCTAATGTCCATTTTGACACCTCTAGCTATAGCTTCATTTACAAGTTTCTCCATATAAGGTAGCAAATGCTTGAGGTACAAGTTGAACAAAGATTTGCTTACAAGATGACTCGAACTTATAATATCGTGAAAGACAATGAAGAGAGATCGATAAATTTTAAGGTAGATTATGATAATATACAAAATGACAGAAATTTTTTCACAAAATAGTCATGATAGAGTCTCCAACTCTTTATTATGAAATTGCTACTTCTTACTCTTAGAACCCCAGTGTCTGAGATCGATAAGCCCATTGTTGCAATGCACCAACAAGTCAGAAGTGAGGAAATCTCTTTATGTGAGGTAACAAATGTATATACTCTGTAACCAAAAGTATCCATAGGGGTAAACAATGGCATTCTATGAGAAATCAGTGAACTCCACCTGATTTTTACGTTTCAGATTGCTAACAACTTAGGAGAGAAGAAAAATGTATCTAAACAGAGAATGCCGAAGATTTTCCAGAAACTGCATGCTGCAACTTTTAATTGTACTACTTTCGCAAAAATCCTTCCAAATCAAGAGTTCTTTATAACTTACTGCAATTAACTTGTTTAGACTAACTATATGGACTTTGCATGTCGTTGTAGCTGAGCTTTAGTTTGTATTGTTGGACTCGCATATGATTTTATGTAAGGCAATTTGCACTCACAATATGTCGAGTTAATTTTACTCATTGTACAGTTTCGTTTGTGGATAAGCAAGCTTCCGTCGATCAAGATTTAAGCATGCAGGTGGACCACTTCTTCTATAAGCTTGTATTATTTAATAGCATCATAAGTTAATGATTTCAAATTTTGTTGTGTTTTTCTTTTGTAGACTCGAAGAACAAGAAGACGTCATCTTTACTAAATTGAAAGACTTCTTGAAATCCTCAATTACCTAGTCATTAGCTCTTCTCCAAGCTAAAATTTACTTTTAAATATACAAGCTACCTCCATGGCGATTTCCATAGTTGTCATTGTGCTCTTTGGCATTAGTCCGCAAACAACACCAAGCAATTGTGAAAAACATTCATCAGTTTCGTGTTTTTCATACTAGAATGTCTCGTCATTAAAATAGTAATTGACTCGATCGTACTGAATTCTTACTTCGAGTGGGTTATCTATGGTATGTTCCTTATTATGGTAGCTACACATTTTGATTACCAACAAATTTTCTGGAGCTGAAATGAGTCTTCGAATCCATGTGCAAAACAACTTCTTTGAGACTCAAAAACTTATTCATTTGATCACAAGTGATAATCAAATATCTTTTGACAATTGATTTTGTGGACCAAGAACAATCATCTATGAATAACAACCCCGTGACTCGATCGGTTGGTGACGATGGAGGCGAAGTTAGAGAGGACATTGTTTAGTTGATCTCATGATGGAATTTGACATTGTTTAATCTCTCCTTTTCCGTTTACATTATTAGATGTTTTGCTGTATGTTATATATTAGTATAATACGCAAAGTGTGGTCAGACTATAATAGTTATTCGTCAATGCATTAAATTTGCAACTTTGTATATTTGCTCCATCTCCATGAAATTTTATTGATCACGTTTTTCTTCCTCGCAAAATTTACATTAATGCTGCGTTTTAGGTTGTGATTTTGTTCACCACTGACTGGTCGTTGCTTTACTAGAATAGTATCTGCCTTATGTAACAAGCTGGGATTATCTTTGGAAAATGGGGTCTTTTGGTTTTATCCCTATGTTATTACTTTTGTTTTTGTCCCGCCTCTACTACGAATTAACAATGCAATTTCACGCCAAATGACCGTTGCCAATGAAATAAAGAAAAGTGGGCTTCCATTGACCAAATGAGATATCTCATTAAAAAAATATTCGATTTACTTTTTCCATTTGTCCTTTAATTTAACCCCTAATTTATTCTAACTGAAGGAGTTTTTCTTTTCAGTCCTACGATTAACTTTCTAATTTCAAAATGGTGATTAAATTTCATGTCATTAAGAATTTGGAAAGTGTGAACTAAAGGGCAGGGAATGATGGAAAAGACACCAACATATCGAATCTGCGACTCTAACTTGTACAAATTCTCTTTCTTTATCTTTATCTGGCTTTTCGTTCCGATGCAATTGTTATTGTCGATGCGACCAAATTGATCGACGGCATGTGCTGTAACCAATCAGATTAACTTCTTACGATGTAAAATGCCGATAGAGGAAGATGAACTCTCAACATGGAATCTTACGTTTTCTAATGCAATTGGTTTGCTTTAACTTTTAGACACCTTTGGTTAATTAGTACATTTGAATAAAATTTCCGCACTTGTACAAAAAGCATTAGAATTGTCTGCAGTCGTCTGAGGGACTTGAGATCGCAATAATTAAGTCACTGCAAGTATTGTCTATTATGGATAACCCGATTATTTTAAGGCAAAGGTAAAATATCTTGGAATAAGGAATTTTTTATTTATTTATTTTCTCAACGACTATATCAAAAATAAGAATGAGAAGTCCAAATTTAGCATTTATATGAGATCTATTGATTGTAATTATTCTTCGACATTTTAGAATTGCTCCTTTTCATATATAATACGGAGCAGCGAATAGAGATGCTATAAGAGTGACCCATTACCTTCTGTATGAAATTGCCACAATAAAGACGTTTTTCTGAGGAAGAAATTTTGTCCCCTTAACCCTATCTTCCTCTTATCATATTGATAGGTTCAATGGGAACTCCTAATTCATGATGGGTGCTTGTTTTATGGTGCAAGTTCAAAATAAATACCATGTTGAAAATTGCAGGCTAGGAAATAAAACGTCTAAGGTAGAATGTATTAGACAAAATACTCGATAACTTAAGGTTTTTAGTGAAATTAAGTATCAATAACTTTGTCAATAAATTTGAACTTTCGGCTTCGTTTGAATACCTTTATAAAAAAAATGTTGAAATGTTGTGAGACTCCTCCATCCTGAAAATACTAAAGTGGTAAATCATCAAGGCTTTTCCCAGGCTCACCACGTGTTAATCTGCGATTGGATGTTGGCTTTTTAAAGGTTTTTGGATAACGTATGTTGTGGCGGTGTTACGGATGCATTTCGATGGCTCTGCGGTTGCGGCTCTGGACTAAACCGCCCAAAGGGCTGGGAGCTGCCAGATTCCAATCTTTAGGCACATTATCCCAATTATTTTTTTTCCAATCTTTTTTTCTTGTTTTTTTTTTCTTTCATTATTATGTATTATGAACTTTCTTGTAATATCAAATAAATCAATAAAAAAATATTTTAAAAACTAAGAATTTGTTGTGCTTTGATGTAATAATTAAGGGCCAAGACTAAAGTTTATCTTTTAAGATATCGAAAACTAACAAATGACTCATGAACCACGATCGGAATATGCATATTCTTATTTTTGATGTGAATACAACATTAACTTTGGACGTTGTTTATGTAATAAATTCGTCTTTGCATAAATTGACATTTAATCCCAGTCATTTTCAAATGCTCTATCTAAACTAAAATTTCATTTTGAGGCATTAGTCATAAATTATAACCTAATCAAAGATTATTAGGCAGGGTATTGTTTTTCCCTTTCTATGAAGTTTAAAGTCTTACTCTACTCATTCTTTCGTTGAAAAATGAAAACAACAATGAATTTATCTTTGCTAGGGAGAAAATAATTGATTCACTTAAGTCCAACACCTCAATTTTGACAAATTTAACATGCAGATATAATGATTGATAGAAGTCCATCAAACCTTTTAAGATTTTCAATCTCTACAGAAAAATCTGGTAAAAAAATTCATCATACTATCACAGCATGCGCCATTATAAATTGCTTAATTCCTAAAAGAATAAATTTTGAATGTAATATCGAGATTTTCTAACAACAAGAATACTTTAACGAAATATATTGCGGCAATGCACGGACCCTCTCTGGTAGTTCGTTAATTGGCTCATAGGACAAAAATGTGATTTAACACTTTTTCTCATACAGTGTGAAAAATGAAAGTTGACGTTTTAACTCCAAAAAAGTCGTAAAATTTAAAATAAATCTAAAAAAATTGGCGCCCGTAAAAAAAAAAAAAAAAGTAGTTCTTTTCCATAAGAATAAAAATCCCCAGCAAGGAAAACATGGATATGGGGAAGATTTCCTATCTTTAAACTAATTTACTTATCCAATTCAAGCTTAAAGCTCATATTGAGTATGTATTAGAAAGTTTCTGCATTTAGTATTAAATAAAGTTACACTTTCTATATCTTGGACAATTTAATAAGTGATACTTTGGGACCTTGGATAATTAGATAATATGACAGTGATACCTTTGGACACTTGTGTCATTGACGCCAAACACGTTTCAATGACGCCAGCGTCATATTATTCAATTGTCCGAAAGTCTCACTTCATCTACACTTTCTCAGACACTTCCTCGTTCACTAAACAAGACCATTATATGTATTCTGCAATTAGTGGGAGCTCATTGAGCTCCAACTTCTACAAGAAATGACCGATTATATAGTGACACGCGAAAGGTACCTAATTTATTCATGTAAATATGCTTTAAGAACTATGCTCAAAGCACAGGTTGAGTAGTTTGTTTTTCCCATAAGAATCTGTTTTTCTTTCAAGTGATTTCTTCTTGATCCAATACAAGGACGGAGAGTAACCACAACGATAGCAACTACCGAAAATTTTTGACTTAATAGAGAGATTCCACCTCCTATTCGCCTTGTTAAAACTATTCTTCATTGTGCATTTTAATTCATAGGATACCAAGACACTAAGCTACGTAATTTAGCAGTTCTCTATCACTTGCAAGGTCATCTATCTCATAGCACTTATTGTTATGATATATCGCTATTTGAACATCGTTTTTGGGGCCCTTATCTTAAGGTTGCTTCTTTGTACGAGCTTGTCTCTGATCATATGATTGGTCATTGATATGTTCTTGTTGATGTTTGTTTTGGCATTATCTGATTTGCTTGTACAAGATTTCAACCTGTTTTGGGAGATCGTTCACCATTTAATGATGTGCCATTTTCTGAATTTTAGTTTGATTTGTGAAGCTGCAATCATACTGTATTTGTGTATCACTTTTGTTGCATGATATTTGTATTAAATACTTCTGATTTATGGGAGAAGAGTGTTATGATATACATGTTCTGTATTTGTGAACCTTGCCTGGTTGCCACGTTATGTACACGAGCAGTTTAATTTCATTTGATGCTTCTTATTTGGGCCAAATTGGTTTTTTTTTTTTTTTTTCTAATCTAGAAAGTGTCTAAAGAGTTCTCCATAGATAAATTCTTATGACACACGTGTAAGAGCAACAGCTTTCACTAAATGGATCAAATTAGTGTAGCCGACAAGTTAATCCTTCTGCCAATAAAAGGGGGGAAACAAGTTTATCCTTCGGATGGAACTAAGTTATATATCTCTTAGACCACAAAAAGGGTAACAAAAAGGAATCACTATTTTTACATTTAGCTGAGAAAATTAACAAAATTTTTATAAATTTATTGTATCGGTATTAATTCAATCATAAACATTTCAATTAGATCAATTTAGTCGTAAACATTTTTGCATTATACCAATTCAATCCATCTAGCCAATTTAGGCCGAAAAACACCGATGTGGACATCGGCCTATATGGCATGACTAGCTAACATAAACATTTTTAAATAATTTGTTAAAAAATTTCAATTTTTTTTTTTTTTAAAATTTAATCCTTTTATCCTTTTTTCGTATTTTTCCTTTTCTTTTTCTTTTTCTTTGGAATGTGGCTAGTACCAGCCATGGCCAACCACTAGCCCTGGCGACCCTTGCCTAGGCAACAAGGGTCGAGCCCTCCCTAGATCTAGCGAGCGGCGGCCTTGCCCGGGTGATGAGGTCATGCCCTTGCTAGCCTTGGCTTGTGGCTAGTCACTGGCCATGGCTAGTACTAGCCACAATCTGATGAGAAGAAAGAGGGGGGAAAAAGAAAAGGAAAAAGAAAAAGATAATATTTAAAAAAATCGAAAAATTATTAAAAGATGTCCATATCAATGCCGGTTGTATTACATAGGATAACTGGCATTCACATTAACAATTTATGGCCTAAATTGATTAATTGGGCTGAATTGATACCAATACGAAAAGATTTAGGACTGAATTAGTCAAATTGAAATATTGGAGATTGAATCAGTACAAATATAATAGGCTTAGGATTTTTTTGGTACTTTCCCCACATTAGGCCACATCTTCATGATAATTAATAGTGGCAGCACTCCATGCTTTACCAAACATGTTAAAAGCATAATCTGCATTTACTTGTGCATCTATGAATAATGCACACATTAATATCATTTGATTTTTTATTTTTTATTTTCAATCCTGAAACATCATAGATTCTACTCTACTTGGATGGATAAACCGGCGAATCTTCCTGTGACAACTGAAGAACCTTTCTTGACCGCGCTCCTAGAGTGTTCCTATGGAATGTTATTCCTTGGCTTGCCTGGTTGTATCTTTGAAGTTTTGGAATACACCTTCAACTCTAACCTATCCCCATTTGCGGCCGCAAGTGAGCTGGTAACAATGTGCTTTTGCCCCCACTAGTTATCTATTTATGTAAATGGACGCTATTTTCCGCTCTGAACCTATGAGAGCTGTTGTGGCTGGTGATGGTGGATTGACAGCAGCTATTGGCGGACCGAGAGTGATGGAGACGAAATGAAGATAAAAGAAAACCATTGGAAATTGATGATCGAGAGAATTGCCTGAGCTCTCTCCGTTACCTCTTGTGCTTCTCTGTTGTTATTGTGACCGTGAGTGATTGTGGTGATGAAATGGATTCCGTTAGATGGGAGAGAGAGAATCAATTCAGGTGTCAACAGCGTGCATAGGAGTAGCCGTAGCTCTCATCATGCTCTTTGGATTCAATCTCAAGTAATTATCGAAATATTTTAAAAGTAGTGTTGTAGACGAGAAGAATCATTGGTGAATAATAATCCCACGACTTGACTGGTTGGCGGTGCGGGAGGTGGAGTCGAGGATGACGTTGTCTAGTTGACCTAGTGATGGAATTCGACACGCTTTATCTCTTTTTTTTTGTTTGTACTATAAGATTTTATACAATATATGAAATGGATGTCTGAACTTTTTCATTTGTATTATGTACTTGATGCGTGATGGGGTGAGTGATTCAAGAACGGAGATTTTTCAGAGGGGATTTTTGTGGTTAAAGTGTATGGAGTAGTGTATATGGTGAAGAAACAAAAATGAATAAGAAAAGATGGAACGATATCCTCCCAAGGTATAAAAGCCAAGCCACCAGCCGGAGAAGAGGATCGAGATCTACGAAGCTCGCCACCAAGGCCTAAAGCTTCCACCAGCCAAGGATAAAGGACTTCGGGATATGAGAAGCTCACCACCAAGGCCTAAAGATTCCACCAGCCAAGGATAAAGGGCTTATTGGCTCACCACCAAGGAGTGATCTACACTCCAAGGATAAAGAGACCGAAATGAGTTATCCACTCTCCGAATGAGTTCACTCAAGCAGAGGAAATCTCACCATTTTCATTCATAAAATTCGTATCTCCCCTACATTGGATAGTTTCCCCTATTTATAAGAGGATTTTAGCCTTAGGAAATGTTAAAAACAAACTTTAATGACCTAGAAACTTAAACGTTCGACTCTTGAGCTACATAAAAATAAAAACACCTAGGAACTTAAAAAAGCCTTTATTAACACAGGAACTAATTGCCTTTAATCTTTAGCCTTCCGCATTCTCGAACCGTTAGCTTTTCGTATTCTTGAACTTTTGGCTTTCCATATTCTTGAATTGCATTCGTGAACTTTTCGCCTTCCCAAAATTTGAGTTCCACCCTTGACCAAAAAATAATCCTCTTGAAACTTTATCAATTGGTCATACAAGACATCTAAAATGGCCTCCCATTGATAGCTATCGATATACCACAAAGTACCAATAAGTAATTAACATTATTCATTAAAAATGATCTATCGAAGCACATAATGCCCAACTTCTTTATTGGCTTGGATAAGCATCGATGGTTTTGCGTTGGTCGATGGAGCTACGTTGGATGCTCCCCGCATCAGTACTTGTATTATATGTAAAAGTGTGGTTAGACTACAATAGTTCTTCATTGATACGTTAAAATTGCAACTTGGCATGTTTGCTCCATCTTCATGAATTTTTTTTGGATCACTTGTTTTTTTTCCCCAATAGCAACATTAACATTAATGAGGTCAAAATGGCAGTATTTGAAGTAGAATTTTAAAATATTAGTGGAAAATCCACTTTGATGACCTTAAAGTAAAAGACACATAGCAATTAAAGGTGACATGTTATATAAAACAACCGCAGATGCACATGCACAACCGATCGTGGGGATACTAGTTTAGTCATTAACTTCTCAATTTTACTAATGTAATCTTGAATCTTTTCGTCACGAATGGCCTTAGTGGAGGGAAAGGAGATGAGCTATACTAACTTCTGAAGTTCAGCGAGAAAAGGAGGGTCCTGGGAGAGTGAGACTGTAGAATGGAAAATAGGAGAGAGAGCGCAAGAGTGAAAAGATGGAGGAGGCCCATTAACACAACAGTAAGACAACGATCTTCATGTGGCCCAATTCCATTCTCGGCTTTATGGATCCACCAGGGGATTGCACGTCTTCAAGCATAAAAGTTGAATTTCCCGTGACTCCACATTTGGCATATTTGTCATATATTCAATGCTCGTTATTAAAAAATGGAAAAATATTTAAATGAAGTAAGATACTTAGTCGTGGAGAATTAAATTGCGGTTATTGATGATTTGCTCTGTATGGATTCTAGGTAGGCAGGGTGATTTAATGATAGGGTCATGTTTGCCTCCAATTTTAATTAGAAGAAACTCCTTTCAATCAACCCTTCGATTGATAGATTACAAACATATATGATCATTGCTCTCATGAAATTTGAATATTGTCAGAATTTTCATCTAATGATAGATAAATAGAAGAAAACACAACCCTTAATTATAGTAGTGCTAGCCCTACTATTACAAACAAATGAATTTTTGATAGTTATTACCTAACAAGCATTATGAACATGGAAAATATTAACACATGCTCCATGAACATTAGTAAAATTATGATAATTGTACTTTGACCATAAAAATTCGATTTTTAAGTTTAATTTTAGGAATATTTTCATGCTAAGTCTTGTATATGATGTCGCCTAGGCAATTGAATCCTCCAATTTTCGAGTATCTCAATTTGCATAATTTCTTCAGTCATTAATAAATGCAAGAACTTAGATGTGGCGCTGGTATGCTGATGTTACATTTTCTTGCTAAAAAATAAAATTACAAGAAAATGTTTAAAGATTCATTGTTTCTCATTAACATATTTGAAAATTTTGATGAAAGGAAAAGCGGAAAAGAGAGATGGAAACTAAAAGGGTTGAGGTAAAACTGAAAATTAAGCGCTGAAAATTTAAGTACTAATTTATATGACTCGTTTGATGATAATTTAAAATTAAGAGTAAAATATTATCAATCCCTTACCAGACATAGAGAAAGACCATTATTGGTAGGTTTTCCAATAATTTGGTAAAAATATAATTTCTATCTATTATTTTTCTATTGAGCAATTTGGTAACACTTCATTTACTTACTAGATTAAATGGAATAGTGACTTAATTAGGTCATTTAAGTCAATTCTATTTAAGATTATCAAACAAGTTCAAAAAGAGAGAAAGAGGGAGAGGGATAGGGTTAAGATGGACAATTGCGGCTCACTAAAGAGGGGGGTAGACCCTCGCCAAGAGTGTACCTAGCCCTACCTAGGTGAATTGATGCGTGATGAGATTATGTGAGACTGCTGAAAATGTTTGATGGAATGAAAATGTTTGATGTCTTCAAGGAAAAAAAGAACTTTGGGATAGAAGGGTTCACCACCGAGGCATAAATTAATACTCCTCCAATGTTAAAGAAGTCAAAGGCTCGTTTCCAACAAGCTGGATAAAGAATTGAAAAAATGGCTCACTAGACGGAAATTCTTCTGTATTATCAACTCACAAATTTGCATCCATATAATTGAGAGTAACACCTCTAAATTATAGAGGGATTAGGACACTAATATAGGAACATTAAACTAGGAAACTGTAACCTAGGAAACATCAAATTAGGAAAAAATAAACTAGAAAACCAACTCATAATAGGAAATATTTGACTCAGCTGAATGATTTGTCATTCTTCAATCTTTTTGAAACTCCATCTTCTGGATGCCTTCTCTTTATTAGAATTCACTGCTCCCGCGTCGCGAACCACTGAAGCTAGCAACATCCTCTACTATCACAAGGGTTATCTCTTAGCGATAACAAAGTGTGTTCTTCCACCTTCTAGCGGTTTTCCCCAGGTGAGAAACTCAAGAGACTAAAAATGGATGGAAAAAAAGAAGAAATTTTCATCTTTATTTTCAAGTGAGAAGCAAAATCATCATGGAAATGTAGCCGGTTCAATACTCGTTTGGCTGGCTGAAGAGAAAACTATGCTTTTTTGTTGGGTGATGAAAACTATGCCTTGAATAGCTAACGATATATAGATCAGAGAATAGATATGGTTTGCGTTGAAAAATACCTTTTTGCTGTCGCATTTGTAGTCTGAAATTTTTTAGATTCAATAAAGGGTAAAATACCAAAAGTTAGCTTTTCCCGCTGAGGAAAAAAGATAGATAAATAAATGAATGTATAGGAGAAATAAACAACATGCTTCATTTGTTTCAAGAAAAATGAATGATTTGAAAATATTTTCCTAAAAATCATCGCCTGTATCGCTTGAAATAATTAGTTAATGAAAAAGTTTTCATGATCGATAATAATTTATGTCTAAATGTTTTCATGGACGAAAAAAGTATTTTCGATAATGATAACTTTTTCTGTTGCCTAATTATTTCAAGCGAAACAAATAGAGTTTAAGTGATATTTCCTTTAAGACTCAATTTGTTTTGCAAAAAAATTTGTTTGAAAAACTTTTCCTATAAATAATTGTTTATATTGCTTACCAAAATAAATTAACAAAAAACATTTTCATCGTCCATGAAAATTTCAAGACATAATTTATTGGTGATAATGAAAATATTTTTTTATTAACTAATTATTTCAGTTGATACATGTGATTATTTTTAGAAATTTTTTTTTCAAATCATTTATTTTCTATGAAACAAACGTACCCTAGAGAAGAAAACCAAGTGTCATATTCATATAGAAGGTTCCATATGATCCGATTTGAAAACAGTGTCCAAGACATATATAATCCCAATTAGAAGTTGGATAGTTTCCTTTCATTCTTCAAAAGCACCCTTTGAGATGAAATAATTTAACTTTGATTAGGGTTGGGGATTCATCCTGGTGCGAACAAACATTTTTTTTTCTTCCATTTCTAGTCATTTTCTATTGAGTATTGCTAAGCATTGTAAATATGCTAAGTTGAATTGGAACTACTAAATTTGGAAGGTCTAACGTGAGATCCACATGAATCCCACTAAATCGATGTGATGTTAACATACTTTTCGAATGATTTTTCATTCTCTGTGCCTTTCCTTTTCAAACTTAAGGTTACTTATGTACTTTAGAGGCCAAAATTAGGTGATTGCTAATTCTTATTGTTGGTTTTCCATTAAAATATTTCAAATCAAACTACCACTGGTTACGAAAAATTAGTCATTTATAGGAAAGTAGAATACTAGACCTTTTGTTTTGAATCTCCTCCGAGTCATATCGCTCTTCGGATTATCACTAGGTCCATTGATAATATAATAATAAGTTGGCTATCTGCCAAATGAATTTTTTTTTTTTTTTTTTTGACATTGGTTGTTTTGTCCCAGATGGAAAAAAAAAATTGAGTAATGTGATGGTTCCATCATTTTTTCCTGTCTCCGCCATTCGATTTCCCTTTGGAACTGGCCAACTTGATTATCCGGTATCAAGAGGAAGTAAACTTTATATATGTTGAAAATCACAGCATCAAGTTTCACTAAACAAAAAGGTGGGGTTTCTTTAAAAAAAAAAAAAAAAGATGGGATGTTCCCCACTTTTATATTATTAGAATAAAAGGGGCAAAGCCATTGAGGCATCTGTCCCAGTCGTTGGGAGGTTGGGATGGGGACATTAAAGTCTAAGGATCAAACCCTAGCAAAAACCAAAGGGAAAAAGAGTAATAGGAAGAAACCGTCCAATTGGATTTGAACCTACTGCGCGTATGCTAGAGCAATCCTAAACTTTTCAAATTTGCAATTTAGTTCTTAACATTTGTACAAAATTTCATAGTAGCTTTTTTAGCCAATATTTGTCAAAAATTTGGCGATGTACCATGTAGGACGATAGACGATAACTTGCTGAAAAACATATTTGAGTGTCAATAGCTTATCATCTAATCTAGAATGGTTAATTGTGAAAGCATGTGTCAAAATTTTATCCACACTATATGGTAATCAAGTGCAAGACATCAAACATGAAAAATTCTTTCTTAATGACACCATAAATTGGCTGGGTCGGTCCAGTTTGTTTCCTCACGTGGAATTGGGAATTAGATCGGTTATTTTGGGTTCCAATTTTTTGGAATCGAGAATCGGACCAATTCTTTTAGAAACCACCCTAAATTGGCTGGGTCGGTCCAGTTTCGGGTTGGACCGAGACCGATGCACACCCTTATGAACTATATCCTCCTTTTGATCAGGAGCAATCAGTACACTTGGCTTTTTATGTTTGCTGGAGCTTTTGTTTGTGCAATTTTTGCAAAATCCATCCATATCGATCATGAGTCATTTATTACTTATTGCAATTGATCCGTTTATACTAACTATATGGACTTTGTATGTTGTCAATGCTGAGCTCTAGTTTCTAATTTTGGATAACTATATGGTATGATCGGTAGTCATGCAATTTGCGAGAGATCGTCACTATCATATTTCATATGTACAGTTTTATTTGTGGAGTAAGCTTCCATAAAGATCATACTATAAGCTGGTATTATTTCTTTACCTCATAAACTAATTATTTCAAATTTCGTTGTTCATTATTGTAGACTCAGACAGCAAGAAGATGCCAAAGCTAAAAAATCGAAAGGTTTCTTGATTTTTTGGCTTCAATGGTCATTTGCCCTTTTTGGAGCTAAGGAATTGCTTTTAAATAAGCAAATAACCTTTATCACAATAGTTGTAGTCCTCATCGTGCTCTTTGGCATCCGTTCATGGACAACACGAAGCGATGGTGGAAAGACATTCATCAATTTCACATTTATCATGCTTGGATGTGCAGTTGTCGGAGTAACAATTGACTTGATCGTAGTGAATTCTTTCATCAAGTGGATTGTCTATGGTTTGTTTCTTATTGCGGCAGCTACAGATCCCAACTACCGACAAATTTACCAAGACATGAAACAGATCTTCAAGTCCATGTACGAAGAAATTTCTTCGAGACTCAAAAACTTATTCATTCAATCACAAGGGATTATAAAAAAAAATTTGAAAATTATTATTGCAAACCAAGAAGAACCATCAATGACTAATAATACTGTGACTAGTCCTGTTGGCGGTGATGGAAGCAGAACTGGGGAGAACAATGTCTAGTTGATCTTGTGGTGAAATTCCACATCCTTTATCTCTCATTTTCTCTTTGTATTTCAAGATGTTTGTATGCTATGTGAAATGAATATCTGAGCTTTTTCTCCATATTATTTATTTGTACGATATGAAAAAGTGTGATAAGATGATATATTAAATTTGCAACTCTCGCATATTTGTCCAAGGTTGACAATGAAAATCTATTTCCCATCAATTTTGTGCCATAAGCTATTCACTTTTACTTTTGTCCTCCCTGTAGTATGAATCCACAATGCCCTTTCCCAGAAAAATTGTGATGAAAGACCCAGTAATGTCATGTTTGCCGTTTGGGATTATATAGCATTTCTGATGACAAAGGAATCATAAATCGCGTTTGAGTTTTTTAATAATAAAAAGGTAAAAAAAGTCACAATGACCTAGCTTATCAGAGGAGTCCTATGTCCATTTCAAACGTTTTGTTTGAGTAATATTTTTTTAGTCCACCAAGGACAATCTTTTAGAATTGGCAATCCGTTGTTGCAGCTCCACAAAGTTACAATAATCTAGACTCTCTTTTTTGGAACGAATTACTCCTGCACTGTCGTAAGCAAATTTGAACACGGGGCTCTTTAGAAAAAGTCAAAAAGACCCAAGGCATTTGGCTATGGTCACTTGTGTTAGAGATCAATATTGTGTTGAAGATAATCTCTAATCCTTGGAATAGAGAGAAACAATCGGAAAAGAAAAGTAAAATCAGCCAGCCTCATATCATGATTTCAAAGAGACATTACATCCATCATATTTGAGATCTTTGAATTGGGTAAATCTCACTCGATAAATGTTGATGATGCTTACCATGACTGTTATTCAAGTGTCCAAAAGGTGAATCACTTCATTATTAATTTTTGAGGAATCCCAATAAAATAAAGGCCATTATACTCTATTAACATGTATAGACTCGCAAGGTATAGGTTTTTGAACAAAAAAAGGTATAAGTTTGTATGGTAAAGGAGCTTGGTCATTCCCTTTTGATGTTGGATTCAAGTTTTGTTCAGAGCATTTCAGGCATAAAATCCTAAATATATCTGGCTAGTGTGGGTAAGCGCCCCCTATCTCCCGAAAGGGTAGACTAGTCAAGGTGTGCGAAAATCAACCTAAACACTATGTGACTACTAAATCTCAAGAGAGTTATATACTTAGTTACAAAATGTCACGGTTACAAAAATATAATTAGAGAATGATGAAAAATTTTCCGTGATTAAACACGTTCACAAAAGTAGATTTGAACAAATCCAAAAATTGAGAGATTATTTTAGGATATTTAATAATAAAAAATGTGAGTTTTATCAATGATACAATATGGCAAGAATTTGTAACTCGAAATAGATACCGAAAGGGAGAGATGAGAAAGGAGAGAGCAAAATCGAGAGGAAGAAGGAAACACACCGGAAACTAGGGGTGTGCAACCGGACCGGGTCAACCCGGTTCCCGGTTCGGCCCACCCGAAAAACAGGGTCGGGAACTGGTTCCGGTTGAAACCGGTTCCCAAAGTTTAGACCCTGTTTGAATCGGTCCGGGAACCGGTTCCGAGGGATTACCCACCCGGGAACCGGATCGACTGGACCGGTTCGGGAACCAATTTGAAAACTGGTTTTTGGGCCCCAAAAGTGCAAAAGACCAAAACCCTAGTTGTTTCTATCTTTACTCTCACGCTTGTCGCTCTCGGCCTCTCACCTCTCGCCGATCCATCTGAGCGCTACGCTGTTGACATCTTGCTTCCGCTCGCCCACCATCGCCTTCCTCCAGATCAGCGCCCCCATCCTGGTTCCGGCCATCCTTTCCACCCCGACGCCGTCGGCCTCGGACACGAACGTGACGGCGCTGCTCGAGAAGGCCAGGTGCAAGACGTTGTGAGACTTGAACCAGAGAGGGCAACCTGCGTGCAAGCAAGGAAGAGGGTGAGTCACGAGTAAGAGATAGAGTACTGGAATTATGCATCATATTTCGTAAATTTTCTTGTTGTGCAAGTGTTTTTGCTTTAGGGTTCTATGCCAAGTACTTTTATTGAGGGTTTATACTTGCACCTCTCTTGCTATCCTCTAGTTCTTTACATGTCATCGATCTTCAAGCTAATGCATTTTGGTGTTAGCACTTAAGTTGTGAGATCAAAGGTCTGTACTTGAAGAGGGACATCAATCCCTTGACACAGGTATTGATGCTTTGAGGTCATGCCTTAGGGTGTGTCTTGATCAAGGGGATAAGTACTTGGGAAAAGGAGATTCGTGAGTGCAAGTGTTCATTGCCTATATGTTAAGCTTAGGGAGTTGGAAGGCAATTTAGCTGGTGATGTGTGCTGATTTGTCTTTCTTTCTTTTTCGGGTCATAGCGTTGAAGTGAGCTAATTGCAGGTTCATGGGCGTTACTGGAAATAGGAAGTGAAATAGTCTTGAGGATAGTACATCCATCATTTGCACACATGATAATGCTATTGTGACATGCATTAGTTGGCTATCCCCTGCACTACAATAAGAGAAACGATAGTGTTGTAATGTCTTGTGCCTTTATCTTAACAGCAGGTACTAGTCAAAGAGGCATTTCATTTCCGCAAGTATTTTCAATCACATAAGTTGTTCAGATTTGATATCGAAGTTGTTAGAACACTCATGAAACTCATATGTCTAGCAAATCATATGATAATGCGAAAGCATTTAATACATACATTTACAGAGTAAATTCCGACAGGCATCTGACAGTCTTAAACTACTATATTTACTTGGATGCATTAACCGACTTGTCTTGTCAAGGTTAATTGGCCAGCAGCGGGACGTCGCGTTTGTGCATTTTGTGAGGCGTTTGCTAGGATTCTGAATCATGGCATGTGATCTCGTTCTTGCTCTCCATTTGCTGCTTGTGCTTTATGTCTGTTCCACTTCCAACATCATCCGATGAGTCTTCCCTAGATACCTGAAAAATTAGGTGTTACTTGGCAATAAGTTATATTTATATTGCATGAATCTTCTGACTGCAAACAAACCAATCAAACTAGTTCTGCTACTTAGTTCCTAAATTGGTGAACGTTCTTGAGCATGCGTGATTGCTTTGCTGTATAAGTGCCTTATAAAATCTTCTGAGCTAAGACTCGAAAGAGTTCTACCTTTGCATACGCCTTTGGACATTGTTGGCTTGGCACTGTTTTCCGCCTTGATACACTTCTCTTGTTAGTAGCTTTAGGCCTGATCCTAGTTCGCTTTAAGTTCTTCCTAACCCCTGTAGCTCTTATTGACAAGGCATCGAGATGGACAAATACTTCTAAAGTTATGTTGAGAGATTTGATTTACTATGAAAACTAATCTGTTTTTCTAGAATCCTAATGTTATATAATTTTTTTTTTCAATTTTCAGTCAATGGATCAAGACAGACATATCAAGGACAAAGAAGGAGAAGAAGATCAAGCGCATCAAGGACAAGGTTGATATGTGATCAACCAAAAATTGTCCTACAACTAGTTAATTGGCTAAATTGCTAGCTTGTATATTACTGGAACATGAGAAACTCGATGTACCTTGTAGGATTTGGGGATGCGAGATGGTCGAATTATATACTTGGTTGTTTTTTCAAGGGGGGTCCAAATTTTATACATGTTCCAATGAGTTTGGTCGAAGGATGTGCTTGGTCTAGCCTTTTTTGTTTTAGTAGACAACTCATCTAGACTTGCTTCTCTAAGGTTAATATAAAGATACAACAATTTTTATGCAAAACATGTTCCAATATAAACATGGTCAACCCTGTTCCCAGACTGGAAAAACAGGGTGGGTCGGGAACAGAGTCCAAAAAAAAAAAGAGAACCGGTTATAACAGGGTCGGGTACAGGATCCAGGATTAGACCCTACCCACCCTAGACCCGATCACCCCTACCGAAAACTGCGTGCTTTCCTAGACATATCCTCCCTCCTCTCCTTGTCTACAAGGAATGTCTCCTGAGCCTCCCTCGCCCCTTTCGACATTGCTATGTCGCCGTCTTGTTTCTAGACTTCCCCAACCTTTCTCGGTCGACGCCATCAACGAGAGTGGTATTATTTAAGGGATAATATTAGGGGTGTCAATGGTTCGGTTCGGTTCGGTTTTTAGGTTTTTGGTTTTCAACTTTTAGCTTTCGGTTTTTGCATTTGTTTTTTATTTTCGTCTTTTTTTTTCTGTTGTATTTCCAAGAAATAAACTCTTATTGGTTTATTGGTTTGGTTTGGTTCGATTATTCGATTAAAACCGAACCGATAAAAAAAAATTCGCTTTTTAATGAGAACCAAACCGAATGAAACTGAAAAAACCAAAATTTTCAGTTCCGTTCGGTTCGGTTTTTGATACCCCTAGTTAATACTCTTGAAAAACTTCAAATTAATATAATTTTAATAAATTTATTTTAAATGAATTTTTAACAATTAAAAATCCTAAATTGATATATTTATAATAAATTTACTCTCCGTAAGTTCTTATTTTATTGGATTTATATAACGAAAAATCACAAATTATTGCACTTGGTATACCTGTCAAATACCACGTACTATCCAATTCAGCAATTTGATGATAAAATTTAGCAAAAACTAATAAAAGTAATTTGTCGTAGTATTAATTCTTTATTCAATTGACCGGATGAGATTTCTTGTTCGCCACTCATTTGATTTACTGTATCCACTATCCACAATTATTATAGGACCATGCTCTTAAAAGTTGCGCAAGAAAGGGGAAGCACGGCAGGTGTTTTTCATTTATCTTGCAATTAACCCACCCCTTGTTCCTTTTCGAAGTATTTATATAAATCTTTTCATTCATCCAATTAACTTTTCCAATTTTCATAAATAAAGTATCTTCTAACAAGGAAACACCTTCCTTTTGTTTTTGTTTTTTTTTTTAAATTGTCTCAACAACTAGATAAAAATAATAATAAAAAAGAGTCCAATTGTCCATTTCGACGATAGGCGTAACTAACCTGCTATTAAGCATAGTAATTGTTTTTTTATAACCTTTAGAACTTTTTCCTTTTAAAAAAAAAAATATATATATATATATTAAGGACAATGGAAGGGAGGTGTTTTGGAGTAATACACCTTCTACGTGGAATTGCCACAACATGGAAATTCTTCTGAGCAAATTTTTTTATCTGCTTAGCCTACCCTCCTCTTGTATTCGAGTGGTAGGTTTTAAGGGGCTGGACGATTTAATTCCCGATGGGTGCTCGTTTTTGGTCCGATAAACTAATTTTTCTTTTGGTAGATAGGTAAATGTTAAATAATTAGTCCTCAACAATGGCGGACCTAGAACTTCACATTAGGGGAGCTGGACAATAAATTATAACAAAAAAATATACGAATTATATTGTGAAACTATATGGAAATAGACATAATTGATATCGCATCTAAAACATTCGGCATCTTAGAAGTTTTTCTGGACACTATCTTCAAGTTTTTGTTGAATTTGTTGATTAAACGCTTCAAGTTCATCAAATACGAACCAAGCGTGTGTTGACACAAGTTCAATGAATAAATGCTTAAACAAACTTTAAATCAAGCCACTTAAACTAATACTCGGGGCGAGTGTTTGTACCTCGGACGGATAGTGGCTCGGGGAAATCGCGATGGCCCGACAGTGGCTCACGGCCTGGTGGCCGACGGGTGACCAGACTGCAGTATCCAGCACGCATGGCTAGGCTCCTCACGGACGTTGCCGGTGGTGAGATATCGCCATTCACGAAGGTAAGGCTGCGGTGGTGAGTTCGTGGCCGAGGATGGTGGTGCACGGCGAGGCCGCGAGGAATGCCATGGGAACCTGCAAAAACAAAGAATCCGCAGCTGGTGTGATTCGGTGATCAATGAATTCACGGCCCAGGATGGCTTGGCCGTGATGAGTGCCGCTCGGTGGGACTCCTCTATTGAACCACAAAGTCACGATCTTCTCTTGCTTCAATTCCACGTGGTCTCTCTTTCGGAACTCAGTCAACTTTCCAGCTTTCACACAACAAGAAGAGACAAATTCCACTATCTCTCTTCCTCTTCTCATCATTACTTCTCCACCACCTGCGTTTGTCTTCTTCCCTGCTCCCACCATACTCCAGTTGTTATTTGCTTTCAAAACCAAGGAGGGCAAGATTGAGGTACAGTCGTGGGCACATGTGGGAAGCGCGAGCAAGGACTCTGCAGGGCAGCTTGATAGCGAAATATCGATGGGCACTAATGGATGAGAGCGATTCGGTGGTAATTGCGGACTGCTGTCACCACGAAGAGGACCGATCTGGCACGGCAAAGTCGCCGGAAACTGCCACAGGAAGCTCACGATGGCCGGAAAACCTTCAGGAAGGTGAAGCTCGTAAGCGTACAAAGGTTAGATGCGACTGGGGACAGAGACGATTGCCGCTACAATTCTATGTACTGAGTCATGTCTCCCCTGTATCTTCCCTGCCGTCTCTCACCATGGCGAACATGAATCTTCTCTTTCTGTGAATCCTATGTGCAGCGCCCCCCTCCTTTTGCTTGTGAACCTATTTAGGCCCACCTCACGGACTTCCTTTTAGGACCACCCTATATTTCCTTTCCCCTATCAATCAACTAAGCTTTTTTTATATTATTTGACCGGATCCTGCCGACACTCGCCAGCTGTGACATTTATCCGTCCCTTTTATATTTGGTATCCACAAAGAATTGTGCACGCAAGGAAATTAAGCTCGGTTCCCAAAATCTATGATATAATTGCCAATTTACTTCTCATAATCTATCCGAGTTTAGAACCCCACGTGCATATTATATGCGAATTTCCGTCATCATATCCTTCCATGGGCTTGGAGAAACATTTGATGTCGTGGACTCAATCAAGCTTTAAATCATTCACTAAAGCCCATTCGCTCTCAGGGTCAATGCAACTATCTGAGCCTATTACCATTGATGTTATCAAATAAGAATGCTTCTAAAATCTAATTGCAATTTAATTAGTATTTTTGTTTAGGGGCTAAAGTTTAGTCATGATCTTTCTATGCAACTTATTACTAAATAAGTAGTTAAACAATTTGACAAAAAAAAGTAGTTAAAATTTAGGTGTCAACACGTCTAATTTAGGATGGTCGATTGGGTAAGCATGTGTGAAAATCTTGTATAATAATCAAGGGCAAGACATCAAAAATGAAATTTCTTTGATTTTTTTTTTTGGAAAACATTAAAAAGGTTATATGACGTGTGGCCAAGCAGAGAATGTCCTTGAGTTTAGATATTTCAATTTATCGCATTGTACAAATGTTTTCTACATCGATTCGTATTCAATTCCAAACGGTCCCAAACCGCAAGGAACTGGATTTGGTCACCGGCGAGCCATGAGCCCAACCTCCACGCCTTCTTCTGCCGTTGCCACCGCCGGACCGCTGGTGTGCATCTCTCCAACTCGGTCGTTTCCTCCACTCGTGCCTCACTTCCGAGATCTGGCAAAGAAAGGACTGGATCCACGGCTGAAGCTGGTCTCTCCTTCAACCAATCAACACACTATCCATGGATATTTTTTTTTTTTTGGTCGCCCTACTCTATTCCTACTCTACACTCACTTGCGACTTGTCTCGCGCCCCCGCCTCTTGCAGGCGTGGGAGTCGCAACCCACTCAAACTTACGCGTCCCTATCCCCATCCCCCGAGAAGGTGGGGATTTGAACCTCACCTCCCCCTTCCATGTTGGAAGGGTGGCCACACGGCGAACCCCCCTGGTTTCCATGGATTGAAAGTGTGCAGGTTTGTTCTGTCACTAGACGACCAAAACAGAAAATGATGTGTAGAACCAAGTCCATTAGTGCCAGATCCGGAGCCTTGGCCACGAGCGACGACAGCTCGTTCACACACGAAGACGAAGGGGGACACACAAAGGTTTATGAAGTCTAGATGGGAACCGTTGTCGCTCACGGCCATGGTTGCAGATTTGGAAGTTTGGCTAGATTTGGAGTCTTGCCTGTGAGCGATGACGGAAGTTCACGGCGACCGAGGTGGACGTGGAGGTGGGTGCTGAAATCTGGTACGAGAGGCCATCCATGGTAGACCACTGCTCTGCATCTCCATATCTGTGGAGTGGACAAAGCTCTCGCGGCCAAGGCTTGGTCGCCGGGACAAGGGAGAGGGTGGACGCGGAGTGTGACTTCTTTGAATTTGCATTTCTGCATATAAAATAAAGTGCAAGGTTAAAATTAAAAACCAGGGCTGAAATAGAAAACTAGGGCTTGTTGGACCTGGGAAGAGTGGAGATTTCTCTGTAAATCCTCATTTTTAATGATTAATGTTAAAAAGGAAAAATAAAAAATAAAAAAAGGGGGAGGAGAGATATGAAAAATCCACAAATCTGACTGCGTTTGGCAGTCGGGATAAAATTTGGGATAGGATATGAATTATTATATCCTACGTTTGGTGCTCGCTTAGGACGGGATAAAGTCGGATATAAGGGGGATATAGATAAGATAAAATTATCCCATGGGGGAGGTGGGATAAAAGTGGATAGGATTTGTAATATTCATAATAAGAAAGTTATTTTTCTTGAATAACAAAATTATTAAATTAAAAAATTGAAATTATATTTTAATATAAATATTATTTGAATTCTAATTTAAAAAAAAAAAATAAACATTTATTTTTAATTAATCTTATTTTAATTTATATATTCAATTTTAATTCTATCTTATATTAAATATTCAATCTATAAATTAAATATTTATATTTATTATATATTTTAGGTATTTTTGTATTTTTGGTATGTTAGTGCAATTTACTATTTGATAAAATTTTATTAAAGAATGATGAAAGGGGAAAAAAGAAATAATAATGAAAATAATATAAAAAAAGAGGAAAAATAAAATAAAAATAAATTAAGTAATAGTGATACAAGAGATTTTCACTATCTCTGTTTATGTACATTTAGTTCATTTATTATGATATACCGTTTATATAAAAAAAAAAAAAAATACATGATATGATGTGAACATATTCCACTTTAATATTATGATTCACTAAACAATGGACGAGATATAAAAAAATCATAGGATTTCATATATTATCCTATCCAGTCCTATCCCGATTAGAAATCCGGACGACCAAACGTAGCGAAAAAGTGGGAATTAAATCTTTCAGATATGTTACTTGCCAGATCCTCCATTTCTCACTCCTTCTCCGATGGTGGAGCCATGTTTCCTCAATCCATTGCCACACACAAATAAGTTATTTGCTTATTAGAGATAAGTGAGATAGCGACAGAAGTTTTCTATTTTGACCTCGAATCGTGAAGATGGAGAGTCCAGGAGGATTTGGAGAGTGTTGGGGTGGGAATGGGAGTAGGATTGATCGTAATGGGTCCGACGAAGGAAACGCATTGTCCATGTTTGACTTGAAAGAAAAGATGCCAGTGTACATGCCTGCATTCCCTTCTAAGATTAGGGTTTTCTTTTGCCACAATAATCTAAGATTGTCCATGTTTGACTTGAATTTCTTTGAAAAAATATGTCGGAGTCAAAATTTCACTCCGGACGAATCATAGGAAATAGACACTCAAGTGAATGTTTTGCACATTATACTACATAAAAAAAATTATGTTAAAAACTTAATCTTGTATTTGAAGAGAGCTTCACATTATCTCACACAGAAAGATTAGAGGGACCAATCATTAACAAGGGCGGCAAAAAAAAAGAGAGGAGTTTTTTAATGCAAACTATTCCGATCTATTTGTTGAATTCTTGCTTCAGCCAGCAACAGCATGGAAACTTCAGATATTGAAAAAGACACGGAAAAGAAATTTTCATCGATTCCCTTGTGTGGAGGAAAATCAATCGTGGAAAAGTGTTTGGTTCAATACGCGTTTTCCAACTTCAGATATTGAGAAAAGAAGAGAGGAAATTTTTTCATCTTCATTCTCGTAAGAGAAAGAAAATAACCGTGGGAAGGCGTTCAGACACTGGAAAAGGAGAAAAAATTTTTCATCTCCGAGTACTTTTCTGCCGATAATATATTAATTAAGTATTTTTGTAACAACAGACGCGTCTTAGAGCACTTGTTAGGTATATTCAATATGGAAGTTTCGATTTATAAGGCGTTGATATTATACCGCACGAGAAAAACAGAGTATTGAAAGCTGCAAACGTTCTTTACATGGCTTCTCAATAAGTATCGCGGCTTCGACCCCACCACCAAAAAAAAAAAAAAAAGTATCATGGCCTGGGGCACTTTTTTTTACGGTTTTATGACAAAATCCATTTGATAAAAGTCATCAAATGGTGTACAATAAAATCCGCAAACATGCTATCTAATAATGGTGTTTTATCCCTCAAAATTGTAATAAATGATCGTGATCGGGCTCGTGGACTCTTTCAGGGTTTCATTTCAATGCGGGCACTTAGTAGAAAGTTGAATTGGGTATTATGAGATGCTGACAAGCTATAGTTTTCTCTGGATTTGTTCTAACATCGCTGAAAATTGATGAAAATATAATAAACTTACTGGCATGGAAGCACCGAATTCATCTGACTTGGCTTAATTTTGTTAGAGATATTACTTATTTAGGGTGATATTATTAATTACAAGACTTTTCTAATACACTAGCCAATGTATGTTAACTATTATACTTGCGTAATGAGTTACTTTAGCTTTTGCAGTCAAGCACACAATATCAATCTGAAAATAAAGCATCGAAACTCTTTTTGTTTACTTAATTAATTTGCACTAAGCACGGTGTCTCTTTTTCCGAATTCCTTTTTTTTTAAATATATATATTTAAAAATTTGGAGAACTCTCCTACTACATTTGATTTTATTGTGCATTATCTATTTATAAAATCAGAAGTCCGCTTATTTCGCTGGATTTTAAATATATCTCTTATTCTTCATCGCCCGTGTATAGGCTATCGCATTAGGCCTAGAAACTAGCATGATGTGGTTTTTAATGTGTTTATGTAAGGTGTAGGGGCCGCGTGATGCTATTGCACTGGTTGATAACCTTATAATTCCATGCGTCTTTGCGTTGATTTCAAGCCAATTTTACTTGTGGTCAGTGAAATTTGTGTTTAAGTTGCTAGGTTTTGATTCCAATCTCCAAAATATATAATGTTGAACTTTTTTTCCGATTGATGTCCTTTGAAGAAATCCAATTATTTTTCCACTAAAATAATCTTAGAATTGGTGATTTCTTCAATATGTCAATCGTTCTCCAAAAGATCAGTCGGTACATTAATTGCAAAAAATCTTACATTTAATTATTGGGCAATTAAATTCAAAGTTCGAGTAACCTAGTTATAAATTTTCCCAAATTTCTATGGTGGAGTTAAATTACCACTAATTTCTATGTGATCACAAGTAAACATGACTTTCACCCCCGCAAAATGAAACTTTATTTCTACTTCCGGCCAAATAGCCCGTCTAGTCGTCAACCCAGAAAACTAGCGGATGTCTTTGAGCAAACCGGCCATTTAGGTGGGAGGTGAGAGGTTCCAATCTTTTGGCACATTATTCCAATTATTATTTTTTCCAATCTTTTATCAAACTACATTTTCTTTCTTTCCTTATCGTCTGCTCAAATATTAATCTAATAATATCTAACAAATCAATAAAAAAATGATCCAAGAACTAAACCTTTATTGTGGTTTGATGTAATTATTAAAGGGTCAATACTATGGTTTATATTCCAAGATATTGAAAATTAACATGATGAGAATATATGTATTCTTACTTCGGATGTAAATGCGTCAACTTCGAAAATTCCTTATGTAATAAATTCCTCTTGGCATTGACCTATACTTCATCCATGTAATTTTCAAATGCTATATCAAAATTAAAATTTTATTTTGAGACCTTGTCATTGATTATACTCTAATCAAAGCTTGTTAGAATAGTACACACTATCCAGCATGTGCCATTTTAAATTGCTTTATTGAGAAAATATTAGATGTTAAATGAAAGTATGCAGTGATTTCTACCAACCATTGTGTACTAATCGTGTCAGATAATAGTAGTCGTTTGTTGATATGCTACAGTAACTTTTGAAGATCAGCGAGAAAAGGAGGGTCTGAGCAATAGCCGGGGATTTAATGGTGAGGCTTCTCCAAGGAATAAAAGGTGAGTCAAGGAGGATGCTACCAGGAAGAAATACATTCAGGTCGCTCCATGGGGACAAGGTACTTTGTCCTATGCTATGAGAGCGACCTCATATCTTCGGTAAAGATATGAGGTCGCTCTCATAGCATAGGACCAAGTACTGACCTGAATGAATTTCTTCCTGGTTGAATCCTTCTTATGTCCCTTTTTATCCCTTGGAGAAGCCTCACCATTAAATCCCTGGCTATTGCTCAAATCAAGCGTGGGAACAAGAACATCAACCCTCTCTGTTCGAAAGCTTCTCTGTGAAATCCCCCCTCTAATTTGCATTCACTATGAGCTCTTTGCCTCTCGTGCTGAGGTGAAAAAAACATCAACCCTCTTTGTTGGAAAGCTAGCACAAATCAATGTTGGACATCAACTCTACTTCAACTGAAGCTCGGAGGTTAGTTTTGCAGTCAACAACTCGAAATTTACATCGATTACTACTCTTCATTTGCTTGCGTACATGTATGTCGTTCCTTAGGAACCATATCCTCCTTTGCATCATGAGCTCTTAGGGCAGCAGGCTTTCTATGTTTCTTGGAACTTTTATTTGCACAAACTTTCACAAAATCGATCCATTTTGATCGCGAGTCATTAATCAATTTAAGACTTATTATAGGGACCTTTTTTTCTCGATGTAATTATCATAAGGACTTTGCAAGTCATTGATACTAAGCTTTTGATTGCTATTTTGGATTGGCATATAACATGTCGTAATGCAATTTGAGAGAAATTCTCACCAACATGTACACTTAATTTTACTATGTGGATGAGTAAGCTTCTACTGAGCAAGATTTATGCCCTCCCTACTACAAGCTTGTATTATTTATATGTACCTTAAATAAATGATTTTAGATTTTGTTGTTATTTTTGGTAGACTTGGAGGACAAGAAGATGCCATCACTGAAAAATTGAAAGATTTCTTGACATCCTCAATTAGATGGTCACTTGCTTTGCTTGGAGTCAAGGATTTACTTATAAACAAGCAATTGACCTTCGCCATGATTTCCATAGCTCTCATAATTCTTTACGGCATCAGTTCACGAACAACACGAGGCAATCGTGGAATGACATTCATCAATTTTGCATTTCTTACACTTGGATGTCTCATTATTGGAATAACACTCAACTCAATTGTACCGAATTCTTACATCAAGTGGGCTATCTATGGTATATTCCTTACTATGGTAGCTACAAATCCCGATTATCAACAATTTTTTCAAGAGATGAAACAAATCATCAAGTCTATGTGCAGAGCAACTTATTTGAGAGTTAGAGACTCGTTCATTGAATCACTTGGGTTCATCGAAAATCTTTTGAAAATTAATGTTGCAAACCAAGAAGAATCATCAGTGAGTAATACCATTGCAACTGGACCGGTGGGTGGCGATGGTGGTGGAGACGAGGAGGACATTGCCTAGTTGGTCTTGTGATAGAATTCGACACCGTTTATCTCTCTTTTTTTTTCCTTTGCATTGTAAGGTGTTTTTTTTTTGTCGGTTCATTGTAAGGTGTTCGGAGGATATGTAATATGGATATATGAGGTTTTTCCTCCGTTTACGTGTTTGTAACATACGCAAAGTTGTGGTCAAATTATAGTAGTTTTTCATTCATAAATTAAAATTGCAACTTTGCGTGTTTACTCCATTTTCATGAAATTTTGATTGATCACTTTTTCTTTCATAGCATCATTTATATCAATGCTACGTTTTAAGTTGCGGTTTTGATTTTGAATGGTTACATGTCTGGATTTGAAGCAATACTTAATCTATAATAGGAAAATCCATTTTGATGACCCTAAAGTCAAACGTACATAGGAATTGAATGCGAAATGCTATATAAAACAAGCACAGATGCACATGCACACCTGATCGTGTGTATAGTCCCACCTTTTGTACGAGCAATTAATCGGAGGATCAATCAAACCCTCCCATTACGAGCTGGAAAAGGCGAAGCTAAGAAGGAAATTTTGTGAACTCTCAATTTGCTTTTCTCAAAGTCATGGCATCATCTTGTACGTTAGTATTTGCTTTGGCATCATCTTGTACGCTTGCATGAGGTTTAGATTGGTTTTTAGAGATTGTTCAGTCATTAGATAATGTGCCACTTTTTGAAGTGCTGTTTGATTTTTTAAGTTGCTGCAGTCATACTGTATTTGTTATCAACTTGGTTGCATGTATTTGTAATAAATACTTGTGATGTAGAGAAAAAAACATGCCATCATATACATGCTCTTTATTTGGTGCAACTTAGTTATTGCCATTATGTATGCGGATATTAATAATTCATTTGATTCTTTTCTTGGCCAATTTTTTTTCCCTTCTAGTTTCTTCTGTGAAGTGTCTATGAGCTTTCCAGAGATCAATTTCAGCAACTCATACTTAAGAGTGTCGCAACCTACCCCTCAATATAGAGGGAATTAAGTTTAGGGTATTATCTAAAAGACAGGCCTACGACCTTAGTTTTAGGCATGAGCTCTCCTAAGTTCATACCTCACACGATATTGAGTGTTCAAACTGATGTTATTTTCTAAAAATGAGTAGCCACTATTCTATTAGGGCTAGCTAGAAGCTAAGTGAGGTGTAAGGGTGTGCCTCACTTCTTACACAATTAAAGAATCTAGGGTCTAATTAATCAATTAGTGCCCTTATGTTCATTTTAGAAAGAATTTTGTCAAAAGTTTGGGTTGATTTTAAACCTATCTACTAATTTGTAAGGTGATCATACTTGTGCATAATCATTAAAGTAATAATCAACAACCAAGAAAAGCATTAAATAAATTGCAAGGATGTAACATTAGCATTGCATCTCTAATTAAGCCTAAGGAAGGCCATGTGTCAATCTCGCAATAATCGAAATGGAAATGCGCAAGCGACGACATATCATTTGTCTCTAAGAATACTCAAATCATGAAGCCCTAAGAGTTTGTTCGATTTTGAACACAATTTTTATCAAGGATTTTCACACACTTTAAGAGAAAACTATTTTAAAAAACTATTTTATAAAGCTTTTTCTGATTTTAAAAAACATATATTTTTTTCTGAATTTTTAATATTTTTATTTTAAAAAATAATTTTTTTAATTAGTTAAAATACTTATTTTGATTTTTTTTTTTATAAATTAATTGTTAATCCGAAAAGGGGATAGGTTTGGGTCTCGGATCTAGTCAGGGCCGAGACCGACCAGAGTCCGCTGGCCTGGATCGCGGGTCCCAGGCCCTCACCCAAACTGGGCTCATTATATTGAGCCCAATCTATCCCCAACTTAACAAGAGAACAAACCAGTCCAAATGGCACCAACCAGACCAAGCCCATATTTTCTAACTCACATCAAGCCCAAGCCTACTCAAATACAGCCCCAAGCCCAACAATTACATTAGAAATGAATTTAACCAAGCCCACCCAAAGAACCAATTTTCCTCTTTCCCTTGTCCTGTCTTCCACGCCCAGTTTTTTTTTTTTTCTTCTTCCACGCCCGGTTCACTTTCCCAGAACCACGACTCCTTCACAGCTTCTAACTTGGAATGGGAGGTGGGGATTCAAATCCCTTACTTCTCAGGGGGATTAGAGTGAGGAATATTTCATTTTAGGAATGGATTTTGATTCCCACGCTCTACAAGAAGTCAGGGTAAAAATCTAAGAGTGAGTGTTAAGATAAGATTAGAATATGACCGATAAAAAAAAAAAAAAACTCTCAAAGTCTGTTTTTTTTTTTTTTTGATAGGCTTGCAAAGAAAGCACCAAAAGAGAACCTCGCTTGCCGAAAAACGCACCTTCGAAAACCATCACTACGCTGGCCGATAAGCACAGAATGCCCCAAAAGGAAAGGCGCCTCTCACGACGAAGCAACAATTAAAAATTCATCAGAATCACGTTCAATGACTAAAACACAGTTCAGAACAAAACAGAAGCCGAAAACCGAATGAGGCCAAAGCGGATCTTGTTCGGGCATCATGCCAAACGCCTAGCGGGCGTCAATCGAGGGGGCGCATCCAGAGACATCCGAGACAAAAACCCAAGCCAAAATCATCATATAGCGAACAAACAATGCTCAAGTAGACTCCGAAACGATCCCTTCACATTAACACAAGCATCAATGGCGAACGACAAGCCTTGGCCTCAGTCAAGTCGAGACAAACCGAGGGCGTCGTCACCGGAGATGGCCCTACCCGGCTCGACGACGGCGAATGAATGGATGGCGAACTGGAGATATGTCAGACACAGTCCGTTCGCCACGCACGTCTCAGAGCCGGGATCATCAGGTGAACCGATTTGAAACAAACAGAACGGGGGCTTACCGAGAGTATATAGGCTGAAAAAGAGAACCGCGAGCGTCGGCGTTCATCGGGAGCAGACCTCTTCGGCTGCAATAAGCTCACGTTTTCACTCCTTGGCTTAGCTCCCACTCTCCATCTCACTTGCCCTCTGTCAGTCGTTCTCGCTCCCTCTTGCTCGAATCTCACTCGCGGCCTCTCTCTCTCTCTCTCTCTGTTGCCCCCTCGCTCTCTCTCCCTTCAGCTGAAGAAGAAGCCCCCAAAACCGACGGCCCCACGCCAGCTAGCGCCCCGTCCTTCTCCGCCTCTACTGTCTCTTCATCTTTTTTTTGTCTTTTGTCCTCGAGCCATTGTCCAAGGGAAGGAGAAGAGAATGGATGAGTGGGCCGGGCCGGAGGGAGAAGAGAAGAGCTGGCAGAGCAAATGATGGGAAAGAAGAAGGGGCCGGGCTGGCCTAGCTTTGGCCCGGCCACACTCCATTTTTTTAAAACTCTTTTAAAATTATTATTAAAAGTATTTATTTAATTTTTTTATTTTTTATTTTTTATACTAGTAATGCAAATGTCAATAATATCTACGTGGAATGCATTTTAAAGAAAATATATGCGATGTATTTTAATGAAAATTATTTATTTTACCTTTTTTGTTTAGAGACTAATCTTTAATATTTTATGAGATTAAGTCCTAAACAAAAATGACAAAATTTAAGTGTCAACAAAGAGCAAGAATTTTGACAAAATGTCAAATTAGAGTGACCAACATGTTCATCCGCATTGTAGAAGGGAGACTAATTTTATTGCGAATTGGGCCGCTAAAGCCCACGGATGCAAGACTCTATCTTCAAATTTGGTTTTTTAACTTCCTCTAACTCTTTTGGACCTATTATGTACTTATGCCCAATATTGGGCCAATCGTTTTTTCCTAGTTGAATGGAAGTTCTTCATTCGGAGGGAAAAAAGACAAGTTCATCCTTCTGCCAAAAAAAAAAAAAAAAAAACAATTAAGTTCATTCTAGAAACCCAACTCATTGGGCCTCAAACGAAAGGTCAAATATATTAATCAATCATGATAGACTAATGTCTTGCTCGGCTTTGCAGTGTATTATCAAAAAATGGCCTCAACATTTTTTATATATTCGGATTTTTTTAGATCATTCTTCCCGTATTAAATAATGAAAGAAAAAGATAATGTGACATGTTGTTTGGTGGAGAGTGGATTGACAGATGATCTTTCTTACCACATAACCTACGGTAGACGTTGAACATCACTAATTGATGACTTAGGCCAAAAAATTTTAAAAATATATATATATCTAAAAGATAGTCTTGGTAGAGTCTTCAGCTCCTTGTTCTAATTCGCTACTTCATGCAGTTGGGACCACCATTGCTTGAGATCGATGAGCCCAATACAATAGCTAGACCTGTTAAACGGGTGGATCAAATTGAGTTTGGGTCGGCCATAAATGGTCCAACCAAAATCGACCCATTTAACCAATTTATAATCCGTTTATCATAGTGCAAAATTTTTAACCCATACTCAACTCATTTAACTAAACTTAAAAAAACTTATTTCTTACAATATTTAAAAAAAAAAATATTATTGCTAAAATGTTTTCATGCAATACAAATTTAATGGATAATTTTCATAATGTTTTTAAAAATATATAGTTTTTAATTATTTTTATTTTTATTTTTGAAAATATAATTTTTAATTATTTTTCTTTTTTTTTGGCCACAGGGAGCTTGAGCTCGCCGAATTGGGCGAGGTGGGGGCCTTGCCAGTGTCACGTGAGGCTCAAGGCTCGCCGGTGTCGGGTGAGCCTCGAGGCTCACCTGGTCAATGGCCAACCGTCACCGTGTTGGCCATTGGCTAAGGAAGAAGGAAGAAGGGAAAAAGAGGAAAGAAATATGAAATATAAAAATAATTTTGATTTTAATTTTTATAAAAATATTTTTATAAAGTTAAAGAGGGAAAGAGAGAATGTGGGGCTTAGGTTGGAAATGGGTTCTAAGTCCAGTCCATTTAAGACCCGTTTATCTTAAGCCTTCAATTTTCAAACTCATTTAACTAATCTCTTTAAAAAGTAAGGGCGCGTTTGGTTGTGTTTCGTTTAAAAATTGTTCCAGGAATAGAAATAGAAAAAAGTGTTTTTACATTAACAATTTTTAAACAAAACAACGCGTTTGGTAAATTTGTTCCGGGGAATAAAAAATAAACAGAAACATGTTTGGTAAATTTGGATAATTTTTTTATTTCTTTTATTTTTTATATTTTTTCTTTTTTTTCCTTTTTTTCTTTTTTTCTTTTCATTTTTTTTTTCTTCTTTTGGCCGGTCGCCGGCGAGGCCGAGTCGCCCGGCGGGCGGGCGAGGCGTGGCCTCGCCGGGCCATCACCCGACGCCGACTCGCCCGGATCCGGCGAGGCCGAGGCTCGCCGGCCAAGGCGAGCCTCGCCGGTGGGCGGGCGAGGCCGCCGTCCTCGTCGGCCGGTCGCCGGCCACGGGCCGGCGACCGCCAAAAGAAAAAGAACAAGAAAATAAGAGAAAAAGAAAAAGAAAAATAAGTGTTTCTCAAAGTGTTTAAACAAGAAACACAAATTTGTGTTTCTTGTTTCTTTCTTTTTGTTCCTGGGAACAAAGAACAAAAAAGGAACATAAACGCATCCAAACGCTTTGTTTCCTTTTTGTTCCCAGAACAAAAACAGAAAAAGTGTTTAAAAACAAAAAAAGAACACAACCAAACGCAGCCTAAATGACCCATATATGATTAATTTATTATTTAAATGGATTATGTATAGGTCTAATATCCATTTTGACACCTCTAGTTATAGTTTCATTGACAAGTCAGAAGGGAGGAAATTTCTCCATATAAGGTAGCAAATGCTTGAGGTATAAGTTTAACAAAGATTTGCTTACAAGACGACTCGAACTTATAATATCGTGAAAGACAATGAAGAGAGATCAATAAATTTTAAGGTAGATTATGATTATATACAAAATGACAGAAATTTTTTCACAAAATAGTCATGATAGAGTCTCCAACTCTTTATTATGAATTTGCTACTTCTTACTCTTAAGACCCTAGTGTCTGAGATTGATAAGCCCGTTGTCGCAATGCACCAACAAGTCAGAAGTGAGGAAATCTCTTTATGTGAGGTAACAAATGTATATACTCTGTAACCAAAAGTATCCATAGGGGTAAACAATGGCATTCTATGAGAAATCAGTGAACTCCACCTGATTTTTACGTTTCAGATTGCTAACAACTTAGAAGAGAAGAAAAATGTATCTAAACAGAGAATGCCAAAGATTTTCCAGAAAGTGCATGCTGAAAAGTGGTCAATGTTTTTTCGACATGTCTTTGCCACCATAGAGGGTTTTTCTCTCAAATTATGCTGGCAATTTCTTTTCCTGTGATTACTTACTACAGCTAGATTGTGGTACATTTCAATTTCCATGTCAAGTTTACTGTCTTTTGATTGTTTCGTTCTGCTGAACAGGATGATTTTAGAAATTCAGAAGCAAGCAAGCTCCCAAATCTCCCTTACCAAGCAGTGCAGACAGATACGGGAGCCTATTACATTTTGATAAGAGAAGATAGAAGCATGCTAGGTAATTACTACATCACGATAAGATTGGCTAACTTATAAAACTTTATCAGGAAACAAAGTGCACGCTCAAAGCTTTGGCAGCAACAAAATTTGTCCACCAAATGCCACAAAATAATATAGCATAGGGGTGTCTTTCAATCTTACAAGATAAGTATCGGCATCAGGGCACAAATAACCGAGCAAACTTGGGACACATATCGAGGAGGGGGCGTCATTCCAGCTGCAATTCCACGACTCCTAACCAACTCAAAATACTCGCGTGAACCGGCAGAAACAGCGGACGCCAAAGCCACAGTAATCACCCATCCTCCTGCCAACACAACACCGCCAACAGAAAAATCAATTCCAAGTCCAAAAACAATCCTCTTCTTAACTGACTTACTTTCTGTTGAGTCTCCATATCAGTTTCTCCCATGGTGAAGATTGATGGCCTTTGTCTACTTCCTAAAACATTCCGTTTCAGCATTGCTTTACAATCAAATTATTATGAAAAGGGCCACAGAGAAGTAATGCCACAACTTTTAATCTTCATTCATCAACCATTCAAGCAACAAACATTGCCATTTCCTGTACCTGCGGAAAACTCATTCCGTGCATTAAAAGACAGATACAAACTAAATTCTCACAGACACGGTGCATTACGTAACAAATTCCAGCAGAGGAAGCATGAAAATAAGCAAAGAAAGAAAATTGACACTTTACCTATACTGCTTTTTCTGGCCCATCCAATTGTAAGGAACTACCCTTTTCTTAACCACTAACAACTAAAAGTGCGTTATTCACAACCCTCTCATTTGCACTCAGGATAGAGCCTGCACAAAAAGTACCATTTTCCCCTCATACATCCAACAATTCCAGACACCAGTCAAGAAAACAATCACACAGACTAATTCCGGATTTCCCAATGAGACACAGCCGACCGAAAGCCCACCTGATTGGCGTTGCTCTCGCTGACCCGGTCCTGCTCGGCGCGCGCCCCGGGCCGTGACGACGCACCGGCGGGCCGGGACCACTCTCAAGCGCATCTGGACCATGCTCTTGGGCCCATGTAAAAGCAACCCAAGATTGAATTTTGACAGAGGGCGCGTCAGAACCGGGGCGTTCGTAGCAAAGGGTCGGCACGGGCAAGCGCAGAGAGCGGCGAGCGACAGAGGGGTCGGCTTGATTGCCTCGATTCTGACGAAGGGCGCCATGAAAACGCGAGAGCGGGCAGCGGGCCAAAGTCGATAGAGGATTCAGGAGTTCTTGATTTTCAAGACATCTTGAACATCATCAAGAGATTCGGCAATGGAGCGTTGGGCTCTTTGCGGGGTTATCTACGCTTCGCACCGTCCACCGCCTATCGCCCATTCCGCTCCGTTTTCCCCGTCGTCACGCTGGCGTAAAAACACATGGTTCTACCGTGCCGGTGGGCGTGAATGATTTATTCCGCAAGTACACAGGAAAGAGGGGAAGGTTGAGACAAAAGGTTGAACACTTACCTTCCTGAATTGACCTCAACGTCAGCGGAGGATTATGTATGAAACAGGAGGAAATTTGTTGTTTTTGGGAAAGGAAGTGAATGATTATTTAGTTGCTGTAAATTATGCCGACTTACCCATTTGGTGGCTATTGTTCGGGCGAATTCAATTTCTATGTGCTTGTTAGCATTCCAGCCTTCCTTCCTTCTCTTTCTAAGGCCTATCCCAAAGAAAATGATCGTGAATATCTTGATAGTTAGTGTATTGCTGTGATATGATACTTTCTGTGTCCCTGAATTTAAGATGGGGGTTTAAGGTGCAACGAATGTTGTTGCATATTGAGCCATCAAGCAATATTCTGCAGAGATGCATTGCCAAGTTCATTGCACAAAAGTTGTCCATTACATTGTGGAATGGACGGATAAGCATTGGCCAAACTCTGATTCAGGCGGCCGTTCTTCGGCTTGTCTCTGGCCAGCTTTCCGCTTTGCTGGACCATTTTTTTAAAGTTTTCTTGGCCTTTGCTTGGCCACTTTCAGGCCCACATGTTTGGCCAGTTCCACCACACACACACACACACACACACACACACACACACCAGTCCCGCCAATTACCGGACAGTCCAACAGCCAACAAAACAAAACATTCGACCAAAAAGAAAAAACCAACAAAACACACCTTTTTTTTTTGTCCTAACCAACAAAAAACAGATGGCCGAATGCTTTTGCAGCATCAAAGCACAGTGCAGAAGTTCTCCGTGTATTTTGATTAGAGTTTTCGGCCCATTCTTGGCCAGTTCTATTCTAGCGAGCAAAACCGGTTCCCTAAATTGTGGGGGGCCGTTTGAGACAAGTGTTACTTCGTCGGCTCTTTTGAGATGATGCGTCCAATGTGGGGTGTATTTTGAAATATTCCCCTAAGCCATCATTAAAAGTTGATGCTATATTAGTCTTTGGATACAAGAGTAAATTCGGAACGCATATAATTTTTTTTTTTTCGTCAATAAAGTCGACTAAGTTTAAATGTGTAGATATAGAAGACATATTTTGACATTTTAGAAGGGCCATCAATGTTGAGGAAAGCCATTTTTCCTTTTTCATTTGTTTTTGCACAAGAAAATTAAAGAAGCGACAATATGCAATTTTAGAATGTAGAAATAACGGAGTGATGGTAATTTTTACAAATACCCTTAATGAACTAACTTATAGAGAGAAACCATTATATCCAACATGTATGTTCATAGTAAGATTCATGTGATAACATGTCAGTTCTCCATTTACTTCGCTAAGCAATTTTTTTGAGGTAACACTTGTATGCACAACATATTAAGGTCAGCTCAAGATAGAATCATCGTTCTTAAGTGAATTCGAATGGCTCGGATATCGTCTCTTTAGTTTTGACCTACAACACTGGATATTTTCATGTGCTCTCAAAGCACAATTTTTTCAGCTTGCTCAAACGAAAATTCACATGTTAAGTGAGTGTTAAAACTGCGCAAGTCTTCATCTCATCTGAAGTAGTAAGTGCCCCCAAATCACCTTGCCTACGACTCGGTCCGGACCGGACCGGTCCAAATGCTTAAGCCTCAAAATCCGGTCGGACCGGTGCAACTTGACCGCGCTTGCTCTTATATCGACTTCCCTCCCATTTTCTTCACTCCCCTCGAGCCTCCGTCATTTCGCGACGACCAATCGCCATTTTCGTCTCGAGAATTCGCCGCGACCGCTCGAATGGCGGCGAAGCGCCGCCCTCCCACTTCCGACGCGGAGCCCGACGGAGCGGAGGCGAGCTCGGGCTCCGAACCGGAGCCTCCGACGCTACCCGACCCGAAGGAGGCGACGCGTGTATCGAATTACGAGAAGCAGAGGCTGTCGAGGATCGCGGAGAACAAGAGGAGGATGGAGGCCCTGGGCCTCCGAAACCTGGCGAGTTCCGTGATGGGTTCGAGTCGGAAGGCGAGAAAGGGCGACGCGAAGGGCAAAAGGAAGGTGGGCGGCGAGGACGACGACGACGACAACGACGACAAGGATGGTGATTACGCGCCTGCTTTGGACGGCGATGGCGGCGATGACGATGATCTTAGCGTCGACGATGAGGAGGATGATCGGGATTTTGAAGTATCTGGGTCTGGTAAGACAAAGGTCGGTTCTTTTCTATTGGGTAATTCTTTATCTGCTTCTGTTGTTTTTGCGTGAATTGAAGTTCCTAGCGTAGTTGGCGTTTAAGGTTTATGTGAAAATGGGAAGGTCGGTTTAAGACAACGGAGTCAAGAGAAAGAAATGATCACAGAGTTTCTCATTTCTTGAATTTTTCTCAATGAGGATGACAATGGGGCCATTGAAGTGAATGAAGTGATTCGTCCTCGGGGGTCATTAATTTTTTGGCTTCGTGGCTCCGGCTTTATTTCATTCCATTCCGAACTGTTGTGTATTCACCACATATTGCGGTCACTCGGAAGTGTTGCCTATATATTTCCTTCACAACGCTGGCTTTTTTTGCTAGTATAATTTTTAGTTAATGTTGTTGTGAAGTGTATCCGGGAGCACTTTCTTCCTAGTTACCTCAGTTCTTTAGACTTCTTCACGAAGTGTTTTATTCACACATATTGCTGCAGTGGCTGCATTGAGCGCCTTCTTAATTAGAATGAATTTCTTATGCTGCACCCAGATTTTATTGCTTCATTATGACATTCTTGAAACTTCACCAGTGTTTCTAAGAAATAGTTGGCCTAATTAAACAGAAGACTATCATGAGAACATCCAAGTTGGATCCTAGGTAACCATGAGATTTTTGGCTTGAAGTGGCATCGAATACTTAGTTATGCTGTTTGACTCGCCTAGATTACCCAACTTAAGCAAAACTTTGTGCAGTTGGTTAGAAACTGTGTGAAACTTAAGTACACTCGCTGGCAGATTAACATGCCATCTTTCCCTTCATTTTTCCCTTATTATAAATCCTCGAGAATTTCAATTAAATTGTGTACTTTTAATATATCTTGGCATTTCAAACCTATCGCAATTAATTCCAAAATTACAGTCTAATTGTTTATTGGCTACTTATTTTGAATTTCACTATTGCTAATTACTCCAGACTGCTTTTGTGAAGGATGTTAATTTGGTGATACTCTAGTTGCATGTACTGCAGTTGAAAATACCGTTTTCACCAAATTTGTTTAAATATTAATACCACAGTTGAATAAATGATTTAATTACCAAATAATATAGTGTGGGTGTTTTTAGTCAAATTGACTTATGGCTTTCATTTAAGTTTAGCTTTTCCAGTTCTCTGTCTATCCTCTTGGAGTGGGCTTTGGTGGAAGGCAGTTTTTCTTTCTGTATCTCCTCTTAAGATTTCTATTTAAATCAGGATTTAGACAACAATAGGAAACCATGGATCTGAGGCGCACTAGGGAACTTCTAAGTAAGTTGTAGATGTATCAGTCTTGGACATGTCATTATAGTAATCGCATTGGACATATTGAACATCTGCAACTTCATGTCCTTGGTTATTTTATGTTAAGCAAGATTAGGGTGGTGTCGTATGGAAGATGCATAGATTCATAAGTTATGAACTTAGAGAATTTGGCTATGATACTTAGTACCCATTGCGACATGCTTAGTTTGAAATCAATATTGTTTTCCTTGTTTTTAGTCCTATTCCATTTTAATATTCAGATCAGATTTCAGATATATCACATATCCCAGAGGTTGTGACATGAGAGAAGTGAAAGGAGCTAAACCTGAATTGTCGTTCCTATTCTTTAATGTAGGTGGAAGAAGTTTAAACATTGATGAGGGCAAAATTGATGAGCTGAATTCAGCAAATTATTTTGATCATGTATTATTTTGATATGTCATCTTAATACCGAGCTTCTTGTCCTTCTTGGGACAATCGACATGTCGATACCTATGTAATACTTCTGTCTTGCTTTGAAATGTTGTTTTTCTTACCTTTTGTGACTATCTCCTGCTCCAGGGAAAGAGAAAAGTGTCCAAACCAAGGAAGAAACCTCAGACCAAAAAGTTACTGAATAAGTTGGATTATGTTGATGATGATGCTGAATTGGCGAAGGTAAATCTAGTATTTTCATGATTGTAATATTGTCATTCTAGAGTGAAGCTTGGGTTTCATCTCAGCATGGATTAGAAATCTATTACACGTGTAGTAACCGCAAGGTCAATATTGACAAAGTCAGTGGCAAAATGCAGGCCATTGTGCTGTCTCTGCATGATTCTGCTGGAGTTTCAGGAACAGTGATCTCAGGGCCTTCTAAAAATGAGGCTGGTGTAGATCTTAAAGGCAGAGTAGAAAAGACTCAGGAAAATCCTAGGATGCTGAAGAGGAGAAAAACGGTCTGTAACTCTTGTCCTAATAATTGTTTTAAGAGAATTTTGTTTTCCTTTTCCTTTCCTAGCTGACTGTCTTTGTTTGCTTGTTTGTTTGTTTTCTTGTAAATAATTATTGATATCCAGTTTACCAGCCGGGTGAAGATGACTGAGGACGAGCTGATTATGCATTTCTTTCAGTTTGATGGTAATTGATGGTTAATGGAGTTTCCATTTCTATGTTTGTCAGATGATGGATGCATATTTTTCACATTCTTTCCTTCATATATATATTTTGGCATTGATGGCTGTGGCAACCACTTGTTGGTTTCGCACATCAGGTTCACTTGTTCTTGTGCATCATTAGTCCAAATGGTAGGGAGGTTCAGAGAAGCTAATTTATTGTTAGGCTGAAGCATTCGCATCCAGGAAATGAACATCTATAGTAGGTCAATCTGGAGGGAGATATTTATGCGCTGCAAGTCTTCCATCCCTTTCTTTAGTCATGGTTTGAAAAGTGATATTAAACTTTTGAGACCTGGTGGATGTTGGTTTGCTAGTATATAGTTTTGAGATACGTTGCTTCTTGATTACTGTGATATTAGAAACTGCCAAAATATGTCACAGAATATCAATTTTACTAGAAGGTTTTTTCTATGTTCCTCTGGTTACTAACAATGAGAGTTTCTTATGGGGTATTACGTGGACCTTCTTTTTCTTTCTGTGGCTTGTGATCTTACTGTTAAGTGGGTACATCTAGCCCTTCCTGGACCCCACATTGTGGGAGGCTGGGCAATAGACACCCTTTTGGCTTGTGAACCTTTTGTTTCTGGAACTGATGAGCTTGCATGTGTCATGCAGAAGGGGGAAGGGTGGCATCACTGTGCATGATTTAGCCAAAGTTGCTGATGCTCATGATTTTACATGGACAGACGAGGAACTAGCCAACATGATTCACTGCTTTGATAGCGATGGAGATGGAAAGGTCCAGCCTAGTACTATTTTTGTTTCATCTCCAGTCCTGCACGCTAATCCTTTTGTCAACTGCATTGCTGTGGACTGAACTATTATGAAATTTTGAAAAAGGTCTCAGCATCATTAATTTAATTGACTGCAGTGTTATGAAATCTCATTAAACATCCATGAGGACAGAGTATCTGTTGTTGAATAGATATATAATTAAGTTATGGGTCTTGGCAACACTTGTTAACCATACTTAATAAAGAAATGTTTTTATTTCATTTATTATGCATAATACAAGAAAGATGGTGCATTGGAAATGACAAACTTTCTTTATTGAGGTTTTCAAGAAGTGCTTTGGCGGCACTTGTTAATGAAATTCTTAAATTATTAATGCAGATCAAAATCTAGGCAATTTTAGAAATTATCTTGCATTAATGTCCATGTTTCAAGAATCGAACAATACTAAATATGACTTAACTATAACTGTCTGGGAAAGTATCACCAACTTGATTTAATCATAACAATGGGGTAGTGAAAGTAAATGAGGTAATATGCTGGCAAGACTAGTCATGCCCTGGAAAGTGTGGGAAAAAGGATTCTGTTAGGATATGAATTTTTACATAGTTATTTTAAGGTCAATCTCTAGTTAGATCTTTTAGTTAACCCACTTGGCATCGGAGAATGTAATTTTCTCCATCTTCATCTATCTCTTTTATTTTTAGATCTCCTTTGCTAGATTGAATAAATTTCTAGTAATGTTATGCAAAGGAAAAACAATTGCCAACAATAGTATTAAGGATTTATTTTCTTAGGAATCAACATAAATTTAATGATGTAAAGTAAACTGGGGATTTAATGTTGATTCTGGTTTTGGGTCTTTAGGAAGTAAACTATCTGTTTGTGGCGTGACTTATCTGTCTATGTTACAGCTAAGTCTTGATGATTTCTCGAAGATTGTCCATCGATGCAACATGATACAAGGTTCTGAAAGCTCCTAAGTGGTTAAGAATGCCAAGTCTACCTACTGTTCAGACCAGGTATGATGAGGAATTGGCTATGACTTTTTCTCACCCCTTCACTAGTTAGCAATGATGATATCAGAATTAGTTACCGTACTAGTGGTGATTGTTAGATTTTAAATTCTTGGAGTTGAGGTAAGACAAAGGAAAATGGCTCTCCAAAACTTTCTTTTACTGTTTAAGCTAAGCTGATACCAATAAATAAGTCAGTGATGAAAGATGGTGGATTAAGTGATCTGGAGGACGAGGAAACCAACATTTTCTTGCTACCTAATGGAATGTCCTCTTTAGAGCTCGGATTTAGTGGAGTTTTACTTGCAGATTTCCTCATGTATTGACTTCTGATGTATGTCTTTATGTTCTATTCCAGGAGGGATTGATCAAGAGTTCATTTTTCTGCCGGGTTCTGTTTCAACAGCAAGAAAAGAGGCACCTAAGTAAGCGAGAGATAGAAGCAAGATAGTAGCTTGATCCGCTAGCTGTAGTGAAGATGTATATAGTATAAGTCAGAGCTTTCATAGATAACTCACCAAATGCTGGTTGTATTACTATCTTAGACAACAGAATTATCTGTGGCTTTTACAAGCTGATCTATTTGAGGTTGGGATTAGTGTGACAGCAGATTATAGCTTGCTTAACCTTTTGGGCCAGTTGAATTATCTGTTGCATTGTTTTATACAAAGAATGAGTACTCTAAAGAAGGTTTGGTCCTGCTGTTATTTATGATTGATCACATCGAGACATTATCTATCCCGTGACAAATATTCTCAAGTTGGTCAGACCGGAGAAACCAAGATGCATTAAAGAAATGCTGCAATATGCACCTTCAGAATAACCAGGTTTGTTAAAGTCGGCATGGAAGTGATGGGGTTTGTCTCAGTTTTGGCTGGTGCCAAGATGTCCCGATGTTCTTAATAAGCTCTGGCGGGTACCTGCGATCGGCTCTCTTTGAGGCCTTATAGTTTAGAGAGTTCAACTGAGGGCTACACAGAGAGCAGATATAGTGTCGTCAGAAGAGACACAGAAACCATTCCTGGTTTCCACACCTTGTCAGACATTGATGGTAATTCCGTTCTCTTGTTATCCTGAGAAAAGGAACGTACGTTTTGAATTTTTAATTTTCAACGCTTAATTAGATCATCGAACAGGCCAAAAGAGAAAGGAGGATTCGGAGATGGACCGTCGCTGCTGGCCACTTGCCAGACCGTAGTGCAAACAACCGCCATTGGCGAGGTTTGCCATCTCCTTAGCGACTACCAAGAGTGTTTCTCGCCCTTCCATGGGTTAACCCCCCCTCCTTTTTCTTAATTACTAAAAACTAGAACAATTTTTTTGTCTAGTAGCTAAAATTTCTATGTCGTATACCCCATGGCACACAATACATGTTTTACACAATGTTCTTTCCATTATTGCTTAAAAATTTTCAAATAATCAATTCACCCTTTCTTGATTGTGCCGTCTTCTCCATTTGATTACCCTCTTTAGTCGAATCTGAGGACAGTAACTGCAGCGGTTTGTTGGCCATCTTTACGCAATGGCGGTGGCAGTTCCGTCACCGTCTTATTAGGCTTATTATCAACGAATGGGACATGGAATGACTCAAATTGTAAGATTTGTATATTTTTTAAAAACGTCTTAGAACGTTTGCTCTGTTCTTTCAACTTTAATTAAGTGCTGCTATAGCTTGGTGAATTGCGAACAAGGAAACATTCATCTTTTATTTATCAACTGTGGGATTGACAATGAAGCATGAGCCCATCTTTTCAATTGTTTGTCGGTCAAAACATGTGTATATCGGACCTCTTTACCAAAAAAAAAAAAAAAAAAACGTGTATAATAGACCTTATGGATTTTGTCGATATTGTAACAACCCGAATGCTTTGGTTTCTAGGGCAAATATAAGAACCATTTCTGTGTGGGTCACAACTTATATTCCTTTCTTCTATGACTTTGGAGAAAATATTGGGTGCTGCTGGGTAGCCACCCCAGCATTGCACTAATCCATTCTGCGAGCAACATGTGTCGCTCGTGGGCCCGCCTTGAAGAAAAACTACAAGTCCCTCACTTTCCTTCGTTTCTCTCTCTTCTTCACCATTTCTCTCTTTTTTTTTTTTTTTTCCTGTTTTTTCTTTGGCTTTCTTTCCCTTGGCCGGTGACCAGCCACATGTGAGGGCCAGTGAGGGTGTTGTGGCTCACCGGATCTCCGTCTCGATGCTACCGAAGCTAATCAATTCGAGCTCCGCATTTCCGCAGGAGGTGACGTTTTTGACATTGATCGCCACTTCTTCAATCTCTCGAAGAACTCGACGGGTGTCGACGGGGGGGCCTCACCATGCTTGATGGAAGCAACTCGAGGCTTGAGAGAGAGAAGGTTGGAGAAGGAGGAAGAATTGAACAATGTCGATAAGGTGAAGGGATGAGCAAATGTAGTGCAAGAGAGAAGGTGGAAGTCTACGAGTGGGTTTTGGAGAGAGAGAGAGAGAGAGTAAAGTGAGAGAGTAATCAAGGAGAGAGCGGGGACTTGCAGCTTTTCTTCAAGCTGGGCTTATGAGCAACGGTTTGGCTCGCAAAATGGACTAGTGCAATAATGCTGAGGTGGCCATCCTAGCTGCACCCAATATTTTCTCAAGGCTTTGAATTTCTTCCATATGGCTGAAGCCTCGTTCTAAACCTATAAATTTTCCATTTTGGTATTAGATGTATTTAAACGAGCAACCTAAATGAATTTTTGCTTAGTGAGTATACATATAGAAGGTTAATGACAAATATGTTCTTCTTGATTGCAATAGGGGAGGTAATTGATGCGATCAACATATTAATACTATTGCACATCTAAGAAAAAAAAGTTGGATCTCATTTGATAACTGTCCTTTTGAAGTTTGTGGCAATAGAAAGAAGAACAGATCACACTCAAAGTATTGAATATATTACACAATCATGAACCTCTACATGATACATTTATGAATCCTACTTGTCGTTGCTTTCTATAGTTGAAGATTTGCGTGCAAAAGAGATGTCTCAAACAAGTATACTTTAATGCCAAATTACGTTCTTCCTTGAGACAAAAGTAATCCCAGCATTCAAGCTATTGCTAAACCTATTTGCAACATGAAAGCTAAATCTATGATGAAAATCTAAATGGTCGCTTTTTGGTGCAAGCTTGATTGGATGAGCTTAATCGATTCATCTACAATTTTAAACATGATGCTGAGGGTTGCTTTAGGCACTTATTTTTCTCTTAACTTATGTCCATGGCATCGACAAAGAATTTATCCAATGTCTCTGAAATTGATTGCACTTACAAGACTAATTGATACAAAATGCTTTTGGTTGGGTATGGTTGGAGTTCCTAGCTTTAATGCTTTTTCTACTCATGCTTTGCCCTTTCGACGAAGGAGGAAAAAGAAGACTACGGATTGGCTTTTGAGGATGTTTAGCAGCATATTGGGTATTGATTGTCAACTCTTGGCTTTTGTCATTGATAGAGAAGTTCAATGCACTTTTCCTAAAAGTGCCAATTTGTCGCGTGTTTGGCACATTGAAAAGAATAATGTGATAAAATATAAATCTCATTTTAAGAGATGGAGCGAATTGGAACTCTTTTATATTTGATTTGTGCAAGGTTTTGAACTCCAAGAGTGAAGTAGAATATGATGAAAAAAGCCAGCAATTTGAAGACCATTGTAAGAAGAAGCCATCATTTCTTAGTTGTATTAAAAATGAATCGGTTCCTTTCAAAGAGCTCTTTGTGCCAGCTTACACAAACTTGCTCATGCATTTTGGGAATTGTGTTACTTCAATAGCTAAAAAGTTACATTCAATTTTGAAAGTATATCTACTAGTTTCAACGAGAAAAGAAGAGGTGAAAAATAAAATGTTCATTGCAGTGGAGAATTAGTTTCAAAAAACCAAAGCAAAATTGTCAAGTGAAAAGGTAAGAGTTCCTCTTCATTTTCATATTCTACTTTTCATCAACATTTGTTTTAGATGAGCTCTACATGCAGTACAAGATTGTTAAAAGTAGGGTTAAGCCACCTACTTGTATTGGGCATTTATGCAATCCATGGACCTTCTATGTACGCATAATATAAGATTTAGGATTTCCAATGGTCCATCTCTAGATATAACTAATCCACAATAATGGCTTGACATGAGGTCCTGTTTATCATGATATTACTAAAAAATAATAGAGATGATTTATACAAGCAACTATTTCACGAGTTGGAAGAAAATATCAAGAATGGCTAATTTTGAAAAAGGAAGTTGTTGAAAACCAAATTGAGCATTTCGTACGAACAAGTGATTCCTTCTTATATGTGCCCTTAACTACATATCATAAAGGTTGGAATTAAAAATTTAAAGGAGAACCAACTTCTAAATGACATGATCCTTTGTCATTTCAGATTGTTGAAAAAGGGGCAAGATGTGGTACTTGTAAAGGTTATGGGCATAATAGTCGGGCATTTAAATCGAAAGGCAAATGTCAAACTCACATTCAAGGCCATTAAAATCCATGGTGGTGAAATATAATAGGCACAGAGCACTTTAACATGCAATAATTCAACCTGAAAGGCCTATTCTAAGGTTGGAGTTTCTCGCACTCTAACATTGGAATTACTCCCCGATATATTTTTGAGCAAATAATGACTCTCTTAGTAATGTAACTAAAACTTTTATTGTCTGAATTAGGTAATTTTTTTTTTCCAGAGAGAGTAGTCTTTTTTAGGGGAGCTAAGTAGCTGAAGGAACACTGTTTTATTGTTAAGTTGCATATACAATATGTTACTATGGCATTACATTTGTACTATGAAGATCATTTACTTTTCTTTGATGGTTTTATGAAAATTTTGATGCATTATATATATCTGCAAATGGTTTCAATAAGTCGTTTTATAATGCAATTTCAATTGCCACAATTTTCTTCTCAACAACTAATCATTCCATTTAATCAATGCAAAGAGGATATTCACATGTAGTAATGTTTTAGGGAGCTTTTTCTTTTGAATTTGCATGATAATTTATGGGTGTTTAGAATTTCCAATGTGCTTAGCTTTGTCATATTGTGAAACTTTTTTGTTTGAAGTAACTGTAAAAAAAATCGTGTGGTGATGACTTGAAAAATTAAGAAAGTTGGATTGTTAGATTTGTTGATTAAAATGAAAGTTGGGCAGTTAAGATACATATATTATAATGAAATGACATGTATTGCAGTTATGATTAAATCAAATGCATTAGTTAAAACTAGTAAAAGATTTATTTTTTTTTACTCTTATTTGTGCTCAGGTTATTTAGGATAATGGTTTCCTTGTACAAAATAAAAAGATAAAAATACAACTCATTAATACAATAATTAGTTCACCATCTATCAAATAATTTTATTTTTTTTGAAAAAGGAGGGACAGCATTTTTGTCTCCAGTGGAAAAAATTAAAAAAAAAAAAAAAAAAAAAAGAGGGCCGAACAGAAAGAAAACCTCATGGAGCTCAAAAGGACAACAAAAAGAATAAAAAAAGAAGAAGAATAAGGTTAATACCTTTAAAAAACCTTAAACTAATACACGTATGATAGATTTACTCCAAATTAATTTTTGATCATGAAAAGCCCTAAATTAGTACACTCATGATAAATTTACCTCAAATTGATTTGTTCGACCGCAAAAAACCTTAAAATAGTATATTTGTAACAAATATACTATCCATTAAATTGGATTAATAACACAAAAATTATACAATTGTGACATACGGAGAGTGAAATTCTAAAATCTTATACTAATCAACTGTCGCGTGTAATTAAATTTAGCAATTTGCTAGTAAAATTAAACGAAATATAATAAATGGTAAAATTTGTCACAAGTATACTAGTTTCGGATGAATTTGTATAAACTTAGGGTTTTTGATGGTCAAAAAACTTGTTTGGGATAAATTGTCACATATGTATCAATTTGAGGTTTTTAAGATATTAATCCTAAAAAAAAAAAAAAGATAGGAAATACGCTCAAATTAAGAATGGCCCACGCTTAACCTTTTACTGTGCGGGTAGATTTGTAAGTAACCAATGCCAAAGTCGTGGAAGTTGCTTGACTTTTGCCCGGTTCAGGTTGTTTTTTCTATCCCACGTAAGATGCTAAAGTTGCAAAAGCGTGTTAACGTGGACTCCGGTGAATTCAAGGTAGACCAGCAAAAGTTGCAAAAGCATGTTTTTGTGAACTAATCCCTCTTTTTCCTTGGCACCAAGAAGTTTCCTGATGCAAACTGTTTACTTCCTTTCCTTCTATATTGTTGCATTTTCTATCCCAAGCGGGACCCAAAAGTCGCAAAAGCATGTGAAAGTGGAACCGCAAGAGATCACAAAAGGAGGAAGGAAAAGAAATTTTTCATCTTCATTTGCAAGTGAGAAGGAAATTCACCATGGAAAAGGGTTTGGTGCAACACGTTGTTTGGTTGGCTGAAGACAGAATTCTGCTTTGAAGAACTATATAGATGGATAGATAGATCATAAAACAGAATAGATTGGAGATAATCTGAATGGTTCGCATCGAAAAACTCTTTTTCCATTTGCTTGTTTTTTGAAATCATGAAAAATTGAGAAAATAGTAAAATACCAAAAAGTTAGCTATTCCCGTCGATAAAAAATAAAAATAAAAATAGATATGTGAGTAAATGAATGCAGAGAATAAATATAAAAAAGGAAGAAAGGGAAAATAAACAAGACCTATATATAATATGCAACGAAGTGCTTGCGCTAGCAACATCATGAAGAAATTCAGAAAATAGAAGAATTCTTTGAGCCTATAACTATAGGATGATGGTCGCAAACTCATGATTGAGGAGCAAGCCTCAACCGTTGATTTCACACCAATTTGGTGATGGCATTTGCAAAAGTCAAGTCCACTTCAATTAGATAAACTAATAATTAGGGATAGAGTAGATGACCTATATATATGCACACACTGCAATCAGTTACACTTCCTCATTCACAAAAGCAACCACAGAAATCATAGAGCTCCAACTTCTCCAGAACATGGAGGATCACACAATCATGGTCGAAAAGTACGCAATTTATTCGTGTGAAAATGCTCTACGAACTCTGCTTAGAGCATGGATAAAGTAGCTATTTTTCTTTTGATTTTTTTTTTTGAAATAATTTGTTCTCAATTTAATAAGGAGATGGCGAGTAACCGTAACAACGGCAACAACAAAGAGGGTTGACTCAACTCTTCATTGTTTGCATATGTTTATCTAGTTCCTTATGAACTGTATCCTGCTACGGGTTGTGAGCATTTGGGACACTTAGCTTTCTATATTTATTGCAACTTTCAATTGTACTACTTTCGCAAAAATCCTTCCATATCAAGAGTTCTTTATAACATACTGCAATTAACTTGTTTAGACTAACTATATGGACTTTGCTTGTCGTTGTAGCTGAGCTTTAGTTTGTATTGTTGGACTCGCATATGACATGTTGTAATGCAATTTGCACTCACAATATGTCGAGTTAATTTTACTCATTGGACAGTTTCGTTTGTGGATAAGTAAGCTTCCGTCGATCAAGATTTAAGCATGCAGATGGACCACTTCTTCTACAAACTTGTATTATTTAATAGCATCATAGATTAATGATTTCAAATTTTGTTGTGTTTTTCTTTTGTAGACTTGGAGAACAAGAAGATGTCATCTTTACTAAATTGAAAGATTTCTTGAAATCCTCACTTACCTAGTAATTAGCTCTTCTCCAAGCTAAGGATTTACTTGTAAATATGCAAGCTACCTCCATGGCAATTTTCGTAGCTGTCGTTATGCTCTTTGGCATTAGTCCACAAACAACACCAAGCAATTGCGGAACAACATTCACCAGTTTCGCATTTTTCATACTAGAATGTCTCGTCGTTGAAATGGTAATTAACTCGATCGTACTGAATTCTTACTTCAAGTGTGCTAGCTATGGTATGTTCCTTATTATGTAGCTACACATCCTGATTACCAACAAATTTTCCGGAGTTGAAACGAGTTTTCGAGTCTATGTGCAAAACAACTTCTTTGAGACTCAAAAACTTATTCATTCGATCACAAGTGATCATCGAATATCTTTTGACAATTGATTTTGTGGACCAAGAACAATCATCCATGAATAACAACCCTGCGACTCGATCGGTTGGTGACAATGGAGGCGGAGTCGGAGAGGACATTGTCTAGTTAATCTCATAATGGAATTTGACACCGTTTAATCTCTCCTTTTCCCTTTACATTATTAGATGTTTTGCTGTATGTTATATATTAGCACAATACGCAAAAGTGTGGTCAGACTATAATAGTTATTCGTCAATGCATTAAATTTGCAACTTTGTATATTTGCTCCATCTCCATGAAATTTTATTGATCACGTTTTTCTTCCTAGCAAAATTTACACTAATGCTGCGTTTTAGATTCTGATTTTGCTCACCACTGACTGCTCGTTGCTTTACTAGAATAGTATCTGCCTTATGTAACAAGCTGAGATTACCTTTGGAAAATGGGGTCTTTTGGTTTTATCCCTATGGTATTACTTTTGTTTTTGTCCTGCCTCTACAACGAATTAACAATGCAATTTCACGCCAAATGACGGTTGCCAATGAAATAAAGAAAAGTGGGCTTCCATTGACCAAATGAGATATCTCATTAAAAAAATATTCGATTTACTTTTTCCATTTGTCCTTTAATTTAACCCCTAATTTATTCTAACTGAAGGAGTTTTTCTTTTCAGTCCTACGATTAACTTTCTAATTTCAAACGGTGATTAAATTTGATGTCATTAAGAATTTTGAAATTGTAAACTAAAGGGCAGGGAATGATGGAAGAGACAAAAACATATTGAATCTCTGACTCTAACTTGTATGAAATTCTCTTTCTTTATCTTTTTTGGCTTTTCGTTCCGATGCAATTTTTACTGTCGATTCGACCAAATTGATCGACGGCATGTATCATAACCAATCAGATTAACTTCTTACGATGTAAAACCCCGATAGAGGAAGATGAACTCTCAACATAGAATCTTACGTTTTCTAATGCAATTGGTTTGCTTTCTTTCTTTTAGACACCTTTGGTTAATTAATACATTTGAATAAAATTTCCGCACTTGTACAAATAGCATTAGAATATTCTGCAGTCGTCTGAGGGGCTTGAGATTGCAATAATCAAGTCACTACCAGTATTGTCTATTGTTGATAACCCGATTATTTTAAGGCAAAGGTAAAATATCTTGGAATAAAGAAATTTTTTAAAATTTTTCTCAACGACTATATCAAAAATAAGAATGAGAAGTCCAAATTTAACATTGATATGAGATCTATTGATTGAATTATTCTTCGACATTTTAGAATTGCTCCTTTTCATATATAATACGGAGCAGCGAATAGAGATGCTATAAGAGTGACCCATTACCTTATGTGTGAAATTGCCACAATAAAGACGTTCTTCTGAGGAAGAAATTTTGTCCCCTTAGCCCTGTCTTCCTCTTATTGTATTGATAGGTTCAATGGGAACTCCTAATTCATGATGGGTACTTGTTTTATGGTGCAAGTTCAAAATAAATACCATGTTGAAAATTGCAGGCTAGGTTTTAGAGTAGATATATCTAGTTAGACTAAATACTCGATAACTTAAGGTTTTTTGTAAAATTAAGTATCAATAACTTTGTCAATAAATTTGAACTTTCGGCTTCGTTTGAATACCTTTATCAAAAATGTTGAAATGTTGTGAGATTCCTCCCCATCCTGAAAATACTAAAGTGGTAAACCATCAAGACTTTTCCCAAGCTCACCACGTGTTAATCTGCGATTGGATGTTGGCTTTTTAAAGGTTTTTGGATAACCTATGTTGTGGCGGTGTTACGGATGCATTTTGATGGCTCGGCGGTCGCGGCTACGGACTAAACCGCCCAAAGGGCTGGGAGCTTCCAGATCCCAATCTTTAGGCACATTATCCCAATTATTTTTTTTTTCCAATTATTATTTTTCGTTCATTATTATATTTTTAAATTTTATCTTAATATCAAATAAATAAATAAGAAAATATTCGAAAAACTAAGAATTTGTTGTGCTTTGATGTAATAATTAAGGGCCAGGACTAAAGTTTATCTTTTAAGATATCGAAAACTGACAAATGACTCATGAACCACGATCAGAATATAATAGGCATATTCTTATTTTTGATGTGAATACAACATAAACTTTGGACGCTGTTTATGTAATAAATTCTTCTTTGCATTAATTGATATTTAATCCCAGTCATTTTCAAATGCTCTATCTAAACTAAAATTTCATTTTGAGGCATTAGTCATTAATTATAACCTAATCAAAGATTATTAGGCAGGGTATTGTTTTTCCCTTTCTACGAAGTTTAAAGTCTTACTCTACTCATTCTTTCGTTGAAAAATGAAAACAACAATGAATTTATCTTTGCTAGGGAGAAAATAATTGATTCACTTATAGTCCAACACCTCAATTTTGACAAATTTAACATGCAGATATAATGATTGATAGAAGTCCATCAAACGTTTTAAGATTTTCAATCTCTACAGAAAAATCTGGTAAAAAAATTCATCATACTATCACAGCATGCGCCATTATAAATTGCTTAATTCCTAAAAGAATAAATGTCAAATGTAAGTATCCAGATTTTCTAACAACTAGAATACTTTAACGCAATATACTGCGGCAATGCACGGACCCTCTCTGGTAGTTCATTAATTGGCTCTATTTTGTGGGACAAAAATGTGATTTAACACTTTTTTTTTTTTTGTACAGTGTGAAAAATGAAAGTTGACGTTTTAACTCCAAAAAGTCGTAAAATTTAAAATAAATCTAAAAAAACTGGCGCTCGTAAAAATAAATAAATAAAGGAGTTTTTTTTCCATAAGAATAAAAATCGTCAGCAAGGAGAACATGGATATGGGGAAGATTTCCTATCTTTAAACTAATTTACTTATCCAATTCAAGCTTAAAGCTCATATTGAGTATGTATTAGAAAGTTTCTGCATTTAGTATTAAAAGAAGTTACACTTTCTATATCTTGGACAATTTAATAAGTGATACTTTGGGACCTTGGATAATTGGATAATATGACAGTGATACTTTTGGACATTTGTGTCATTGACGCCAAACACGTTTCGATGACGCCAACGTCATATTATTCAATTGTCCGAAACTCTCACTTCATCTACACTTTCTCAGACTCTTCCTCGTTCACTAAACAAGACCATTATATATATTATACAATTAGTGGGAGCTCATTGAGCTCCAACTTCTACAAGAAATGACTGATTATATAGTGACACTCGAAAGGTATGTAATTTATTGATGTACATATGTTTTAAGAACTATGCTCAAAGCACAGGTTGAGTAGTTCGTTTTTTCCTTAAGAATCTGTTTTTCTTTCAAGTGATTTCTTCTTGATCCAATCCAAGGACGGAGAGTAAACACAACGATAGCAACTACTGAAAATTTTTGACTTAATTGAGAGATTCCACCTCGTATTCGCCTCGTTAAAACTGTTCTTTAATGTGCATTTTAATTCATAGGATACCAAGACACTAAGCTATGTGATTTAGCAGTTCTCTATCACTTACAAGGTCATCTATCTCATAGCACTTATCGTTCTGATATATCAATATTTGAACATCGTTTTTGGGGCCCTTACCTTAAGGTTGCTTCTTTGTACGAGCTTGTCTCTAATCATGTAGTTGGTCGTCGATATGTGCCTGTTAATGTTTGATTTGGCATTATCCGATTTGCTTGTACAAGATTTCAACCTGTTTTGGGAGATCGTTCACCATTTAATAATGTGCCATTTTCTGAATTTTAGTTTGATTTGTGAAGCTGCAATCATACTATATTTGTGTATCACTTTTGTTGCATGATATTTGTATTAAATACTTCTGATTTATGGGAGAAGAGAGTGTTCTGATATACATGTTCTGTATTTGTGAACCTTGCCTGGTTGCCACGTTATTTACACGAGCATTTTAATTTTTTTGATGCTTTTTATTTGGGCCAAATTGGTTTTTTTCTAATCTAGAAAGTGTCTAAAGAGTTCTCCAAGATAAATTCTTATGACACACGTGTAAGAGCAACAGCTTTCACTAAATGGATCAAATTAGTGTAGCCAACAAGTTAATCCTATGGCATGACTAGCCGACATAAACATTTTTAAATAATTTGTTAAAAAAATTTCAACTTTTTTAATTATTTTTTAAAATTTTGTCCTTTTTCTTATTTTTCCTTTTCTTTTTCTTTTTTTTTTTTTTTCATTTTTTTCTTTTGGAATGTGGCTAGTATCGGCCATGGCCAACGACTGCAGCCTGTCGACCCTTGCCTAGGCAACAAGGGTCGAGCCCTCCCTAGATCTAGCGAGCGGTGACCTTGCCCGGGTGATGAGGTCATGCCCTTGCTAGCCCTGGCTTGTGGCTAGTCACTGGTCACAATCTGATGAGAAGAAAGAGGGGAAAAAGGAAAAATAAAAAAGATAATATTTGAAAAATAAAAAAAATGAAAAAATATTAAAAGATATCCATGTCGGTGCCGATGTTGACACCTAAATTTTGATTAGATTTTTAATTATGCCTTAGTTTCTTTATTTATGTTTTTTTCTCATTTTTCAGATAATAAATAATAAATAACAAAAACAACAAAAAATAAATAAAAAAAAAAAAAAACAAAAGAAAGAAAAAAGAGGCGGCCCATCGGGGCTGGGCCCACATCGGCACCGAAATTTTGATTAGGTTTTTAATTAGGCCTTAGTTTCTTTATTTATGTTTTTTCTCCTTTTTCAGATAATAAATAATAAATAACAAAAAAAATAAATAAAAACAAACAAAAAACAAAAGAAAGAAAAAAGAGAGGCGGCCCATCGGGGCTGGGCCTTCGCGCCCAGCCCCCTCTTTTCCCTCTTCCTTCCCTCGCGCGGGCCCCCGCGGCCCAGCCCGCGCGACCCGGCCCGGCCTCCGTCCTCTTGTCTTCTTCCTCCCGTCTTCTTCTTCCTTCCTCCTTCTTCGGCCTCTGCAGGTCACGCGCGGCGACGACGACGACGACGACGCGCTCGAGGACGGCCTACAGCAGAGAGAGGAGCGTCGGCCGGTGGCTGAGAGGACGTGGCATTGATGGCGAGCAAGCCTCCGTGGAGGGGGAGGAACTGATGCCGGTTCGGCCGGCGGAGGAAGGCCGGTCGGCGCACCAAAGACCGCCGGCCTAGCCTCCGTTGGGGGGCCCCCCCTCGCCGATATATAGGGCGTCGGGGAAGGCCAGAAAAAAAGGCAAGCGAGCTCAGAGAGATCCCCGGAGAGACTTCAGGGGAACTCAAAGAGCGAGCACGGCCGAAGGTGATCGAACCCGGCGAACTCAGAAAAATCTCCCCCGAGAGACTTCCGGGGTTCGAGAGCGAGCTGGCCGAGATCCGAGGGAAATCGGCCGGAGGGAGGGAGTGGGGAGTCGAGATCTGAGCCCCCAGATCTGAAGATCTGACGGCAGCGGTCGGCCGAGGGTCAGATCTGGGAGTCGATCGAGCTCCGCCGTGGCCCCAGCCGGACGCTGCCGTCGTTCCCCGCCCCGACGCCGTCGCTGTGACCCAGCGTTAGGCCAGCCGCTTCGAATCGTGCAGCCACCGTCCGCTTCAACACCAGGTCAGCTGCCGCCGTCGCCGTCCAGTGGCTGACCGGGAACGAACTGAACCCCAGCCGCCGTGCCGCCGTCATCCTCCGACGCTGCTCGACGCGAGCCGAGGCCTCTGCTGAGCCGTGCCCAGACCTCTGCCAAGCCGTGCCGCGACCGATCCGCCAACGCCACGCCAGATCTGGAAGTTGAGGGACCGCCGTCGCTGCCCCGTCGTCGTCACCCGCACCTACAGCCCCCGTCACCGCCACCGTTCGCCGCCTCGTCTCGCCGTTGCTGCAGACAGGTAACAGTAGCCGCTGCCGACGCCGGTCGCGTCGTCGCCGTCTCTCCCTCCTGCCTGAAAACCTAGCCGCCTCCGTGGCCGTCGCACCCCCCTCTCGAACCCCATCCACCATCGAATCTCGGTCTCAGCGAGCTGGAGCCTTCCCCGCGTCTCCTGTTGCCACGCCACGGGTCCCGTCGCCGATCCAGTTGAGCGGCCGGCTGCCGACTGCTACGTCGCCACCGTCGGACGCCGAGCTGCCACCCGATTGACCCCTGACCCTCCGATCAGCGCCGCAGATAGACAGGAGGAGAAAGGGTCGCGAAACCGGGTTGAGCCCGGGTCGGGCGTGGGCGACCCAGGTCGGGCACGGCCAGGAGACCCGACCCAGGTCAAATAATATTATAATCTTATAACATTTTAACAATAATTTTCAGAAAATCAAAAAAATAATTTATTTTCCCAAAAAATCAAGAAAATAAAAATATCTCTTATTTTCCCAAAAAAAGCCAAAAGAGTCAGAAAAAGCCAAAAAAAAAAAAAAAAAAAAAGATTTATATTTTCAGAAAAACTTTCAAGAAAAGATCAAAATCTGAAAAAAATGCGTTTTTCATCCAAAAAATAGAAAAAGGCCCCAAAAGAAAGTTTTTCCTTAAAAATGCATGGGAAACCTCTTAGAAATCTAAAAACAATATTAGGTACCGAAAGGGCATTAGTGATTAACTAGTGTAATCAAATCCCCCATCCTAATTTCTTTGATTGCGCAGGAACGAGTATTTGTCTTGATGCTTCGCTTGGGTTTTTAATTAACTTACCTCAAATCGATTAATAGCGACTCCGTTTTAAAATTAACTTACATGTTAAAATATCAAACCATTAAGTCGTGAATTAGTGGACTTGAGAGAGCCCAAACTGAGTCTAATAAACGTAGCCAAACTATTAGCCTCCGCAGGTGCCTGCTTTGATCGGGCTCCGAAAAAAAGAGATCGCGATAGCCGGGTGTGTTACGTAGAATAACCAACATCCACATTAACTATCTATGGCCTAAATTAAACTAGATAGGCTGAATTGATATCAATGCGAAAAGATTTATGATTAAATAGATCCAATTAAAAGGTTGGAGATTGAATCGGTACAAATACAATAGGCTTATGATTTTTCTTGGTACTTTTCCCACATTTGGCCACATCTTTGTGATAATTAGTAGTGGCAGCACTCCATGCTTTACCAAACCTGTTAAAAGCATAATTTGCATTTTACTTGTGCATCTATGAATAATGCACACATTAATAGCATTTGATTATTCTTTTCAATCCTGAAACATCATAGATTCTACTCTACTTGGATAGATAAACCGGCGAATCTTCCTGTGACAACTGAAGAACCTTTCTTGACCGCGCACCTCATCAAACATCACTAGTAATTGCATTCCTGAGAGTGTTCTTGTGGAATGTTATTCCTTGGCTTGCCCGGTTGTATCTTTGAAGTTTTGGTATATATCTTCAACTCTAACCTATGCCCATTTGCGGCCGCAAGTGAGCTGGTAACAATGTGCTTTTGCCCCCCACTAGTTATCTATTTATGTAAATGGACATTGTTTTTCGCTCTGACCCTATGAGAGCTGTTTGTGGCTAGTGATGGTGGATCGACAGCGGCTATTGGTGGACTAAGAGTGATGGAGACGAAATGAAGATAAAAGAAAACCACTGGAAATTGATGATCGAGAGAATTGCTTGAGCTCTCTCCGTTACCTCTTGTGCTTCTCTGCTGTTATTGTGACCGTGAGTGATTGTGGTGATGAAATGGATTCCGTTAGATGGGAGAGAGAGAGAATCAATTCAGGCGTCAACAATGTGCATAGAGATAGCCGTAGCTCTCATCATGCTCTTCGGATGCAATCTCAAATAATTATTGAAATCTTTTTTAAAGGAGTGTTGCGGACGAGAAGAATCCTTGGTGAATAATAATCCTACAACTCGACCGATTGGCGATGAGGGAGGCGGAGTTGGGGATGACGTTGGGCCCGTTTGGTTCGGCTTTTGGGGAATATATTTGCAGTAATGCAGTTACCTTTGGGTGAAGGGAGTTTTCCGAAATGCAAATATCGTTTGGTAAAATTTGCATTAAAAAACAACTTTGGCCAAAATACCGTTTGGGAAAATTTACATTTGTAATTAACTTTTATTAAATTAAAAAAACAAAAACACACTTATATATTTTTTTTGAAGTCCGGCGGCCGGACCGCCGGATCCGAATGGCCGGATCTCGGCCCTCGAATGGTCGCCGAGATCGGACGACCCCAGGTGACGGCCGCCTGAGGCCGCGCGACCCAGGCGACGCTTGAGGTCCGGTGACGATTGCTGGGGTCGGGCGACCCTCAGGCGGTAGTCACCAGCACGCGCGACCCCTTGGCCGGCGGTCGTCGGCCTCCAATCGGTGGTGGCTTGGAGAAGATGAACAGTACCGACTTGCATTCCCAGGATGCAACTTGCCAATGCACCTTAAGAGCTCCATTGGGCTAAAGGCCTTTAGACTCCTTTGGAGATGCAATTACATCTTGCCAAAGTCGCGCAAAAATACGAACCAAACACGTTTGCATTTGGCCAATGGACTTTAGAGTCCAAATGAGCATTCCAAATGCTGAACCAAACAGGACCATTGTCTAATTGACCTAGTGATGGAATTCGACACCCTTTATCTCTCTTTTTTTGTTTGTACTATAAGATTATATACAATATATGAAATGGATATCCGACCTTTTTCATTTGTATTATGTACTTGTATGATATGTAAAAGTGTGGTCAGACTATAATAGTTCTTCATTGATACATTAAATTTGTAACTTGGCACGTTTGCTCCATCTTCATGAATTTTTTTTTTGGATCACTTGTTTTTTTCCCCAATAGCAACATTTACACTAATGAGGTCAAAATGGCAGTATTTGAAGCAGAATTTTAAAATGTTAGTGGAAAATCCACTTTGATGACCTTAAAGTAAAAGACACATAGCAATTAAAGGTGACATGTTATATAAAACAACCATATATGCACATGCACATCCGATCGTGGGGATAATTAGCAAAGTAGTTTCAAACATATTATACAGATTCTAGTTTAGTTATAAACTTCTCAATTTTACTAATGTAATCTTGAATCTTTTCGTCACGAGAGAGAATGGCCTTGGTGGAGGGAAAGGACATCAGCTATACTAACTTCTGAAGTTCAGCGAGAAAAGGAGGGTCCTGGGAGAGTGAGACTGTAGAAAGGAAAATAGGAGAGAGAGTACAAGAGTGACAAGAGGGAGGAGGCCCATCAAAACTACAGTAAGACAACGATCTTCATATGGCCCAAATCCATTCTTGGCCTCTATCGATCTACCATGAGACTATGAAGTATCAACACTTTCTAAAAGCTTTTGTGTCATGTCGGATACTTTGACATGTATCCGACACTTTCCAACACTTTCGATAATCGATTAACACGTGTCAAAATCCGACACCTGATCAACTTTCTTGACATTCTCCAACACTCGAGTCGAATTTTGATATACGAGTTTCGACAAGTGATTTCGATATTGAGAACAATTTTAAAAATTTAATAAATGAGAGGTCAAAAAAAATATATATATATATGTGTGTGTGTGTGTGTGTGTGTGTGTGTGTGTGTGTGTGTGTGTGTGTGTGTGTGTGTGAAAATAAAACACAATAATAAAAATAATAATGAAGAAAAAAAAAAAAAACTTAGTATTTTCTTCTCTTCTAACTTTACTTCTCATGATACACAATTCACTCCTTAAGTCTTTTTTCGTCTCCTCCAACATATTTAATATGCAAGTCCAGAATATGGATCGTTAGTTTTTTCTCCAAGTTTTATGAATTATTGAAATAGAGTTGAATTTGTCAAATTGAAACAATAAATGATATTAATAAATTGCGGATTAATGTTTTTAGTGTATATTCATTTTAGGCTTATTTATTTATTTATTTATTTATTTATTTATTTATGAATTTGATCCAAATTAATTTGATTGAAATAATCATAAAAATGATAACTTATTATGTATATATAAAAATATATATTTAATATAACGTGTCCCAACGTGTCGGAATTCTCTGTTTTTTTAGAAACAACGTGTTCGCATGTCGTGTCCTGTCATGTCGCGTGTCGCGTGTCAATGTCGGTGCTACTTAGTCATGGGATTGCACGTCTTCAAGCATGAAAGTTGAATTTCTTGGTGACTCCACATTTGGCATATTTGTCATAAATTCAATGCTCGTTATTAAATACGGAAATTTTTTAAATGAAGTAAGATACTTAGTCGTGGAGAATTAAGTTGCGGTTATTGATGATTTGCTCTATATGGCTTCTAGATAGGCAGGGTGATTTAATGATATGGTCATGTTTGCCTCCAAATTTAATTAGCAGAAACTCCTTTCAATCAACCCTTTGATTGATAGATTACAAACATATATGATCTTCGCTCACATGAAATTTGAATATTGTCAGAATTTTCATTTAAAGATAGATAAATAGAAGAAAACACGACCCTTAATTATAGTAATGCTAGCCCTACCATTACAGACAAATGAATTTTCGATAGTTATTATCTAAAAAGCATTGTGAACATGGAAAATATTAGCACATGCTCCTAGACACTAATGAAATTATGATAATTGTACTTTGACCATGAAAATTCGATTTTTAAGTTTAATTTTAGGAGTATTTTCATGCTAAGTCTTGTATATTATGTCGCCTAGGCAATTGAATGCTCCGAATTTTCGAGTATTTCAATTTGCATAATTTCTTCAATCGAGTAATTTTTGTCATTAATAAATGCAAGAACTTAGATGTGGTGCTGGCATGCTGATGTTACATTTTTCTTGCTAAAAAATAAAAACTACAAGAAATTTTTAAATATTCATTATTTCTCATTAACATATTTGAAGATTTTGATGAAAAGAAAAGCGGAAAAGAGAGATGGAAACAAAAAGGGTTGAGGTAAAACTGAAAATTAAGTGCTGAAAATTTAAGTACTAATTTATATGACTTGTTTGATGATAATTTAAAATGAAGAGTAAAATATTATCAATCCCTTACCAAAAATGGAGAAAATATCATTATTGGTAGGTTTTCCAATATATTTGGTAAAAATCTAATTTCTATCGATTATTTTTATATTGAATAATTTGGTAACACTTCATTTACTTACTAGATTAAGAGGAATATCAACTTAATTAGGTCATTTAAGTCAATTCTATTTTAAGATTATCAAACAAGTTCAAAAGGAGAGAAAGAGGGAGAGGGATAGGTTTAAGATGGACAATTCCCTCTCACTAAAGAGAGTGGCAGGCCCTTGCCAAGAGCGTACCTAGCCCTACCCAGGGTGAATTGATGCGGGGTGAGATTTTATGAGATTGCCGAACATGTTTGATGGAATGAAAATGTTTGACGTGTTCATGGAGAAAAAGAACTTTAGGATAGAAGAGTTCACCACGGAGGCATAAATTAATACTCCTCCAAGGATAAAGAAGTCAGAGGCTCATCTCCAATGAGCTGGATAAAGAATCAAAAGAATGACTCACTAGAAAGAAATTTTTCTGTATTATCAACTCACAAATTTGCATCCATATGACTAAGTGATCCTCTTAATTATAGAGGAATAAGGACACTAATATAGGAACATTAAACTAGGAAACCGTAACCTAGGAAACATCAAATTAGGAAAAAATAAACTAGAAAACCTACGTATAATAGGAAATATTTGACTCAGCTGAATGATTTTTCATTCTTCAATCTTTTTGAAACTCCCTCTTTTGGATGCCTTCTCTTTATTAGAATTCGCTGCTCCCGCGTCGCGAACCACCGAAGCTAGCAACATCCTCTACTATCGCAGGGGCTGTTATCTCTTGGCGATAACAAAGAGTGTTCTTCCACCTTCCAGCGGTTATCCCCAGGTGAGAAACTCAAGAGAATAAAAATGGAGGGAAAAAAAGAAGAAATTTTTCATCTTCATTTTCAAGTGAGAAGCAAAATCATCATGGTAATGTGGCCGTTGCAATACTCGTTTGGCTGGCTGAAGAGAAAACTATGCTTTTTTCTTCTTCTTTTTTGGGTGATGAAAACTATGCCTTGAATAGCTATAAAGTTATATACATCAGAGAATAGATATGGTTTGCGTTGAAAAATACATTTTTGCTGTCACATTCATAGTCTGAAATTTTTTAGATTCAAAAAACGGTAAATTACCAAAAGTTATCTTTTCCCGCTGAGAAAAGAAAGAGATAAATAGATTAATATATAGGAGAAATAAATAAAATGCTTCATTTGTTTCAAAAAAATGAATAATTTGAAAATATTTTCCTAAAAATCATCGCCTATATTGCTTGAAATATTTGTTAATGAAAAAAAGTTCTCATGATCAATAATAATTTATGTTTAAATATTTTCGTGAACGAATAAAATATTTTCGATAATGATAACCTTTTTGTTGACTAATTATTTCACGCGAAACGAGTAGAGTTTAAGTAACATTTTCTTTAACACTTTGTTTGTTTTGCAAAAAAATTTGTTTGGAAAACTTTTCCTATAAATAATTGTTTACACTTTGCTTACAAAAATAAATGAATAAAAAATATTTTCATCGTCTATGAAAATGTCAAGACATAAATTATTGGCGATAATGAAAATATTTTTTATTAACTAATTATTTCGATGCGTGTGATTATTTTTAGAAAATTGTTTTTCAAATCATTTATTTTTTGTGAAACAAACGTAAACTAGAGAAAAAAACCAAGTGTCATATTCATATAGAAGGTTTGATATGATCCAATTTGAAAAGGGTATCCAAGACATATATAATCCCAATTAGAATTTGGATGGTTTCCTTTTATTCTTCAAAAGCACCCTTTGAGATGAAATAATTTAACTTTGATTAGGGCTGGGGATTCATCCCGGCGCGAACAAACATTTTTTTTCTTCCATTTCTAGTCATTTTCTATTTAGTATTGATAAGCATTGTACATATGCTAAGTTGAATTGGAACTATTAAATTTGGAATGTCTAATGTGAGATACACATGAATCCCACTAAGTCGATCTGATGTTAACACACTTTTCGAATAATTTTTCATTCTCTGTGCCTTTTTCTTTTCGAACTTAAGGTTACTTATGTACTTTGGCCAAAATTAGGTGATTGCTAATTCTTATTTTTGGTTTTCCATGAAAATATTTCAAATCAAACTACCACTGGTTACAAAAAATTAGTTCATTTATAGGAAAGTAGAATACTAAACCTTTTGTTTTGAATCTCCTCCGAGTCATATAGCTCTTCGGATTATCACTAGGTCCACTGATAATATGATAATAAGTTGGTTATCTGCCAAATAAATTATTTTTTTTGAAAAGGAGGGATACTAGTTTTCTCTCAGATGGAAAAAAAAAAAAAAAAAACAAAATTGAGTAATGTGATGGTTCCATCACTTTTGCCTGTCTCCGCCATTCGATTTCCCCTTGGAACTGGGCAATTTGATTATCTGGTATTAAGAGGACGTAAACTTTTATATATGTTGAAAATCACAGCATCAAGTTTCACTAAACAAAAAGGTGGGGTTTCTTAAAAGAAAAAAAAAAGTAGGATGTTCACCTTTTTTATATTACTAGAATAAAAGGGGCAAAGCCAGTGGTTGGGAGGTTGGGATGGGGACATTGAAGTCTAAGGATCAAACCCCAGCAAAACCCGAAGAAAAAAATAGCAATAGGAAGAAACCTTCCAATTGGTTTTGAACCTATTGCACGTATGTTAGAGCAATCCTAAACTTTTCGAATTTGCAATTTAGTTCTTAACATTTGTACATCGTTGAAGCTTTTTAGCTAATATTTGTCAAAAATTTTCGAATTTGCAATTTAGTTCTTAACATTTGTACATGGTTGTAGCTTTTTAGCTAATATTTGTCCAAAATTTGGTGATGTACCATATAGGACAATTTCATATATGAGTGTCAATAGCTTATCATCTAATCTAGAATGGTTAATTGTATGCTAGAGCAATCCTAAACTTTTTGAATTTGCAATTTAGTTCTTAACATTTGTATATCGAATTTGCAATTTAGTTCTTAGCATTTGTACATCGTTGTAGCTTTTTAGCTAATATTTGTCAAAAAATTTTCGAATTTGCAATTTAGTTCTTAACATTTGTACATGGTTGTAGCTTTTTAGCTAATATTTGTCAAAAATTTGGTGATGTACCATATAGCACGATTTCATATTTGAGTGTCAATAGCTTATCATCTAATCTAGAATGGTTAATTGTATGCTAGAGCAATCCTAAACTTTTCGAATTTGTAATTTAGTTCTTAACATTTATACATCGTTGTAGCTTTTTAGCTAATATTTGTTAAAAACTTTTCGAATTTGCAATTTAGTTCTTAACATTTGTACATGGTTGTAGCTTTTTAGCTAATATTTGTCAAAAATTTGGTGATGTACCATATAGCACGATTTCATATTTGAGTGTCAATAGCTTATCATCTAATCTAGAATGGTTAATTGTGAAAGCATGTGTCAAAATTTTATCCACACTATATGGTAATCAAGTACAAGACGTCAAACATGAAAATTTCTTTCTAAACGACACATTAAAAAGGTTGTCTAACGTTTTGTCATGGCCAAGCAGAGAATATTGTTTTCCACATCTAATTGTCTTCAATTTTTTTTTTTTTGTAATGGTCTTCAAGTTTTTTTTTTTTTTGGAACTAAAATGGTCTTCAAGTTAAAATGGTCCTAAATTGTACAATTTTTTTGACAAGATTTTGCCCCTCGAAACTAAAAAGCAAAATGTTTGTAAAATAATTTTTGTATTTCAACCAAGTCACGATATTTAGTAGTAACAAAGTGCAAATATGATTCTTTGATGTGATTTATGATATTTTACAAAGACCTAAGACATTTTTGCCATATACGAGTGTAGAATGTTGTAAAATGTTACTTTTTATAATTCCTGATATCACAACATTTTACTAATATACATACAGCATTAATCTTTTCCAATAGTATAAGGTCACGATGGTTTGTTGTAACTATAATGAAAAATGTCATAAAACAAAATTAGAGGATTTTGTGTACCGTAAAAATCTCGTTTGATAATTTCCAAAAGCTCGCTCAGTTGCCCACTCTTTAAAAGGGCTTTCTGGAGTCATAATTCGACCGTCATTGACCGGGAATAAGACAGGGTTTCTTAGAAAAGTTTAAAAGAAAAAGAAAAGAGAGAAGAAATCCAACCAAACAAAAAGGAAAAATAAAAAGGCAATATAAGTCAAGGTGGGCCTCCTCCATTCGATCTTGATCGTCCATTCAGGTCGAGGTGGGCCTCCTCCATTCGATTATCGTCGGATGGGGTTCCTACAATGACTATATGTGCATCCCTTGTCTTTCCTGTGCACATTCACGGTAAACTTAGTCTCTGACGCAGAGCTGAAGGAAGCACCAACTCTCTTGGTTGAAAAGCTAGCAACATATCGATGTCCAACATCAACTCTCAGAGGTTAGTTTTAGTTTTATTTTATTATTTTTTTAATTTTTTTTTTTAATTTTTTTTTGCATTTGAACAGTCATAATTTATGTCATTAGATAGAACTCTTCATTATATGCACACGTGTGTCTTGCTCCCTATGAGCTATTAGAGCTAGGAATCCATCTTGTCCACTTGAGAACCGAATCGGACAGGTTGGATGGGACTGGTTGTATATATTTTGTTTTTCTTTGTTTCTTCTAATACATGCATAGAATTTTGGTGACAATTAGCTGAAAATGCAGCATAATTAATGAAACTGATGGGTTTGTTTTGCCTTGGTTATCATGTAAATCACTCCCCTTTAGAATGTTCATTAATCTGCTGACCATTTTGGTTTCATATGTTGTCGATCGCTTTGCTTTATTTGCTTGTTTGGCAAATACTCATTCTGATCTTTCTCTGATACGATTATGCTTCTCCTTCATTACTTTTGAGGCTATCTCCTGTGGCGGTCATGCTTTCACATAGTCCATTGTTTGCTTGGTTGGACTGGGACCGATGCACACCCTTATGAACTATACCCTCCTTTTGATCAAGAGCAATTGGTACACTTGGCTTTTTATGTTTGTTGATCACGGGTTGCAATTGATCCGTTTAGACTAATTATATGGACTTTGCATGTTGCTAATGCTGAGCTCTAGTTTCTAATTTTGGATTAGCATATGGTATGACCGGTAGTAATGCAATTTGGGAGTAATTGTCATGATGATATTTCATAAGTACAATTATTTCTACAGTTTTATAAGTAAGCTTCAATAAAGATTGTACTACAAGCTGGTATTATTTATTTACCTCATAAACTAATGATTTCAAATTTCATTGTTCTTTTTGGTAGATTCGGAGAACAAGAAGATGCCATCGCTAAAAAATGTAAAGGTTTCTTGATATCCTCACTTAAATGGTCATTTGCTCTTTTTGGAGCAAAGGATTTACTTTTGAACAAGCAAGTGACATTCATCACAATAGCTATCGCTCTCATTGTGCTCTTTGGCATCTGTTTGCGAACAACACGTAGCGATGGTGGAAAGACATTCATCAATTTCACATTTCTCATATTTGGATGTGGTGTTGTTGGAGTAGCAATTGACTTGATCATACTGAATTTTTTTGTCAAGTGGGTTATCTATGGTTTGTTCCTTGTTATGGTAGCAACAAATCCCGAGTACCAACCAACTTACCAGGAGATGAAACAGCTCTTCAAGTCAATGTGTGAAGAAATTTCTTTGAGACTCAAAAACTTGTTCATTCAATCACAAGGGATTATCAAAGAACTTTCGAAAATTATTATTGCAAACCAAGAAGAACCATCGATGAATGACAACACCGTGACTCGACTTGATGGCGGTGATGGAAGCGGAGTTGGGGAGGAGATCGTCTAGTTGATCTCGAGATGGAATTTGACACCCTTGATCTCTTTTCCCCTTGTATTTCAAGATTTTTGTATGTCATGCGACCTGAATGTTCGAGCTTTTTTGTCTATGTTATGTGTTTGTATGATATAAAATCAGCCAGCCTCATATCATGATTCTAAAGAGATGTTACATCCATTATATTTGAGATCTAACACATAACAAGTTTTTGAATTAGATAAATCTCACTCGAAAAATGTCGATGATGCTTACTATGAGTGTTATGCAAGTGTCCAATAGGTGATTACTTCATTATTAATTTTTGAGGAATCCCACTAAAAAAAAAAAGGTCATTATACTCTGTTAACATTTATAGACTAACAAGCCATAGGTTTTTCGAACAAAAAGATAGGTATAGGTTTGGATTGGGAGGACATTCAGTCACCTCCTTCTGATGTTGGGGTTAAGTTTTGTTCGAAGCATTTCACGCGTAAAACCCTAAATATATTCAGCTGTTGTGGAGGAGTGTCCCATGTTGACACTTAAATTTTACTATTTTATTTATGATTTAATAATATACAAAATTATGAATTAATTGATAAAAAGAAGAAGAAGAAGTAAAGGGTAAAATAAATAACTTTCATTAAAATGCATTGTGTATGTTTTCATTAAAATCCGTTATGTGTAGAAATTAGGAGCATTTACACAACTATCACTACTTATTAAATCTAATTTTTTTATAAAAAAATTGAAAAAAAAAAAAAGACGGAGACGAAAGCGAAGCCAGGCCGGGGCTAGGTCGGCCCGGCCTTTTTTTCTCTCTCTCTTTATCCATTTCCATTTGCTTGGGCCTGGCTCAGCTTACTTCATTTTTTCCTTTTCTTCTCCGGCCCAATCTTCTTATCTTCTTCCACTCTCTCTCCCTCACGCTCTCTGCAGAAAGAAGGAAAAGCAAAGTACTAGCCAGAGGAGACGGGTATGGCGAGGGAGCAGAGGAGGCAGTGGATCGCGCAGCATGATCCCAGGGTCGGAGTCAGGCCGGCAAGGCAGCTGGGGTGGCAGGATCCATGCGCGCTTGCTGGTCGAGCTTAAAAGCGAGAGGGGGCTTCTGGTTTTGAGAGAGAGAGCTAGCTAGAGAAAAGGAGAGCCACTCAAGAAAGGAGATCGGAGAGAGAGCTTGAGGGAGAGAAGTGCTTGAGAGAGAGTGGAGAGCAAGAGTGAAGTTCGACCATGCACGGGATCCCGCTCCCCGACGCCCTTCTTCTGGGTGTTTTTTTTTTGTGTGTGTTCAAACCCCTTTGACCCGAGGATCTCGTCTCGATGACACCAGGGCGGCCGGCCATGGCTCGATCCGTCTCTGGCCCGCCTGCCGGCCACCGTCAGCAAGTCAAGTAGGGCTCCGTTACCTAAGCGCACTAGCGCGTTCCATGTTGCTCTATTTTTTAGAGCAAAAGGAGGGAGACGTTCCGTGAAGTGAAGAAGGAGTGAAGGAAGAAGAGAGTGCAGCAGAAAAGACAAAATAGGGAAAAGCAAAAATAAAAAATTAATTAAAAATAATATTAATATTTAAAAACAGAAAAGGTTTTTTTTTAAAAAAATAGGTTTTATCCTTTTTAGGGTGAGTTCGGGTCGTCGGATCCGGTTTACCCGGTCCGAACCCGTTTTCCCGAATATAATAATATTAAATATTAAAAATATATTACAAATTTCAAAAAAATCAATTTTTTTAATTTCGAAAAAATAATAAAAATTCAAAAAAATTTCGAAAATTCAAAAATTTCAAAGAACATTAAAAAAAGTTCAAAAAATTTCAGAAAATATTCAAAATTCGAGTTTTTTTAAATTAATTAAAAAGAAAAACTAGAAAATTAAGGAAAATTAGAAAATTCTCAGAAAATTCCGAAATTCAGAAAAGTCTAAAAAATTTCAATAGTGATCAGAAAGACACCAAAAAAAAAAAAAAAAATCAAAAGGTTTTGGAAAATTCAAATATTCATTTTTCCAAAAAAAAATCCAAAAAATTCTAAAAAAATTAAAAAAAAATCTTCAAAAAGATTAAAATTAATCTCTTGGTTTATTTTCTCCTAAAAAAATGGAAGTCTTTCAATTTAGAATCCTGCTCGAGGGTTTTAGTTGTCCTTAAAGATGAATATCCTTGATTGTGCAATTTTGGTAAGTTGATTTTTGCTTCCCTTTAGTCTAGTTAAGATTCATGTTTATCTTTTCTTTGATCCATGCAATTTATTTAATCGCTTTTCTTGGCTACTAATTGTTATTTTAATGATTATACATCCGTATAATCACTTCACATGTTAATGGATATGTATAAAATTAATCTAGATTGCTTGACAAAAATATTTTTTTATTTAAAAAATAAACAAGATTAGGTACCGAAATGGCACTAATTAGTTAATTAGTGTAATGAAGTCTCCGAACTTAGATTCTCCGATTCCGTAGAAAGTGAGGAATACTCTCATGTCTTACAAAATTCCTACGAATTCTCCAATGTCGCGCAAGGTATGGGCTTGGGAGAGTCCGTGCCTAATCATGGCCCATAAGCCAGTCTTTTAGGCAATGCCCCTAAACCTATTCCCTCCCCCCGAGGGGTAGATAGGTTGTGACACATCCTATTTCTCGAAAGGGTAGACTAGTCGAGGTCAAAAAACCATTTGATTGCTAAATTACAAAAGAGTTATACACTTAGTTATAGCATATCACGGTTACAACAATATAATTAGAGAATGATAGAAAATTTTCCGTGATTGAACACGTTCAAAAAAGTAGATTTTAACAAAATAAAAAAAGACAGAGATTATTTTAGGATATCTAAAAAAATGTGAGTTTTATCAATGATACTATTTGACAAGAATTTGTAGCTCCAAATAGATACCGAAAGGGGAGACGAGAAAGGAGAGACCAAAAGAGGAGGAAGAAGGAAACACATTGGAAACTGCATATGCCCTCCCAGTCCCAGACATCTTCTTTCCTCTCCCCCTCCCTATCTAGACGGACTCCCTCCTAAGCCTCCCCTCCTGCCTTTTTCACGTTCCTATGCCACTGTCTTATTTCTAGACTTCCCAATATTTATTGGTCAACGCCATCAATACGAGTGGGGGTTAATACCATACATTTATGATAAATTTATTTAAAATAAAATTTTAATCATAAAAAATCACAAATTGATATATTTATGATAAATTTACCATCCGTTAGTTTATAGTAAATTGGATTAATATAAAAAAAAATCATAAACGGTTACACCTATGACAAACGGAGGCTAAAACCTTAAACCGATATACCCGTAAATTATCACGTATTACCCAGCTCAACAATTTATTTGATGGTAAAATTTAGCATAAACTAATCGAGGATAAATTTGTCATACGTATACTAATTTGGGGTTTGTCGTGGTATTAATTATTTATTTAATTGACCGGATGAGATTTCTTGTTCACAATTCATTTGATTTACTATAAGCTTTTAAAACTTGAGCAAAAAAGGGGAAGCACAGTATGTGTTTTTCATTTATCTTGCAATTAACTCCTTATCCCTTTTCAAAGTATTTATGTAAACCCTTTCATTCATACTATTAACTTTTTCAATTTCAATGGATAAAGTATCTTGGAACAAGGAAATACCTTCCTTTTTGAAAGATTGTTTCAACAACTAGATAAAATAATAATAAAAAAGAGTCCAAACTTTCCATTTCGACGGTAGGCGTAAGTAATTTGCTATTAAGGATATGGCCACTAAGCATAGCAATAATATGAAATCTATTATCGATTTTTTTTTTTTCAACCCTTTAGAACTTCTTCTTCTTTTTTTTTAAATTTATTAAGAGCAATGGAAGGGAGGTGTTGTAGGAGTAATACACCTTCTAGGTGGAATTGCCATCACATGGACGTTCTTATGAGCAAGAATTTTTATCTGCTTAGCCCTACCCTCCTCCTATATCCGAGTGACAGGTTTTTATAGGGACTGGACGGTTTAATTCACAATGGGTGCTCTTTTTATGATGAGGGTCAAAACAAATCCCATAGCTGACAATCAATGTTAGTTAAAAGAAATATCTATGGTTAGAAAGCAGAGTCGATATGTATAATTGGCCTGGTGAAATCAAGTACCACTAAAGTATGTCAATAATTTAACATTTCAAACTTCATTTTGAATCCCATATTATAAAACTGTTAAATTTTCTTGACACTTCTCTAAAAATACTAAAGTGGCAAAACGTCATGGCCCTTCACAAGCTTGCTATCTGTCAATTTCTGATTGGATGCCATCTTTTTTTTAAAAAAAATTATATAATATGCGTCGTAGTGGAATTACGAATGCATTTCGATGGCCCGGAGGTCGTGGACTATGGACTAAAGAGCCCATTCAGATGGGAGGTGCCAGGTTACGTTCCCTAGGCACATCGTCCCAATTATTCTTTTCCAATCTTTTTTTCGTATTTTTCTCTTTCTTTCCTTAGTATATTCTATGTAGTATGGACACGGCGACACGACACGTGATGTGATACGACACGACACGTGACACGTCATTTTTCAAAAAGAAAGAATTCCGACACGTTAAATATTAAATAAATATTTTTAATTTTAAATTTACAAATAAATAGATAAAGAGTTTACAATAAATTTATACTAATAATATTAATAAATTTTACACTTTTTTTATTTCATTATCCCAAATTTATATTTATTTTTCGAAATTCTCCCCTCCCCCAAATTTACTTTTATTTTTCGAAACCACCCCCTGCTTCCAAACTTCCCTCGTCTCTTTCCCTCCCCCAAATTTTTTTCACTTTTTTTTTCCCTCCCCACCACCTGACAGCCCATCACTTCAGCCTCCCTCCTGTCACTTTCCCCTCCCTCCAACACGCCAAATCCTTTTTTATTCTTTTCAAAACCCTAACAGCGCGGCACGACGCCTTCTTCTCCTCCTCCTGGCGTCCTTTTTTATTATTTTCCTTCTCAAAAGTTCAAAACCCTAGCAGCGCGGTGCCTTCTTCTCCTCCTCCTCGCCTCCTCCTCACCGCACGACGCCTATCTCCGAAAGCATCGAAGACTCGATCAAGAAAAGCACCAGCATTCACCAAAGGAGCGGAAAAGGGAGTAACCCAGAAAAAGTTTCAGTGAAAAGGAATCGGAAAAGAAGGCGAAATGCGCGGTCCCTGTGCGCCGAGAGGCTGCACACCGCCGCGAACTCCTCCTCCTCCCCCTTGTCGCTGCCGCCGCCGCCCTCCCCACGCGCCCTCCCTCCTAAAGTTTCTCCTCACGGCCCTCGCCCTCTTTCTCTGGCCGTCTCTCGCCGTCACGGGCTCGCCTTCGCTCGCGGCCTCATCTCTACTCCCTCGCCCTCGCCTCCACCCTCCATTTTCTTTTGGACACGCGTGTCAACAAAAGTTGACCGTGTGTTGACAAATCCGACACGCGTTGACTGCGTGTCGGAGCGTGTCGACGTGTCTGTCACGCTCCGACACGTGTCGGACACGATACGGAGGCCTATGGAACGTGTCCGTGCATCATAGAGTATATTCACAAATATTGAAATAAATAATATATGATAAATATATAAAAATATATTCTAAAAAAATGAAAATTCGTTGTCCTATGATGTAATTATTAAGGGTCAATAATAAGATTTATATTTGAAGTTATTGAAAACTAACAAATGATTCATGAACTACGATGGAAATATATATATTCTTATATCTTATATGAATATAACATTACTTCAAACATTTTTTATGTAAAAAAATTCTTCTTTGCATTGATTGATAATTCAGCGGTGTTATCTTTAAATGTTATAGCTAAATTAAAATTTCATTTTGAGGTAGTAGTCATTGAAAATTAATAAATGACTTGTAAAGGACGATAAGAATAGATGTATACATGTATTCTTATTTCTAATTTATCAACATTAATTTAAACGTTCTTTACATGACAAATTTTTCTTTGAATCGATTGATATTTCATCCATATTATGTACATATGATATATCAATTAAAATTTTATTTTATGGCATTAGTCATTGATTATAATATAATGAAAGCTTATTTTGGGAGGGTATTGCTTTTGCTCTCCTATGGAGTTCAAAGTCTTACTTTGCTCATTCTTTTGTTGATTTATGAAAACAACAATGAATTTATCTTTGCCAGGGAGAAAACATTTAATTCACATTATCATGTAGTCCAACACATCAATTTCGATAAATTTAAAGAAAAATTCCAAATAAATATATTTTTTTTAGTCAAACAAATAAATATTTAAAGTGGGGCATTTTCTCAAGAAAAGGCTCAAAATAGATTTTGTTTCAAATAATAACCTAAAATGATTAAGCAAATCTTAAATAAGGGTCTAAGATAGCTAGCTAGCCAAATGTTCACTAGCCAATATTTTCCGGTGACTAAAATGGGGCACTTTGTTCGAAATTTGCAATACGATAAAAAATTTAGAAAATCCCCAAATTTAATTTAGATTAGATTCTTCCTTCAATTTTTCACTTTCTTCTTCCTCTCCCATTGCTCCTCAAGAAATTGCTCCTCGCCCGATATGCGTCACTTCACGCCTGGTCCTCGCCCCTCCTCACCCAATCCTCCTCACTCGTCGCCCGCTCCTTGTGAGCTTCAGTCCATCGTCCACTGTCCACCGTTATCTCTTTGTTCCCACGTTTCCGTCGTCTGGGAGCTTCAAGTCCTTTTTTGCGAGCCCATGCTTATTCATCTGTCTAATTATTAATCACATCCTCGTTGGATTATTCTTTCGATTGTGATTTGAGAAACGGCTTTTTGATGTTGCAGGTAACGGAGGCCGATCTTCCTGGAGGAATGGCACAAGACGGTCTTCATCGAATGGTTTGTCGCTCTTCCTTTTAGGCTTATACTAGTTTTTGTGGGCTTTCCCTTGTTAAGTTACTTTGAACAGGAATGTAGCTTGAGTCTGGCATGCTCCCTTTGTAAGGTTTGTGCTGTTGATTTAAGTCTTTTTACACATACATACACGAGCTTTAATTTTCTAAAAGCTCTGAATTGTGATCAATTTTAAGATGCTATGCTGATAACAGGTCGGATAATGGGCAAATCAAGGTTATAGGCATAGTCCGATAAGGCCGATGTCAAGTCTGCTAGGACAACCAATAGGCATGCACCTCCTATTAAACCGGGAGATAGGGGACGACGGACTGAAGCTCACGAGGAGCGGGTGGGGAGTGAGGAGGATTGGGTGAGGACCAGGCCTGAAGCGGCCGAGGATCAGGTGAGAAGCGATTTGCTTGAGGAACAACGGGAGCGCCTCGACGGGGGAAGAAGAAAAGTGAAAAATTGAAGGAACAACCTAATCTAAATTTGGGGATTTTCTTCATTTTTTACCCAATTGCATGTTGGTTGGCCCATGATCTTAGGACTTTATTTGAGATTGAATTAGCCACTTCATATTCTTATTTGAAATAAATCTACTTTGGATTTTTTTTTTAAAAAAAAAGAAGATGTACTTCATGCTCTTATTTAGAATTTTCCTTAAATTTGATATGCAGACATAATGATTGACAGAAGTCCTTCAGACCTTTTAAGATTTAAAATGTTATAGCATTACATCATACACTATTTTAAATTGCTTTATTCCTAGAAGATTAAATGTTAGATTTAAGTATGTTGATTTTCTACCAATGGACACTTTAATGATTTATACTGTGGTAATGCGCGGACCCTCTCTAGCAATTCATTGCTCTATTTTATGGGGCTAAAATCACGTTTGCAAGTTCCAATCATACATTAATTTGTTAACACTTTTTTCCGTATAGCTAGTGTGAAAATGAAAGTTGATATTTTTACTCTAAAAAGTCGTGCAAATTATAAACAAATCTAGCAAAGCTTGGCGCCCAGCCAAAAAAATAAAAATAAAGGATGCTTTTCCATTAGAATAAGAATCCTCATAAAGGAGAACATGGATGTTAGGAAGATTTCCTATCTTTAAACTACATTACCGATCCAATTCAAACTTAAAGCCCATATTGAGTACGTGCATTAGAAAGTGTCTGCATTTAACATTTAATAAAGTTACACTTTCTATACCTTGGACAATTTAATAACATTAAAGTGATACTTTGGGACCTTTGACGATTGAATAATATGACAGTGATACTTTTGGACATCACTATCATCAGCGCCAAGCCCATTTCAATGACGCTAATGTCACATTATTCAATTGTTCGAAAGCATTAAGAGTGAGCGGTTTCCAGTTCCGATTCAATTCCGTTTGTAACCTGGAACCTGGAACCTACCCTCGGGTACAAGTTCCTCATCTTTTGTAACCTGGAACCTACCCATCATAACCAAGAACCTATAACCTACCCTATCACGGGTTCTAGGGTTGGTTTCAGATTCCAATAGGTTCTCTCTTCTTTTTCTTCTTCTTCTTTTTGTTTTTTATTTATTATTTATTTATTATTTATTATTTATTATTTTTCATTTTCAGATTTGAACTATAATGAAGAAGGAAAGAGACAAACCAAAGCTTCTATGTCCATAAATTGCCATAGCCTCAACCATATCTTCCATAAAAGTGCTTCCCACGCCTGATGTCCCAATCAACACCGTTGGTTTAATTACCTAAGACAATAAGAAAGCATTAGAATAAGAACCCTAGACAACAAAGAGAGACTTTGAGACCACTCTCAAATGCATCTCAAATATCATGCCTGGAATTTGAACAATATCAGTGAATTTTGCAGCATTAGAACCAAGGATATAAGAAGATGAAGAAGATGAAGAAGGTGTTTCGTTGAATTCCAAAATCCTGGTAGATACATACAAAATGTGCAGGGATTTTTTGATATAGACAACATATGTAGAAACTGGAGAGTCACAATTTCAATTTGACTTATTGCTTTGCCCATAAGGATCCCTCAACTGACTCATCGGCCTTTTGTTAGAAGAAAAAGAGACAAAATTTCAGCATTATATCAACTCCATCTCCTCATGGTCCCACTCACCCAATGCTAAGTCTGGCTTCTTTCAGGCTGTTCTACTTGCAGAAGCTCAATATTTAGTTCAAAGTGGCTCCTGGCTGGAAAAGGAAAACACAATTACTCTTGGGAATAAATCATATTTACCTTTCAACAACATGTAATGACACTTTCAGAGATGCCAAATGCAGCTGAACTCCAGCTAGCATGCAAATACATTGAAAACCTCAGTTAGGATTGGAATTGAAATCTTAAAAGACGCAATAAAATTCAAGCAAGCTCTAAGAACTAGGCATTTGGTGGTATGTTCAGATCCTAAACACAAAATTTGTTAATTCCCAATGACATCATTTGATGACTTGCTGATTTGATGGCCATAATAAAGGTACTCATGTCACAACAAAAATGATTGTTAGTCATGATCAAGAATACAAAGACTACTGGTATCTCAGCCATTCCCTTTTGACCGTAGCCAACCTTTGGAGGAACGATCACTGTTCTCTGAAAAAGGACAAAAGTTCAAGAACAATAAGACAGAGAAGATTTGACAAGGAAAATACAACAGCACTAGTCAAAGGGTAAGCAATTCAGGTATTGAATGGCAAACTAGCCATATTGGTGAATATTTACTGCCGTCAGGAACCAAGAGAAAATCACATTTCCACCCGCTTTCATCCCTTCTGTTATTGAGTACATAGCAGGTGGCAGCTTAGGAGCTGCCTATGCTGAAAATAATCCATTTGGATTATCTACAAATCCACGCTTGCGTTCCTTTCCTAGAGGAGATCCTACCTCGAATTCATATGGCTAATAATGCCAAGTAAGCTTGCACATTAGCAAAGCATTTGTCCAGATAAGGCACAAGTCAAAAACGAGGGAAATTTCTCTATAACAAAAAAAAAAAAAAAAAATGAATGAAAAAAGAAAATCCAAAGTATAAGACCTGAGCAATGATGCGATTTCCAACTAAAAGCTTAGATTCTCGACTTGATACAGTCGTAATACCATGATAAATACAGTCAAAATGCACCTATAACAGAGGATTGAACACAGAATGTTACCAGTTCATATATTGCTCAAGGAAATATAAACAGAAAACCAACATCAACAAACTTAGACCGTCGATCCTTTTGTAGCTACTGGACCCTTTCCCTCAATGATATCATAGTATTTCACTCCATCAGTTGTTGCAAGTATTGGAATTGCTTACTAAAATTGAACAGATATGATGCTAAAATGCGACTTCCTCTCGTGAAACATAAGAGAACCCTTTTTCCCCACTGATCTGGCAGCTTAGATTTCAATTCTTTTATGCTATGTATGGTGAATAGGAATTACGTTTGAGCGGTGAGGGGTGACGGCGTCTAGCGGCGGTGTCGAGGGAGGTTCGGTGACGGCGAGCACGTGGCGACGGCGGTGTGACGTTGACGAAGGTATGAGTCTCATGGCACCAATGGCGGCACGAACGGCACGGTGAAGACGGCGGCAGTCATGGCTCAACCCATAGCCAATCGATTCGAGCAAAGGTGGGGGCGGTTCGGAGCAACGACGGCCTAGACAGTTGAGCGAGCGGCAACAAGAGGTGGTGACGGTGGCTTGGGGACGGCGGTGGTGGCTCACGGCGGCGCGACAGCTCGTCGAATGAGTGGTGGGTGGTAGGGGTTCGGTGGCCAAGAGGTGGTGGTTAGTAGGGCGTGGGGCGGCGGTGTGGTAGTGGGTGAAGCAACAACCAGCAAGAGGAAGGAAGAAGAATAAGGGGTGGGGCAGTTTCGGCCGAGACAAGGGGAAAGAGAAGAGAGAGAGAGAGAGATGAAAAGAAAAAGTAGGGGGGGAAGTGACGTGAAGAGGAAAAGGGGGAGAAAAGAAAGAGAGAGAGAGAAAAAGAAAGGGGAAGGGGGAAGAATCGGCACAAGGGGGGAAAAAGAGAGAGAGAGAAAAGAAAAGGGAATGGGGAAGAATCGGCAGAAGGGGATTAAATTTTTATTTTATTTTGAACCTGACCGGTTCCGGTTCTCAGAAAAGAGAATTGGGAACCAGAACCGGTCTCTTTAGAATCGGGAACCAAACTAAATCCTTCGGTGCGGTTCTCCGATTCCCGGGTAGAATCGGGAACTGCGCTCACCCCTAGAAAGCATCACTTCATCTACACTTTCTAAGAGACTTCCTTATTCACTAAACAAGACCTCCATATATACCCTGCAATCAATGCGATTTCATTGAGCTCCAGAAATGATAGATCATATGGTGACACTTAGAAAGGTACATAATTCATTCGTGTAAATATGCTTTAAGAACTTTGCTCAAAATGCAAATTAACTAGCTAATTTTTTTCCCCTTTAGATTCTATTTTTTTTCAAGTGATTTCTTCTTGATTTAATATAGAACGACGAGCAACTACAACAGTAGTGACTATAAAAGCAATTTGATTCAATTGAGAGATTTCACATTATATTTGCCTCATTAAAGTTGCTCTTCATCATGCATTTTAATTTACAGAATCCCAAGGCACTAAGCTTTGTGGTTTAGCAATTTTACATCCTTGTAAATTTATCTAGCTCAAAGCACTGGTTGAAGTGATTGAAATTGCGAGCCTGAATTGCATATCATGGTACTTGTACATTATTTTTGGAACTCTTGATTTCGACTTGCTTCTCTGCATGAGCTTATATTTGGCCATGTGGCTGGTCGTCAATATATACTTGTTAGTGTTTTTTTTGGCATCATCCAATATGCTCGCACAAGGTTCCGACTTGTTTTAAGAGATTGTTTAGCTGTTCAATGGTGTGCCATTGTTCGAAGTTCAATTTGATTTTTGAAGCTCCTACAATCGTATTGTGCTTGTGTGTCACTTTTGTTGAATAATACTTCCGGTTTAAGGAAAGGAGAGTGTTATCAATGGGCCAAAGTCATTGGGCCAAGCTTCTTGTTCAGTCGTCAATAATAACCTGTATTCTCCATGGGCTCTGCTAATTACTCGTGATTAGCCCACAAATTGATAACCCATCACTTTCAAGTCTCACCTCCAGATCATCTCCGTCGTTCAGACCGAAGTACAGTGCCAGGAGAGAGAAACCTTCTCTACTAAGTTTTGGCAATCCAAATCAGCCACTTGATTTTCTTCTTTTGGACAATGGGCCAACGTCATTGGGCCAAGCTTTTTGTGCAGTTATCAATAATAGCCTGTATTCTCCATGGGCTCTGATAATTACTCGTGATCAGCCCATAAAATGATAACCCATCACTTTCAAGTCTCACCTCCAGATCATCTCCTTCGTTCAGACCGAAGTACAGTGCCAGGAGAGAGACACCTTCTCCGATAGCTAAGGCTTCCACCATTTCAGACATCGATGCACTGACCGATTTTGCAAACCCAGCGACTATGATTCCTCTTGCGGCATACACCCGCAATCGCTCCTTTCGATTCTACCTCGACGAAAGATCCATCCGCGTTCAGTTTAAAGGTGCCCTTGTAAGGCGGTGACCCGCGAGTAGGTGCGTCTTCTTTCTTCGTAAAGTTCAACCCTTTCATATGATTCCATCGCAAAGAACATTTTTCACAGCGTGTGCTGCCTTCAGAATTAGGTTCGGGTCTATTTTTCTTCATGTGCGTTTAAACTGTTAAGATACTAGCTACATATTACCTGTGCATCTATGGAAAAAAAACACAAGCATCTGATTCTACTCCACTTCAATAGATAAACGCGCGAATGTTCCTTTGACAACTCCAGAATCATTCCGTGTTTGGGCACCTCTTGTGAAGCTATGAGGAAATAGACATAATTGATATGGCATGTCAAACATTCAGCATCTTGAAAGTAGTTCTGGCCACTATCTTCAAGTTTTTGTTGAATTTGCTATTTAAACGGTTCAAGTTCATCAGATACGAGCCGAGCGAGTGTTGACATAAGTTAAATGAATAAATACATACGCACACTTTAAATGAAGCCATTTAAACTAATGTTCGGGGCAAATGTTCGTACCTGTTTTTCCCAAATGCTTTCCTAGACACTATTGATGTTGAATGTAGTACCTAATGTTACAAATATATATCTGGCTATGAAGCATTTTATACATATTATGAATTGCCACTTTATTTAAGTGCTGACCTAGTTAGAACAGTGGAAATGAATTTACTCTATAGAGAGCTCAATGTAGGGCTACGTAAAGCGAAGAGAACATCAATTTTGTCGGTCAAAGAAAGAGCCCAAGGCAATAAAAAAGACATGGAAAGCAAGCAGTTGTTTAGGCGAAACAGGCCAAAGTTGGTTATCTCTATCATGCAACATGTGGTAATGCATGAAAAGTGATATTTAAGTGTCAATCCTGTTGGAAGTGGAGCGAAAATAGTCGCGCTCTAATCGTTTGAAGTCATACGCATCGAGAATGAGTACTTTTTAGAAGCTTATTTCTATAATTTGACACACTACTCAAGTTATTATTTTTTCATAATAATTCAATTATTTTTTTATTAAAAAAAGTGGAAAATCTCTAACTTTGTCCCAAGAAACCCAAGTTTTTGGTCAGGTTGAGGGCCCCATCAATTTTGGGCCTGTAAAAAAAAAATAAGAAAAGAGAGAAAATACTCACATTTTTTGTCAATGCAATAGTGGTTAGAACAATTATCAAATTTCGTGAATCGGCCGTAATTAGTAAGGTGTGTTAAGACTAATTCATTAAATTGATTTATTAAGAGATTTGCTATTAGCTTCCTCTTGTCGAGGATTCGACTTAAAATTCATGCCATCACTCATTTTATTGAAAATTATCGCGTAATAACCTTTGACGACAGACAGATATTTTATGTCGGTTAGGTGTCGTATAGCATTTATCCTAAAGAAGCAAAAAGGCCCCCATCCTGGCCTAGCGTTGGGCCCCACCAGAAGCATATTCACCCGTCGCGTTCAGGCGGCGAACCGTTCCGCTCAGGGGATCATCGTCGCCGCCGAAGTATCCAGATAAGCTTCCAGATGAAGGCACGAAACCCGCGCGTCCCTTCTTGGAGGGGTTGCGCGTTTATCTCAGAAGGACAGCATCGGGCCACGTAGGGGATCGAAAAACCATCCCAAGCCGCTTCTCAAAAAGAACAAAAAGAGAATAATGAAAAATTAGGAGCGGGCATTCTTCGTGACGGGGGACTTCCGACTCTCGGCAGCGCGGGGCGGCCAAATCCCATACCGCGTCCGAGACTCTCTGTTTTTTTTTTCTTTTTTTTCTTTTTTTGGGCGTCCGAGACTCTGAAGATGAAGCAAAACGCATATGCTACGTATGATGCATGAGTCTGCTGCTAATCGAGGGTTATAAAAAACCAAAGCGCAACTGCCCGCCAGCCCCTGGGAAGGCCTCTGGCGCAGGGTCGAAAAGAAAACCCTCGACGCTGCGTATCTGTCGTGTTGGAAAGCTAGCACGGATCAATGTCCACAAACAGCGTTGCTTCGGCTGAAACTCGGATGTTGGTTGGTGCTTTGCCATTCCAAACAGTCAGAAATTCATATTGATTAGTGCTCTTTGTAGTCTCCCTATGTTTCGCCTTGTTTCCTCATGAACCATATTGGTGTATGCTCTTTCGGTTCGAGAGCATTTGGGACGATTGGCTTTCTGTGTTTCTCGAAACTCTCGTTTGCACGGCTTTTGGAAACCCTTTCATACTGATCGAGAGTCATTTTCACGGGTAGTATCGTCAAGTGGGCTGCTTAGGTCAGTTTTGGAGTGAGTTGAAATTGGATCTGACACAAATTTACCTGTTGTTTTTCCGATACGACTTCCGCAATTTATACCAGACCCAATACAGATCCAGATCTAACCTGACCCAACCGGGCTCTAATTTCTTAGGAATTCTATCTCATACTAATGGATTTTCACATAAATCTCGTCACAAGGAGGCGAAAGTCCCCATTGGCCATAGGAGTATAGATAAGCAAAAAGAAAAATTATGTTTGAAGTAGCCGAGATATTCATTTCAATCTTTTATTTACTGACATTTGCGTCATATATATATTTTTTGTCAATTTCATTATTGGAATCTGTTGCCACTTCCGTTCACTTAGTTCAAAATAGAGCTTGGTACCATTCGATTTTTCCCTTCTAAATCGAATGGTTTGCTCGTAAAAGTTTCTGACTTCTTTAACAAATCAAGCATCGAATTGCATGGATTTTCCGCTGAATCCATTGCATGTTGAACGTCATGCATATTAATGGAACACCTTAGGCATGTAACTTGGGATCTTTCTTATTTGACATTGGATTCGGGAGTCGGCATATGTAACTACAATCCAATTGTTGTAATCAAACATCAATTAAATCATACATCATGGAACATCTGTCCAAGCTTTTTTTTCTAAAGACTTGTTTAGTTTTCTACGAAAAAAATATTGCACATGTGAGTTGTGCCACGTTAGATTTAAATTGGTACATTCAAAATGCGATACGTGTCACGTCAAGCTTACTTTGTGTAAATCTTCCTCCCTCCTATGTTGGTTATTTGCTCCTCTCTCTCTATCTCTCTCTCTACCATTTGCTTTTTCCTCATCTTCTCCATCCCTCATCTGTTCTGCTTTGCACTTGCTTTTCTTCTTTCCTCTTGCACCCACCATAGCTAGAGATTGAGCCTGAGTCTGAGCCCAAGGCTCATCGCTACTTTGTCCATGGAACTTGATCTCGAATCCAGAGCTTGGCGTAGCCTTGCCTGCTCGAGTTTCGAGCTTGGCCTCAAGCTTGTGACCATAGTGGCACGAACTTTGAACTCTCGTCCATAGCTGCTACATTGATATGTTTGAGGACATGGACGCTCAATATGGTGTCTCCAGCTTCCATGACATGTGTCACGTTTTGAATGGATTAGTTGAAATTTGATGTGGCATAACTCGCGAACGCAATATTTTCTTGTTATCTACTTGAAGAAACAAGAAACGCAAAACACACCTGCCCGTCCGTTTAGGAAAAGCCATACAAGCCTCCGTGATGGTTTTTCTTTCTTTTATTTTTATATTAGGATGGGTACGCGTCAAATCCATATAAACTATTTTTAATTATACTTTGTTTCTTATAACTTATTTCAACCCATTCAATAACATTGGAAATGTCCATTTTAAACCCGATCTGACACAAATGAGTGGAAAAATGGATTAGTAGAACATTTTGCCATCCCTAAATATTACTTACACAATTAACCCGCGGACTAATTGTGTGGACTTTGCATGCCATTAACGGTGAATTCTTGGATCCGCAAGTGACATGCCGTGATGCAATTTTGGAGAAACTATCACCATTGTATTTCATATGTATAGTTAATTTTGCTCATTGTATAGTTAATTTGGGGATAAGTAAGATTCGTTCAGCAAGATTTAAGAATGCAGGTGGACTGCTCTTGCTGTGGGTTTGTATTATTTACATGCCCAGTAAATTAATGACTTCGGTTTTCGTTTTTCTTTTCTATAGGCTCGGAGAACAACAAGGTGACATGATAAAAATATCTAGAGATTTCTTGACATTCTTGCTTAGATGGTCCTTTGCTCTTCTTGGAATCAAGAATTTACTTTAAATCATGCAGGTGACCTTCATCTCGATCTCTATACCTCTCATTGTGCTCTTTGACATCAATAACAACTCGAATGGATAGTGGAATCACATTCATTAATTTTGCATTTCTCACACTAGGATGTCTCGTTGTTAGAGCAATCAACTCAATCATATTGAACTCTTGCATCAAGCGAGTTATCTATGGTATGTTCCTTGCTACAGTGGCTACAAATCCCGTTTACCAGCAAAACTTTTAGGAAATGAAACAAATATTCAAGTCCATGGGCAGAGCAACCTCTTCAAGAATTAGGAATTTCTTAATTCAACCACAAGTGATTATAAAAAATCTTTTGAAAATTAATGTTGCAGAGCGAGAAGAATCATCAATGAATAACAACCCCATAACTCGACCTATTGGCAACGACGGAGGCTACGTTGGGGAGGACAATGTCTAGTTGATCTTGTAATGAAATTTGACATCGTTGTTTTTTTCTTTTGTATTGTAAAATGTGTCTCATGTGTAATAAAATAAATGTCTGATCTTTTTTTCTTGGTATTACGTGTTGGTATAATACTCAAAGTGTGGTCAAAGTATAGCAGTTCTTCATTGATATGCAAAAAATGCCAAAAAAATCTTAGACATTTTATATTGATACCAATTTAATACTAAACATTTTAATAGTAATAATTTAGTCATAAACCTTTTGATTTATTGCCAATTTAGTCATTTTGAATAATTTTGACCAGATATTGCTAACGTGCACTGACCGGCCTATGTGGGCATGGTTGACAATGATGCGGACAGCTTTAATAATATTTTAATATTTTTCTCGAATTTATTTGTTTATTTATTATGTTTCTTTTCTTTTCCTTTTTTTCAAAATTTTTAATTCCGGGAATGGGACTCGGATCGGGTCAGAGAACCCAGTCCGAAGGCCCGGTCCGGTCCGAGTATGGCCTGTTTCCTGGATTTGATGGGCTTGAGCCGCTACAACAATTCAAGCCCAAGGTTATTCGAACTATATGAAGCCCAAGTCGACTAGAATTGTAACAAGCCCATATCTCTCGAGAAACTATCCCAAGCCCATCTCTTATTAAAATTTCATCCAGCCCATTATTCACTTTTCTCTTTTCCCCCTTTTTTTAATTATTATCATTCGTTTTATATTTCTTCTCTACGTCGTCTTCCTCACGTCGTCTTCTCCAACGAGATTTCTTCAGCTCTCCCATCGACGAACCCAACGCTGAAACTTCATTGAACGAACTAACGCCGGAATCTCAACAGGTCCAACATCGACAGCCAACCTCACCGACCGTCAAACAGGTCATCACCGCCAGTCATATCTCCGGCCATCGCCGAACTTCACCAGCGATGTTAACGTTCCCGATATAGATAATGCAAAACGGAAGCCATTCCAACAAATCAAACACATATATGCACACCGAGACAAAAAGAAAGGACTGAAGTCTCTAACTACGGGCTTATCCGGGGAGGGGTATATATTTCTGGCGAGAAGATGTTCTTCCATGGCCAACTCCTGCGATATGCAACAAAATCAAAGGGAAACCCACATTCGGAGACAACGCAACGATCTCAGGACCGAATCAAGCATAAAACGAAGCTGTAGGCATCGATTTCTGAAAAGCCATTTCAGCACTTCATTCGGGAATTTCATCCAACAATCCATATACAGTTTGAAATATCAATTCCACGTTCGGATTCAACGTCGTTCATGGTCTGAACATGGTATATCAAGCTCTAAATCAACATTGTTTAACATGAGTCAGTTTGGGTTTTGTACGATTTGCCTAAAATCTCGTCGGTTAAAATCCCACGTTCTGTAAACAGGGGCAGAGTTCCGGAGTTACCTGGTTCGGGAACTCGCCGTGACGAACAACGACTAACAAGTTGGCTTCTGACGAAGGTCGTAAGCGATTCAGGTGAACCACCGGCCGCGGCGGGGGGGAAATCTCTCGCCCTCACTCTCTCGTTCTCTCTCAGACCGCCCTCCCGATGTTTCTCTGACCACCCTCTCGGACCGACCGCCTCTCTTCTCTTCTAAGGGCCACCGGCAGGCGCGCATGGCTTCTGCCACCGCCAGCCTGCCGTGGCCGGCTGATCCCCGATCCCCAGATCGCGCTGCGACCTGCTCTGCTCCTCTGGCTTGCACTTCGCTTGCAAAGGCGTGGGAGCGAAGCCAGGCCGGGGAAAAGGGAAAATGGGCCGGCCCCCGTGGAGGGAAAGAAGAGAGAGGAAGGGGTTGGACCGGGTCCAACCAAGAAAAGAAATGACCCGGCCCGACTCCGCTCCCTTTTCTCTTCTTTTTTAAATAATAACACTAATAATTTTTTGAAATTTTAAAATTTTAAAATTTAAATAAATCGCATTAGTAATAATGCAAATGCTTATAAATCTATATATTATTATGACAAAAAAAAATTAGGCGTCAATATACATCGGTACACAATCGTGCCACATAAGTTGACCGGTGTCCACCTCAGTAATATTCAGCCAAAATTAAGCGGAAGAATTGAATTAGCATAAGTCAAAAGGTTTAGGACAAAATTGGCATTAATACAGTATGTTTAATACTTTTCCGACACTTTTCCCTCATTAATACATTAAATTTGCAACTTTGCGTATTTGCTCCACTGAAATTTTGATTGATCACTGTTTTTATATAGCAATATCTACATCAGTGCTGCAGTTTAGTTTGTGATTTTGAGTTTGAAAGTGAAATGTCAGGATTTGAAGCAGTATTTAACCAGCAAGTGGAAAATCCACTTTGATGACCCTTGTTATCTAATCTAAAATTGGAAAATCTATTTCCATTTGATTTTGTCCTCCTATGGTATCGCTTTTATTCTTGTTCAGCCGATAACATTGCATCAACAATGCCATTTAACGCAAAAGAACGGTTGACAAAGAGAAAAAGAATGGTGGTATTCAACTGAACGGATGTGATTTCTCATTCTCAATTAATTTTATTGACTATCTATTGTCAACTAATATTGTAAGACTAGGCATTTAAACTAGTGCACACGTCCTTTTCATTTATGTTGCAATTAACCCACGCCTATATATATAATTCTTACTGTAGAAAAAAGAATTTGATCTCAATAGAGAATTTTAAATAAAGAATTCAATTCAGAAGGAAATAAAGAAATTAGACAACGGTTTTTTTAATACTTTCCATGGTCAAGCAAAAGAAATAAAAAAAACATATTATAGTTTCCTTTATGAACATGACATATGTTTTTCTTTGATTGGTTTGAAGAATATTTCCTTAAGCCCAAAGAAATTGATGTTTTAGATCATGCTTATAAATGGCAACTTGATGATGGCCAAACTATAGAAACTAATCATACTCCTTTGAGAAAGAATGATGGAAGGGGAAGAGAGAAATAAAAAAATTAATTATAAAAGAGGAAAACATAATAAAAATAAAAATAAAGTTGACAAGAGTATTACGAGAAATTTTTACCATATTCATTTGTAAAACTTGTGATTAATTTATGTTGATATGACATTTTAACCAAATAATATATATGATAGAATATATTCAACTATATTACTATAATCACTAAACAGTAGATAGAATATAGCAAAATTCCCTAAATTTTATATCTTATGATATGTAGTTATATTCTTATTAGAAATCGGGAAAATCCTAAATAAGGATCCAAGGTGCATTCATTTTCTCAAAAGAGGACTTGGAGTGGAGTCAATCTCAAATAAGGACCAAAAGTGGTCATTTAGTTTTAAAGAAGGACCTTACTCGTTGGTCGGTGAATAGATGCATCTTTGATACATATTTTGATGGCTTGATCAGGGGTATTTTTGTCCAATTTTTTTTTTAAATTTTCGGTTGTCTTTTTTTTTTGGGTCAATGGTTGCACTGTTCATCATCTTCTTCATCCCTTATTCGTCTTCTTCTCAAGAACATCGGATTTGGGAAGGGCTAGCGAGCGCTGGTCGCGGGGGAGGGTCGACAAGGGTTGGACGCCCATTGTCGGCAGTGGGTAAGGGCCGCCAAGCCCTCGTCGGCCTTGGGTGAGGGCTTGTAGGCTGACCCTCCTAGATCTAGCAAGGGTGGCCTTGACCACGGCTGGCGAGGCTTATTGAGCCCTCGCTGGCTGCGAGTGAGGGCTTGCAAGCCCTCGCCGGCCCTTATCAGTGGCCGGTGAGGTGGGCTAGCCCTCGCCCAAGGTCAGCGAGGGGCGACCTCCCCCGCCTCCACCTGCTACTCTATCGAAAACCTCGTCTTCTACCAGGACTACGATTGGAACGCCCATGTCGCATTCTTCATCCCTTCCTCCCACCACCACTCCCAGATCAACGACTTCTCTGATTACCCCTTTTGCCCTCGAGGACCTCCTTGTAGGGCCTCGATTTGGACGGCCCCCCTCCCCCACGGCCAGCAAGGGCTCAATGGCCCTTGCCCGCTGCCAGTGATAGGCGTCAAGCCCTCGCTCATTGTAGGTGATGGGTGTCGAGTCCTCGTCGACCCTTACCAGCAGCTGGCGCTCGCCGGCCTTTCCCTAAGTTCGGTGTTCTTGATCTGGGTAAGAAGAAGTGAACAGGGGACAAAGAAGACGATGAACAGGGCAACCAAAAATGGAAAAAAAAAATTGGATGAAAATATCCTAATCAGGCCATTGGAATATGCATTCGAGATGTATCTATTCTTCAGCTAGCAAGTGAGGTCATTCTTTGAGACTAAATGACTACTTTGGGTAATTCTTTGAGACAAACTTCACTTCAGGTTCTCTTTTGAGAAAATGATGGCACTTTGAGTCTTTATTTGAGATTTTCCCTTAGAAATCCAAATAGCCAAACGTAGAGCTAGACCTCCTAATATGGTCTTGGAAGAATCATCACATAGGATTCAAAACAAGTATTTTCTCAATGCCATTTATGAATGGAATATCGATAGTATCTCTGAAAATAACATTATTAATATTTTAAATCAAATGGCTATGGTAGCAAATGCTTATAACACTCAACAAAAAGTTTTCGATGGTAATCTTTTAGCAGTAGGCTTTACAAGGCAATTAAAAGGATGGCAGGAGAATTACCTTACTAATGAACAAAAAACTCAAATCTTAAATGCATATAAATAGATGAGCAAAGAGAGCGTATCAAGGATGCAAATGGACAAGCTATCCAAGATGCTATTTGTACTCTCATCTACTATATATCTCAAGACTTTATAGGTGACTCAACCCACATAAGAGATGTAAATCAAGACATTCTCTCAAATATGAAATGTAAATCCCTAGGTAGATTTAGAGAGTATAAAGATCTTTTTCTTCAAAAGGTTCTGGTTATGCCAGACTGTAATAAACACTTTTGGAAAGTAAAATTTTTAGTAGGATTACCTCGTTTAAACATCAGGGAAAGAGAAAGCTAAGAATATGAAATGACAAGGCCAACCTTATATTATTGAGTGATAGACATTTTTACTAAAAATGAATGATACAAGTGATCGGAACTCAAAACAAGTGATTGGAGATATCTTGAAAAGGTGATTACGGTGATTTGTGGTAATTGGGGAGTGGTTACAAGATTATATAAATGATTATAAAGTGATTTGGGATGAAAGTGAAAGAGAGAGAAAGCCTTAGACGTAAGAGAGCAAATGAACAAGAGAGCTTGAGTGCCAAATGCTTGAAGTGGTGCCATCTTCTTCTTCTTCTTCTTTTCCTCATTTTATAGGCAAGTTTGGACTCTTTCGAATGAAATGAACAATAATTTTCTATTATTATTTTATTTTAGCTTTGGCCCATCTCGCCTAATGGGATTCTTAGGCAAAAGCTTCAAGTGAGATTTTTCAAAAATTTGCATGATGAGATTATCTTTATCTTCGTTTGATTTTGCCCTTGGTGATTTGGTGATGTAATTTCCTCTATTCATCCTCTTCTTTCTCCTCATTGATGCCATAGCAATCATCTTCATTTGTGTTGTCACTGTGATGGGATTTACTAAAGAAATTTGGAGATTTTATTTTTGTAATGAGTTTTTGCAATGCACTGTGAAATTCTTCTAGTGATTGGATGGCTGCTAAGTGAGCTTGAGTCAGTGATTTTTTTTTTTAGGAGAAATTATGAAGTTTTGTAATCAATGGGTGATTAGGAAGAATTTCATTTATTTAACCAATTTAGGATGGCTTGCTCAAAAAGGCCTTCACCGAACTTAAAATTATCCCACCACTTAGTTTTAAATCTTCTAAGTAGGTTTTGGACTTGTGAAGAGTGAACATGTTGGTGATAATCAAACTTTCAAGCAGTTAACCAAGAGACTTGGAAATTATTGAAAAAATGAACGAGGTTAGAGAACTTTGATTCGTGATTAGTTGATTTGAAATGAACATGGAAAATTTTTAAGCCGTTTTTAAAATGTGGAGGTAAGATTTTAATGACAAGGCGAAAATGACCCTACCATTTTTGAAACTAGAAAGGTAATTGTTTGGTGTTGAAATTAGTTTTAAAATAGAAAAGCCAAGTGTGATGGTCAACTTCATTTTGGTGGAAACCTATTGAAAAAAAAGTGGTTTGTTGAGTTTGGCTTGAACCTTCCTTAGGTGAGATGTGTTAAACTAGTAGTGGTTCAGGCAGCAAAACTCAGTAGGGTAGTAAGTTCGTTGGACAAATCTGGTTGGTAACCTAGGAAGTGTGAAAGCAAACTTATTAAAATGGATTTATTAAGAAAATCAATATCTTATTTTAGTTTTGTATCACATGTCTTTTGATCAAGGTCTTACACATAGAGAATAAATAAATATAGAAAATTTTAATAAATTTATAGAAAATTGGGAAATCCTTAAATTTTGCGACCTAATCTCGAGTACACCACCTAGGGGTTGGCTAAATGGACTGCTAAGTGTAGATTTAGTTTGGGCTCTCCCAAGCCCATATCAATTCATGACTTATGTTCAAGTTTTTAGAATGCAAATGAATTTTGATCTAAGAGTCGCCACTAATCAATTTATAGTAGGTCAATTGGACACTTAAGTGAAATATAGGAGAATTATTTTACTCCTACGAACTAGATAATTTAGGTACAGGGACTTGGTTATACAATATTTCTTTAATGTCCTTTCGGTACCATCTTTTTTATTTTCAAAAAATATCTTTGCAGGCAATTTGAAAATCACTATCATACAATAAGTGATCATTCGGGTGTGCAAACATTAAAAATAACACTCAATTAAAAAAAATGCATTAAATGAGTTTAACACATTGAAGCAAGCAATTATTATGGTATTTTACCTTATCTTGAAATTAAAACTTACCTATATGACATGCACTTTAACTACATGAGTTAGTTCTATTGATAAGTAATTTCTAATTAAATGAACCTAACATGCAAACTATATGACCTGCACATAATATTTTTTGCTTTTTTTTAATTAAAATTTGTAATTAAAAAAACCTGATTAAACTATCTAAAATGAATAATTTTCTAATCTATTTTTGGGAGTTAATTTGACTTAAACCCTATCTTATCTTAGAAAACTATTTTAAAAATGCAAGATTTTCTAAACATGCAAGCATTATCTAGAACCCTATCTACAAAAGAAAATGCTATCTAGAATCTATTCTAATCTATTCTAGAATTATCTAAACATGCAATCCTATTCAAATTAGGCAATGTTATCGAGAAATCCTATATATCTAACATGCAATCTAATCCAAAAAAACATGCAATCCTAATTTAGGAAACTATCCTATCCGATACACAATTTGATTTTTGGGTGTTTTCCAAAAAAAAAAATTTCCAAATATAAGTATTATATCCAACCCACTCAAGATATTCGTCAAGAATTCAAATAAAGGGTTAAAATAATTAAAAAAAATAATCTATTGTCTCACGGTTAAATTAATAATTATTCTAATCCTAAACATCACAACATGCAAGAAAAATCAATATAATTAAAAAATTGATTTGAAGTCTCATGGATCAAATTAATAATTATAATGATTTTAAAGTTAAATATCATCAATGCACAAAAAGATCAAAATAATTAAAAAGTGATCCGAAGTCTTATGGATCAAATTAGTAATTATAGTGATTTTTTGCTAATAATATCCTATTGGATAATGCCTAAAATCTCAATGAAATAGATACATATTTATAATGCTATCCTAGGTTTAATTTACGCTTGCGGGCTTAATTTAAGCTAACAACTTGATGGACTCCAATAACCTAAGGCTATTCCTTAATTAGACTTTTAGTGGGCTAAATTAAGCTTAAATTAGGCCAATTATGGCCCCCTTCTCTACAGAATTTTGGCCATCGCTCTACCAAGGCTTGGCCGAATTTTGCCCCTTCCTCGTATGTCGGTCCGATTAAATGCAATTAATCAAATTATGCTTCTAATGACTTTATGCTATTTAATTAATATTTTTGCTAGGGGCCGAAGTCTATCTCTAATTTTCTATGTAGTGAATTACTAAATGGGATGCCAAAATTTAGGTGTCAACATTCATACTACCAAATGAAGAGTACAAGCCCCCCCTTATATATAGGGTGAGAGGCAATTAGGTTTAATTACAATTAATGTAAACTACAATTAACCTAACTTTAAATATATAATAATGGTGTTTTCTCCCTCAAAATTATAATAAAGGATCGTGATGGCTCTCTTTTAGGGTTTCATTTCGCTTCACGCACTTAATAGAAAGTTGAATTTGGTACCACGATATGCTGACAAGCTATAGTTTACTATGGATTCAGTCCAAAAGTAATGAAAATTGATAAAAATATAATAAATTCCAGCGGTTTGCTCTAACAGCTCCAGCTTGGATTCGGCTCAAGGAAAATTCCAGCAGATAGATGTTTTTCCTTTTTGATTATTTTAATTTCGAGGTTAGAATTGGATACACGTATAGAAAGCTGATGAACGGTGACTAGCGTGCGCGTGTATGTGAGACGTGAATAAAAGTCTAGGCTTGGCAAGAAATTATTGGGCAAGACCATTCGTTTCTCAAAGACTATGATATTGGTTTTCTTCACAATATATGGTGAATATAGTGAAGTGTGAATGCTTTGATGACATTGATGTTCTTCACAATATATGGTGAATATAGTGAACGTGTGAGCGCGTTGATGACATTGATATTCTTCACAATGTTATGTAGAAATATGTGCAAGAAATTAAACAAAAAAGTTAGGAATGGGCCCAAAAGAGGGTGTTTCCAAAGGGTAGGTAGGAAAGGTCTTCGTGACGTGGAATCTAGTTAGTTAAAAAGCAGCATCAGCCGTGAATAAGAGAAAAAAGATCCCCACGCTGTCCAAGTCGCTGCAAATGAAGAAAGAAAAAGCATCATAGTCCCTTTATTGGAAGATGAAAACTAAGCAGGAAAACGAAGGCAAAGAGGAGAATTGTGGGAAATTTTCTGTATCTTGTATTGCTTACAAACTCAATGTACATATCCCATACTATAGTACAAAATGTATATAGGAAAAGGCAAGCAAATAATCTACAAATCAGATCGATATTAAATTGATCTCGATTGATTTCATAAATCAATCTTAATCTAAATAATATCTAGAAGATTCTTGCATATCTTTCAACACTCCCTCTCAAATTGGTGGCTTGTAGATATTATAAATTTCTTCTTCATGAATGCATGATATTTACATATTCAAGCAAACCCTTTGTTTGCATTACTAAAGATCAAAACCCAAAATAAGAAAAAACCAATTATATTTTAAGGGAAGAATTACTAAAAAGTGTCACCGGGCCCGTGTTCAACCTCACCCACATCTAGACAAGGCCATCATGGTTGTAAACGTCAAGGTGAGGCTAGCCTTATTGATCATGGGCAAGGCAGCCTTGCATGAGGTTGGCCTTGCCTATATCTAGGAAAGGTGCTCTCATTTGTGGCTGATGAAGACTTCGCTACCCTCGCCTAGTGGTTGATGAGGCCTTGACGACCTTTGTTGGTCATAGTCAAGGAAAAATAGAAAAAATAGAAAAGAAGGAAAAAGAAGAAAATAAAAATTTAAAATTTAAAATTTAAAATTCTAAAAAAATAAAAAATTATCAATGTCGGCACTAGCCAAGTTACGTAGAACGGTTGGCATTCATGTTAATGATTTCTAATAAAAATTGATTGAATGTACCCAATTAATAAAAATACAATAATTTTAGGATGTTTTGGTAATTTTTCAAATTTTAAGATAAAGTGGTGGCTCTCATGAGAGAGAGTCTCAATATTCAAGACCCTTTGTTTGGGGTGTTCCCACCTTTTGTTTGTTTGTTTGTTTGTTTTTTTTTTTTTTTTTTTTTTTTATGACCAGAGACCGTCGAAGATCACCCTTCAAGGATCACACGATCCTCTGGTGCTCGGTAGCACTGATGGGGCCCCGCCGCAAGCCGTTATTTAGACGTAAACCCTTGGAGGCTAGCCCAGTAAACCACTATTGAGTTCTCACCCTTTGTATGCGAAAGGCACGTCCTTTCTCTTAGAATTTATTGGGGGTCCTTTTCTTTTCCTGTGTTTTGACTTTTAGTGATGCGAACAAAGGGCGGGAACACTTTCGCGTATCACTGTAGCAATGGTGGCTGATTAGAAACCGACACTGGTCAATTCGTAGAGTATAACTTACCAAAACCTAAGACGAACACAACTAGCATTCACTGCAAACTCTCTGCCTCTTGCGTAGAGGTCCAAAAAAAAAAGAAGAGTCTGCTCGAAAGCTAGCACAGATCAATGTCTGACACAAACTCTTTGCCTCTTACTTCAACCGAAGCTCGGAGGTTAGTTTTGCATGCAAAAAGTCGAAATTTACATCGCTTGGTCCTCTTTATTTTATGCATATGTTTTTCTCGTTTCTTACGAGCTATAAAACTACTGCATTTTGGCCCCATCCAAATGCTGATAATTCAAGGAACTATCCTTGACGATGGTTCAAGGAACTATCCTTGACGATGGTTCGATTTGATCTGATCTGGAAATGGTGTCCATGACATATATATTCCAATTTAGGACTTGCCCAGTATCCTTCAATCCTTCAAAAGGACCCTTCGGTGAAATGAGATGTATACTTCGATTGGAAGTTGGGGATTTGATCCAGGTGCAACATACAACCTTTTTTCCTTTCGTCGTCATTTTCTGCGAGCAAGTGTGGAGTGAGTATGCTATTTGAATCCAAACCGTTAGATCTGGATTGTCTCATGTGAGCTCAACGTGCGTCTCACCAAATCAGTGAATGAGGAAGGGGAACAAGCACTTGGTTGCAGAATATATATATAGAAGTCCAGTTTTCTTTTCCCCCATCAGAAGCGATATCAGATAAATGCAGAGTGAAAATGTAAGAAAAAAACCGTTCTTTCCCCTATCCTTTGAGCAGAAATATTTAAGGAAAAAAAAACTCCTTTTCTTTCCCCTTACCTTTGAGCGGAAATTCTTACAAAATAATATAAAAAAAATCGTTTTCTTTCCCCTACCTTCGAGCAGAAATATTAAAAATAAAATCCCCTACCTTTGAGCGGGGAAAGAAAAGGTAGGGAAAGAAAAACGGTTTTTTTTTTTTTTTTTTTTAAATATTTCTGCTTCATTGTTTAATGTCGCTTCTGACAGGGAAAAGAAAACAATGGGCTCTGCAATCAAGTGCTTGTTGCACTTCTCATCCACAAAGAATCAGAGAGTTCATTGAGCTCGAGAGAACATGGCGGATCATACAGTTACACTCCAAAATTATGTAATTCCTTCGTATGTATAATATGCTATAAGAACTCTATTTAGAATACGGATTAAGTAGCTATTTTCTCTTGAATATGTTTTTCTTTCAATTAATTCTTTCCCTAATTTTACACAAAAACAACGGGCAACCACAATGGCAGTAATTACAGGATGAGTTTGACTCAACTCTTCAGTATTTGCATATGTTTATATGGTTCATTGTGAACTATATCCTTCTTCAGGTCACGACCATTTAACGCACTAGGCTTTCTATGGCTGTTGGAACTTTTATTGCACAACTTTGGCAAAATCCATCCATATCATCAAGAGTCATTTATTACTTACCGCAATTAATCTGTTTACATTAACTATATGAACTTTGCATGTCGTTAATGCTGAGTTTTATTTTCTAATTTTGGACTCACATATGACACGTCATATGCAATTTGGGGAAAATTCTCACCATCATACGTGGACATCTAAGTTTCTATCGAGCAAGTATGAGGCATGTAGGTGGACCATAAATTAACGATTTAAGCATGTAGCTCCAGAAAGAGCAATGTTCTATAAGTTTGTATTATTTACTTGCATCACAGACTAACGATTTCTGATTTCGCTGTGCTTTTTTATAGACTCGGTGGACAAGAAGATGGCATCACTGTAAAATTGAAAGATTTTTTGACATCCTCGCTTAAATGGTCATTTGCTATTTGTGGAGTTAAGGATTTACTTATAAACATGCAAGTGACCTTCATCTTGATTTCCATAGCTCTAATGATGCTCTTTGGCATCGGTTTGCGAACAACACAAAGCAATCGTGGAGCCACATTCATCAATTTCGCATTTCTCATATTAGGATGTCTTGTTGTTGAAATAGCAATCAACTCAATTATACTAAATCCTTACATCAAGTGGGTTATCTATGTTATGTTCCTTACTATGGTAGCTACAAATCCCGATTACCAGCCAATTTTTCAAGAGATAAAACGAATCTTCAAATCCATGTGCAAAACAACTTCTTTGAGACTTAGAAACTCGTTCATTCAATCACAAGTGATCATCCAAAATCTTTTGAAAACTAGTGTTGCGGAACAAGAAGAATCATCAATGAATAACAACTTTGCAACTCGACTAGCTGGTGACGATGGAGGCAGAGTTGGGGAAGACATTGTCTAGTTGATCTCATGATAGAATTTGACACCCTTTATAACTCCTTTTTTCGTTAAATTATAAGATGTTTGTACAAAATGTGAAATGGATGTCCGAACTTTTTCCTCTGTATTATGTGTTTGTACGATAAGCAAAAGTTTGGTCAGACTATAGTAGTTCTTCACTGATACATTAAATTTGCAACTTTGCTCCATCTTCTTGAAACTGTTATTGGTCACTTTTTTTCCATAGCAACATCTACAATAATCTGCGTTTTAGGACGTGATTTTGATTTTGGAAGTTGAAAATGTGAGCATCTTAAGCAGTGTTTAATCTATAAGTGGAAAATCCACTTTAATGACCCTAAAGTAAGAGATACGTGGCAATTAATCGGATGATCTATCAACCCTCCTATTATGAGCCGGAAAAAGCCAAGCTAATAAGGAAATTTAATTAACTCTAATGTTGCAAATAAGTTGGGTAGTTGAAACTCTCAAGTAGCTTTCCTTAATATTAAGACACGGGAGATGCCCAGCCTGAAAAGAAGCTGCTATATGACAAAAGAAGGAGAATGGTCCGAGGACAAAGACCTGGCGTTTTCATTGACTTGGCTCGCCACCGTCTTTCACTATCTTAAGAAGTTCCATCTGATTGATTGCACTAATTATTGATCTAATACAGTCATAGTATTACAGTATACAGTGTTTTAATATTCTAAAACTAAAAGGTTCGTTTTGTTTTGATGTAATTCTAGAGGGTCAAGATTAAGAGTTAATTTTTTAGATTTTGAAAACTCTCCAATGACTCACGAACCACGGTATGAATGGACATATACTTACCTTTAATACAAATTGAATATTAACTTAGAACATTATTTATACAATAAATTCTTCTTTGTATTGATTGAAATTTCAATTGATTGACATTTCATCCATGTTATTTTGAAATGTTACATATTAATTAAAATTTCATTTTGAGGCATCAGTCATTGAAAGTTAAAAAAAAAAAAAATGACTCATGAGCTACGAAGAGAATAGATGTATTCTTACTTCTAATGTGAATTCAACATTTACTTCAAATATTCCTTGACTATTAAATTCTACTCACATTGATTGATGTTTTGTCCAATTATTTTCAAACGCTATATCGAAACTGAAAATTCATTTTGAGGCATTTGTTATTGGTTATAATCTAACAAAGGCAAAGTAGCGAGGATTTGCTTTTCCACTTCTATGAAGTTCAAAGTCTTATTTTACTCATTCTTTCGACAAAATTTAAAACAACGATGAATTTATTTGTTAGGGAGAAAATAATTGATTCACATGATCATGTAGTCCAACACTTCAATTTTCATAAATTTTGTCTATGTGATTATATAATTGATAGTAGTTGATCAAACCTTTTAAGATTTTCAATCTCTTAAAAAGGAAAATTCCGATAGTATTGTAGAACGCACTAGTTGTTCGTTAATTGGCTGCATTATATGGCACTCAAATCACTTTTGTTTTCAATCATAATTATTAATCTCGGTTTATGATCTTACATTAATAGAGATTGTGTAATGATCTAGATTTTATTAATTAGTTACTGAATAATTAAGAGTTTTGCCTTGAACTGCCTTTTTATGATAAGCAAAAAGAGAGCAAATTATTACGCAATATTCTACTTGGATCGTCTTGACTAAAATTATCTTATCATACTAATTCAGTAAATTTGATAACAAATTGTAGGCATGGTAAAAAGGAAATAATGAATTTTCCCACTCTTGCAATTAGAGATTTATTGATTTTTTTTTCATTTGTGTCGCCATAACCACCTTGTGAATTGACTCTAGGATTAAACTAATTCCTTCTTTTTTTAATTAATGAATGCTGAGGAGAGATATTAGAAATAAGAAAGGAAAGAAGAAATATTACAAAAAGTTGTTATAGCGGAGTCTAACTCATTGAATGCTTAAGCTTAGAAAAAGAATACGATTAAGGTTAGAAAATTAAATGCCACAACGAATGTGTAAATTAAAAAATTAAAAATTTTGTAACACAAAAATTATTTTGAATTAAATGTATCGCGTGTGTGTATTAAATTTAAATTTTTGGTGGTATTACTTTGATGTTGAGAGATCGAGCTCCAGATCTGACCATTTGTCCGAAGTGGTCCCATGGAATGGTTGGAATAATGTTAAAAAGTCTTTTCGATGGAATGATGTAAAAGAAGTTTCTCATCAACCAGCGAAGTTGCTAGTCTTCAACTCAACAAGACCTCTATATAGTCTGCTAAACATAATAGAATTCATTGAGCTCCAACTCCTCCAGGACATGGCAGGCCAAGTAATAACGCTGGAAAGGTACATACGTCATTCATGTGAATATGCTCTAAGAATTTTGTTTAGAGTGCAAATTAAGTAGCTAGTTCTTTTCCTTTTGAATCTATTTTTCTTTCAATTAATTTCATCCTGATTACTTTTTGGAATTACTTGGCTGTTGAGAGATCGAGCTCCAGATCTGACCACAGAGCTTCTTTGCAGCCATGGGAGACCTCTAGATCTGGCCATGGAGCTCCTCCATGATTGAGATCCAGTCTAGCTCATCACCATGACAAGCCTTGTTAGTGACAACGAGACAAAGCTCGATGCGAAGATGTGGGTGGTCCCCATAGGTGGGGTAGAGGGGACAATGAAGAGATCTGAGAGTAAGACGTTTCTAATCCACCTTTTATCCCACCCTCACGTGGAATTATTTTGTCCTAATTATATTCCTTTATATCTGAGCTTATCCTATCTTAGGCAACAACCGAACCATCGAATAGGATAAAATTAATCATATCCTGATTTATATCCTCGCTTTTCAATTCCATTTGCACTTTTGATTTCCTGTCATTTCCATTTCTAGTAGTTCAATTTCAATTTTTATTTTCATTTAACTTAAATGTAAAATTCGATAAATTGTGATTGGAATTGAACCAAGTGCTAACTTTTTAAATTTGAATCATCTAAAAATCAGATTACTCAAGCTTGGTAAATTAAGATGAACACTGAGGATTCTTTTTGTCCGGATTTTGAATATCCGTGAAATTATGTTGACAAGTTTTATTTTCCATTTAAACTTAATTAGTATTGTGAGGTCATCAATTGCAGTTAATCTCATGTCATGGTTATTTATCATGTTCAAAATAGAATGTTGTTTTTTAACAAATCAATATATTAGTGTTCACACTCAAAAGTGACCAATTTTGATGAGCAAATGACAAACTTAGTCAATAATAGCAGAGTTTTGTGAATAAAAGTTATAGAAGAAAAAGACCGTCATCAACTTGAAGAGTAGTGACAACTAACTTGTGAAATCATCGACAACAAGCAATCGACACAAAAACATAACTGTTAGGGGTGACAACAATTTCCGATTATCACAATACCCGAACCAAATCGAACACGAAGAATAAAAGCAAACCGTAACCCGAACTGACCCGAGAATCAAATATCTGGGCGTGAATGGTTTTATTCCTCGGGACATAGGAAGAGGGCAAGGTTAAGACAAAAAGTGGAACAATTACTTTCGTGAATTTAACCTCAACGTCAGCGGAGGATTATGTATGAAAAAGAAAGAAATCTATTGTTTTTTGACAAGGAATTGAACGATTATTTAGTTGGTGTGAAACTTGCCCACTTACCCATTCGGGTGACTTTGGCGCACTCGACGTTCCCGAGATGAATACTACTGTGTCGGGCGAATTCAATTACTGGGTACTTACTAGCATTCCGGCCTTCTTTCTCTTTTTAGGGTCCATCGAAACTGTTATGAGTATCTTGATAGTTGTGTATTGCCGTGATATGGTACTTTATGTGTCCATGAATTTATGATGGGGTTTGAGGTGCGACAAATGCTGCTGCATAGCGAGCCATCAGGCGATTTTTAGCCTAGTGTAAAGCAGAAATGCATTGCACAGTGCAAAAGTTCTCCATTACATTGTGGAATGAACGGATTAGCATTGGCCGAACTCTGATTCGGGTGGCCACTCTTCGGCTCGCCTCTGGCCAACTTTCGGCTTTGCCTTAACCATTTTCTTTCGGCTTTCTTGGCCTTGCTTGGCCACTGTTAGGCCCATATTGCTTCGGCCAGTTCCACCAAACATACGCGCACACAACTAGTTCCGCCAGATACCGCACAGTCCAACAACCAACAAACAAATAGCCTGAGTGCTTTTGCAGTATCAAAGCACGGGGCAAAAGTTCTCCATGTGTTCTGATTAGCATGGCCAACCTTGGCCAGTTCTACTCTACCAAAGGAAAGCGGTTCCGCTAAACTGTGGGGGCCGTTTGAGATGAATGCTACTCTGTGGGCTCCTTTGAGATGATGCATTCAATATGGGGTGTATTTTGAAATATTTCCCTAATGTATAGATATAGAGGACATATTTTGACATTTTATAGGAGGCACCAAAGTTGAGGAGAGCATTTTTTTATTTTTTATTTTGATTGTTGCACGAGAAAATTAATGAAGCAAAGACACGTGATTTGGGATACGGAAGTATCGGAGTGATGGTAATTTATGCAACCCCTTATAATGAGCTGCCTTTATGGAATTCAACATGTATCTTTCTGATAAGATCTATGATAATATGTGATCACTTTGATTCATTTCACTAAGAAAATTTTGTCAGGTAATGTTTGCATGTACGACACATTAAGGTCAGCTCATAATGAAAATTACCGTTCTTAAGTTAATTCGAATGGCTCAGATATCGTCATTTAGTTTTGACAAATGGCACTTGAAAATTTTTATAGTATTTCAAACTTACTCAAATTGAAATTCACATGTAAAGTCAGTGTAAAGTACTAAGTGCAACTAAATCACATTGTGTACCCAAAAAAAGAAAAGAAAAGAAAAGAAAAGAAAAGAAAAGAAATCACCTTGTCTATGACTTGGTCCGGACGGGTCCAAATGCTTAAGCCTCAAAATCCGATCGGACCGGTGCTACTAGACCGTGCTTGCTTTTGTATCGCTTCCCTCCCATTTTCTTCGCTCCTTCGAGTTCGAACCTCGCTCATTTGCCATTTTCGTCTTTGAGAATTCGCCGCGACCGCTCGAACGGCGGCGAAGCGCCTCTCTCCCACTTCCGACGCGGAGCCCGACGGGGCGCCGGCGAGCTCGGGCTCCGAGCCGGAGCCTCTGACCGTCCTCGGTTCGACGGAGGCGGCGCCCGTATCGACTTACGAGAAGCAGAGGCTGTCGAGGATCGCGGAGAACAAGAGGAGAATGGAGGCCCTGGGCCTCCGAAACTTGGCGAGTTCTGTGATGGGTTCGAGTCCTGTGATGGGTTAGAGTCGGAAGGCGAGAAAGGGCGACGCGAAGGGCAAAAGGAAGGTTGGCGAGGACGACGACGACGACAAGGATGGTGATTACGCGCCTGCTTTGGACGGTGATGGTGGCGATGATGATGATCTCAGCGTCGACGATGAGGAGGGTAATCGGGATTTTGAAGTATCTGGGTCTGGTAAAAGAAAGGTCGGTTCTTTTCTATTGGGTAATTCTTTATCTGCTTCTGTTGTTTTTGCGTGAATTAAAGTTCCTAGCGTAGTTGGCGTTTAAGGTGTATGTGAAAATGGGAAGGTGGGTTTAAGACAACGGAGTCAAGAGAAAGAAATGGTCACAGAGTTTTTCATTTCTTGAATTTTTCTCAATGAGAATGACAATGGGGCCATTGAAGTGAATGAACCGATTCGTCCTCGGGGGTCATTAACTTTTCGGCTTGGCGGCTCTAGCTTTGTTTCATTCCTGTCTGAACTGTTGTGTGTTCACCACAAATTGCGGTCACTTGGAAGTTTTGCCTATCTGTTTTCTCCACAGCACTGTCTTTTTTTGTAGGATAATTTTTGGTTAATGTTGTCGCGAAGTGCATTTGGGAGCACTTTCTTCCTGAGTTACCTTCGTCCTTCAGACTTATTCACGAAGTGTTTTATTCACAAATATTGCTGCAGTGGCTGCATTGAGCGCCTTCTTAATTAGAATGAATTTATTTATGCTGCAATGGGATTTTATTACTTGGATTGTGACATTCTTGAAACTTCACCGGTGTTTCTAGGGAATAGTTGGCCTAATTAAACAGGACTGTCATGAGAAGATCCAAGTTGGATCCTAAGTAACCATGAGATTTTTGGCTTGAAGTGGCATTGAATACATAGTTATGCTGTTTGACTTGCCAACATCTCTATAGATCACCCAACTTAAGCAAAACTTTGTGCAGTTGGTTAGAAATTGTGTGAAACTTAAGTTCACTTGCTGGCAGATTAACATGCCATCTTTCCCTTTGTTTTTCCCTTTTCTTTAAATCCTCGAAAATTTCAATTAAATTGTGTACTTTTAATATTTCTTGGCATTTCAAACCTATTACAATTAATTCCAAAATTACAGTCTAATTGTTTATTGGCTACTTATTTTGAATTTCACTATTGCTAATCACTCCAGACTGCTTTTGTGAAGGACGTTAATTTGGTGATACACTAGTTGCATGTACTGCAGTTGAAAATATCGTTTTCACCAAATCAGTTAAATATTAATACCACAGTTGAATAAATGACTTAATTACCAAATAATATAGTGTGGGTGTTTTTAGTCAAATTGACTTATGGCTTTCATTTAAGTTTAGCTTTTCCAGTGCTTTGTGTATCCTCCTGGAGTGGGTTTTGGTGGAAGGCAGTTTTTCTTTCTGGATCTCCTCTTATTGCTTTTCAAGCAATAAGATTTCCATTTAAATCAGGATTTAGACAACAATAGGAAACTATGGATCTGAGGTGCAATTGGGAACTATTAAGTAAGTTGTATATGTATCAGTTGTGGACATGTCATTATAGTAATCGCAATGGACATATTGAACATCTGCAACTTCATGTCCTTGGTTGTTCTATGTTAGGTGAGATTAGGGTGTTGTATGGAAGATGCATAGATTCATAAGTTATGAACTTAGAGAATTTGGCAATGATACTTAGTACCAATTGCGACATGCCTAGTTTGAAATCAATGTTGTTTTCCTTGTTTTTAGTCCTAATCCATTTTAGTATTCAGATCAGATTTCAGATATATCACATATCCCAGAAGCTGTGACATGAGAAAAGTAAAAGGAGCTAAACCTGAATTGACGTTCCTATTCTTTAATGTGGGTGGAAGAAGTTTAAAGATTGATGAGAGCACGATTGATGAGCTATATTCGGCAAATTTTTTTGATCATGTATTATTTTGATATGTCTTCTTATAACCGAGCTTCTTGTCCTTCTTGGGACAATGGTCATGTCAATACTTTTGCAATACATCTGTCTTGCTTTGAAATGTTGTGTTTTACCTTTTGTGACTATCTCCTCCTCCAGGGAAGGAGAAAAGTGTCCAAACTGAAGAAGAAACCTCAGACCAAAAAGTTACCAAATAAGTTGGATTTTGTTGATGATGATGCTGAATTGGCGAAGGTAAATCTAGTATTTTCATGATTGTAATATTCTCATTCTAGAGTGAAGCTTGGGTTTCATCTCAGCATGGATTAGAAATCTATTGCACATGTAGTAACCGCGAGATCAATATTAGAAAAGGCAGTGGCAAAATGCACGCCACTGTGCTGTCTCTGCATGATTCTGCCGGAGTTTCAGGAACAGTGAGTTCATGGCCTTCAAAAAATGAGGCTGGTGTAAATCTTAAAGGCAGAGTAGAAAAGACTCAAGAAAATCCTAGAATGCTTAAGAGGAGAAAAACGGTCTGTAACTCTTATAATTGTTTTAAGAGAATTTTGTTTTCCTTTTCCTTTCCTGGCTGACTGTCTTTGTTTGTTTGTTTGTTTGTTTTCTTGTAAATAATTATCGATATCCAGTTTACCAGCCAGGTGAAGATGACTGAGGACGAGCTGATTATGCATTTCTTTCAGTTTGATGATAATTGATGGTTAATGAAATTTCCATGTCTATGCTTGGCAGATGATGGATGCATATTTTTCACGTTCTTTCCTTCATTTTTTTTTTTTTTTTTTGGGGGCATTGACGGCTGTGGTAACCACTTTGTTGGTTTCGCACGTCAGGTTCACTTGTCCTTGTGCATCATTAGTCCAAATGGTGGGGAGGTCCAGAGAAGCTAGTTTATTCTTAGGCTGAAACATTCGTATTTAAGAAACCAACATCCATAGAAGGTCAGTCTGGAGGGAGATATTTATGGTTTGAAAAGGGATGTTAAACTGTTGAAGATCTGGTGGATTTTGGTTTGCTAGTTTATAGTTGTGAGGTACGTTGTTTCTTGATTGCTGTGATATCAGAAACTGCCAAAATATGTCACAGAATATCAATTTTACTACACGGTTTTTCTATGTTCTTCTGGATACTAACGATGAGAGTTTCTTATGTGGGTATAACACGGACCTTCTTTTTCTTTCTGTGGCTTGTGATCTTATTGTTCAGTGGGTACATCTAGCCCTTCCTGGACTCCACAATGTGGGAGGCTGGGGCAATAGACGCCCCCTTTTGGCTTATGAACCTTTTTGTTTCTGGAACTGATGAGCTTGCATGTGTGATGCAGTAGCGGGGAAGGGCGGCATCACTACGCATGATTTAGCCAAAGTAGCTGATGCTCATGACTTTACATGGACAGACGAGGAACTAGCCAACATGATTTACTGCTTTGATAGTGATGGAGATGGAAAGGTCCAGCCTTGTACTATTTTTGTTTCATCTCCAGTCCTGCATGCTAATCCTTTTGTCAATTGCATTGCTGTGGACTGAACTGTTACAAATTCTGAAAAAAGGTCCCAGCATCGTTAATTTAATTGACTGCAGTGTTATGAAATCTCATTAAACATCCATGAGGACAGAGTATCTGTTGTTAAATAGATACATAATTAAGTTATGGGTCTTGTTAGCGAGTATCCTGGCAACACTCGTTAACCGTACTTAATAGAGAAATTTTTTTTATTTCATTTATTATGCATAATACGAGAAAGATAGTGCATTGGAAATGACAAACTTTCTTTATTGAGGTTTTCAGGAAGTGCTCTGGTGGCACTTGTTAACGAAATTCTTAAATTATTAATTCAGATCAAAATCTAGGCAATTTTAGAAATTATCTTGCATTAATGTCCATGTTTCAAGAATCGAACAATATTAAATTTGACTTCACTATGACTGTCTGGGATAGTATCACCCACTTGATTTAATCATAACAATGGGGTAGTGAAAGTAAATGAGGTAATATGCTGGCAAGACTAGTCATGTGCTGGAAGTGTGGGAAAAAGGCTTCTGTTAGGATATGAATTTTTACATAGTTATTTTAAGGTCAATCTCTAGTTATATCTTTTAGTTAGCTCACTCTTGGCATAGGAGAATGTAATTTTCTCCATCTTCATCTATCTCTTTTATTTTTAGATCTCCTTTGCTAGATTGAATAAATTTCTAGTAATGTTATGCAAAGGAAAACAATTGCCAACAATAGTATTAAGGATTTCTTTTCTTAGGAATCAGCATAAATTTAATGATGTAAAGTAAAATGGGGATCGAATGTTGATTCTGGTTTTGGGTCTTTAGGAATCAAATTATCTGTTTGTGGCGTGACTTATCTGTCTATGTTACAGCTAAGTCTTGATGATTTCTCGAAGATTGTCCATCAATGCAACATGATGCAAGGCTCTGAAAGCTCCTGAGTGGTTGAGAATGCCAAATCTACCTTCTGTTCAGACCAGGTATGGTGAGGAATTGGCTATGACTTTTTACACTCCTTTCACTAGTTAGCAATGATGATATCAGAATTAGTGACAGTACTAGTGGTGCTTGTTAGAATTTAAATTCTTGGGGTTGAGGAAAGACAAAGGAAAATGGCTCTCCTAAATTTCTTTTCTTGTTTAAGTTAAGCTGATACCAATAAATAAGTCAGTGGTGAAAGATGGTGGATTAAGTGATCTGGAGGATGAGGAAACCAACATTTTCTTGCTACATATTGGAATGTCCTCTTTGGAGCTTGGGTTTAGTGGAGTTTTACTTGCAGATTTCCTCATGTACCGACTTCTGATGTATGTCTTTATGTTCTATTCCAGTAGGGATTGATCAAGAGTTCATTTTTCTTCCGGGTTCTGTTTCAACAGCAAGAAAAGAGGCACCTAAGTAAGTGAGAGATCAAACATGAAAATTTCTTTTTGAATGACACATTAAAAAGGTTATATAATGTTGTCATGGTCAAGCAGAGAAAGTCTTTTTCCACATCTAATTGTCTTGAAATTAAAATGGTCCTAAACCGCACAATTTTATTTTATTTTTTTGACAAGATTTTGCCTGTTGAAACTAAAAAGCAAAATGTTTGTAAAATAATTTGTGTTTCAACCAATGTCACAAAATTTAGTAGTTACAAAGTGCAAATAAGATTTTTTTTTTTGTGATTTATGATATTTTACAAAGACTTAAGGCATTTTTGCCATGTACAAGTGCAGAATGTTGTAAAATGTTACTTTTATAATTCCCGATGTCACAACATTTTCCTAATATACATACAGTATTAATTTTTTCCAATCATTTGAGGTCGCAATGGTCTGTTATAACTATAATGAAAAATATCATAAAACAAAATTAGAGAATTTTGTGCACCATAGAAATCTCATTTGATAATTTCCAAAAGCCCCTTCAGTTGCCCACTCTTTAAAAGAAGGCTTTCTGGAGTCACAATTCGACCGTCATTGACCGGAAATGAGACACGGTTTTTTTTTATAGAAAGTTTAGAAGAAAAGGAAGAGAAAGAAGAAATCCACCCAAACCAAAAGGAAAAATAAAAAGGTAATATAAGTCAAGAGTGGGCCCCCACTCGATCTCGTTTGGAACGATGGAACGGTATCGATAATGTCACTTCAAGAGAGAGGGAGGGAACCACTGGGGGTTCGCCCACGGGGCCACCCTTCCAACATGGAAGGGGGAGGTGAGGTTCAAATCCCCATCTTCTCGGGGATGGGAGGTAGGGACGCGTAAGTTTCGAGAGCTGGGTTGCGACTCCCACGCCCGCAAGAGCGGGCCTAAGTCCGCGAGTAAGTGTAGAGTAGGAATAGAGTAGAACTGACCAAAAAAAAAAAAAAGAGAGGGAGGGGGTGAATTGACGATATTATCCTTCACAATATCATCCTACCTCATTCTATAAAAATCTTAGAATAACGTCTTAGGAGGATTGCTCCCTCTAAAGGAATTGACGATATCATCCTTCACGATATCATCCTACCTCATTCTATAAAAGTCTTAGAATAACGTCTTAGGAGGATTGCTCCCTCTAAAGGAATTCACGATATCATCCTTCACAATATCATCCTACCTCATTCTATAAAAGTCTTAGAATAACGTCTTACGATGATTGCTCCCTCTAAAGGAATTGACGATATTATCCTTCACGATATCATCCTACCTCATTCTATAAAAGTCTTAGAATAATGTCTTAGGAGGATTGCTCCCTCTAAAGGAATTGACGATATTATCCTTCCTTAGTCAAAAGTCTTTCGAGGATTGTTCCCTCTAAAGGAATTATATCATCCTTCCTCATTCTATAAATGTATCTGCTAGTCTCTAGTGCAGGGCTGAAGGAAGCATTAACTCTCTTTATTGAAAAGCTAGCAATAGATCGATGTCCAACATCAACCTTACTTCAACTGAGGCTCGGAGGTTAGTTTTGCATTTGAGCATTCATACCTTATGTTGATTAGATAGAACTCTTCATTATATGCATGAGTGTCTTGCTCCTTATGAATTATTAGGAGTGATTGGCTTTATGGTAGGTCGATTCCCAACCTAGAGCCAAGATTCCATCTTGTCCACTCGAGAACCGGACGGATAGGTTGCACAGGGATTGGCTGTATATTTTTTGTTTTTCTTTGTTTCTTCTAGTACATGCACAAACTTTTGGTGACAAATAGCTGAATAGGCAGCATGATCAATGAAAAATGGTGGGTTTGTTTTGCCTTGGTTATCATGTAAATCACTCCCCTTTAGAATGGTCACTAATTTGCTGACCATGTTGGTTCCACATGTTGTTGATCGCTTGCTTTATTTGCTTGTTTGGCAGATGCCCATTCTGATCTTTCTCTCATACGATTATGCCACTCCTTCAGTACTTCTGAGGCTATGCTCTGGCTTGATTCTCGCGTGGCAGCCATGCTTTCACATAGACCACTCTTTGATTTGATACTGTGAAGCTAAAGTAACAGAGACGATTTTTAATTCTCTAAATAAGCAGATTGCCTCATTGAAAGAATACAGGTACCCGAGAAAGAACCCCAAAAAAAAAAAAAATAGTGAAATTAAAGCAGTCTCCATCAAGATCGAGAGAGAGGCGCTACCGAGAGAGAGAGAAGATTGAAATGCAATTTACTAATTTATGATTTACTTCGGAATAAGAAAATAAAAAAATTAAGTAATTTGGGTTGATCCGTTGGTTTAGTTTGGCCGGTCCGATTCCTCACGTGGAATTGGGAATTGTATAGGTTATTTTCGGTTCCAAATTTTTGGAATTGAGAGTCAAACTAATTCTTTCAAGAATCACTCAAAATTGGCCGGTTTGGACTAGGACCGATCCTTTGGATCAAGAGCAATCAATGCACTTGGCTTTTTATGTTTGTTGGATCTTTTATTCGTGCAATTTTCACAAAACCCATCCATATCAGTCACGACTCGTTTATTACTTATTGCAATTGATCTGTTTAGACTAATTATATGGACTTTGCATGTCACTAATGCTGAGCTCTAGTTTCTAATTTTGGATTAGCATATGGTATGACCGGTAGTAATGCAATTTGGGAGAAATCGTCACCATCATTTTATATATGTATAATTCATTCTACAGTTTTATTTGTGGATAAGTAAGCTTCCATAAAGACCAACCAAAAAAAAAAAAAAAGTAAGCTTCCATAAAGACCGTACTACAAGCTGGTATTATTTATTTACCTCATAAACTAATGATTTCAATTTTTGTTGTTCTTTCTCATAGACTCGGACAGCAAGAAGATGCCATCACTAAGAAATCGAAAGATTTCTTAATATCCTCACTTATATGGTCATTAGCTCTTTATGGAGCTAAGGATTTACTTTTAAACAAGCAAATAACCTTCATCACGATAGCTATGGTTCTCATCGTGCTCTTTGGCATCCGTTCACGAACATCACAAAGCGATGGTGGAAAGCCATTCATCAATCTCACGTTTCTCATAGTGGGATGTGTCGTTGTTGGAGTAGCAATTGACTCGATCATATTGAATTCTTTCATCAAGTGGATCATCTATGGTATGTTCCTTGTTATGGTAGCAACAAATCCCGAGTACCAACAAATATACCAAGAGATGAAACAAATTTTCAAGTCCATGTGCGAAGAAATTTCTTCGATACTCAAAAACTTGTTCATTCAATTGCAAGGGATTATTAAAGAACTTTTGAAAATTATTATTGCAAACCAAGAAGAACCACCAATGAATGACAACACTGTGACTCGACTTGTTGGTAGTGAAAGAAGAGGAGTTGGGGAGGACATTGTCTAGTTGATCTCGCAACGGAATTTGACCCCCTTTGTCTCTCTTTTTTCCCTTGTATTTCAAGATGTTTGTACGTCATGTGACATGAATATCCGAGCTTTTTTCTCTATATTATGTGTTTGTACGATATAAAATCAGCCAGCCTTATATCATGATTCCAGAGAGATGTTACATCAATCATATTTGAGATCTAACACCTAACAAGTTTTTGAATTAGGTAAATCTCCCTCAATACAAGTGGATGATGCTTATTATGATTGTTATGCAAGTGTCCAATAGGTGAATTACTTCATCATTAATTTTTAAGGAATCCCAATTGAACAAAAGTCATTATACTCTATTAACATTTATAGACTAAGGTATATGTTTTTCGAACAAAATAAAAGGTATAGGTTTTGACGGTAAAGGAGTTTAGTCATCTCCTTTGATGTTCAATTTAAGTTTTGTTGGGAGCATTTCACGCATAAAATCTTGCAAAAATCCGGTCGGTGTGGGGGAGTGCCCCTATCTCCTGAAAAGATAGACTAGTTGAGATGTGCGAAAATCGGTCCAAACACTATGTGACTGTTAATTCCTAGAAGAGTTATATACTTAATTACAACATGTCACAGTTACAATAATATGATTAGAGAATGATGGAAAATTCTCTGTGATTGAACACGTTCAAAAAAGCAGATTTTAACAAATAAATGAATGAGAGATTATTTTAGGTTATATAAAAAAAATGTGAGTTTTATCAAAGATACTATTTGACAAGAATTTGTAGCTTCAGATAGATACCTAAAGGGGAGATGAGAAAGGAGAGACCAAAAGTGGAGGAAGAAGGAAACACACCGGAAACCGCACGTGCTCTCCCAGGCATCTTCTTTCCCCTCTGCTGTCCCTGTCTAGACGGGATCCTTCCTGAGCCTCCCTTCCTGCCTTTTCATGTTCCTATATCACTGTCTTATTTCCAGACTTCCCCAATATTTCTCGGTCAACGCCATCAATAAGAGTGGCTTTTCTAAGGGTTAATACCGACAAATTTATTTAAAATGAACCATAAAAAACTTCAAAATATACATTCATAACAAATTTACCATCCGTTAGTTTATGTAAAGTGTGATTAATACCACAAAAAATCATAAATGGGTACACCTATGACAAACGGAGGCTAAAACCTTAAACCAATATATCCGTCAATTGTCATATATTATCAAACTTAACAATTTGATGGTAAAATTTAACGAAAACTGATAGAAGTTAAATTCGTCACATGTGTACTAATTGACCAGATGAGATTTCTTGTTCACCATTCATTTGATTTACTTTATCCGCTGTCCAAAAATTTCGTGGGACTATGCTTTACAAACTTGCACAAAAAGGGAAAGATGGTAGGTGTTATTCATTTATCTTGCAATTAACCCACGCCTTATTCCTTTTCAAAGTATTTATAGAAATCCTTTCATTTATACTGTTAACTTTTCCAATTTCAATAGATAAAGTATCTCGGAACAAGGAAATACCTTTTTTTTTTTTTTTAATAAATCATCTCAACACCTAGATAAAAATAATAATAAAAAACAGTCCAACTTTCCGTTTCGACGATAGGCATAACTAACCTGCTATTTAAGGATATGACCACTACGCATAGCAATAATATGAAATCTATCATCATTTTTTTTTCAACCCTTTAGAACTTTTTCTTTTTTTCTTTAAATTTATTAAGAGCAATGGACGGGAGGTGTTTTAGGAGTAATACACCTTCTAGGAGGAATTGCCACCATATGGACGTTCTTATGAGCAAGAATTTTTATCCGCTTAGCCCTACCCTCCTCTTATATCCGACTGATAGTTTTAGAGGGGCTGGAAGATTTAATTCATAATGGGTGCTCTTTTTATGATGCTGGTCAAAACAAATTCCACAGCTAATAATTAATGTTAATTGAAAGAAATGTCTAAGGTTAGAAAACATAATTGATATGTCTAGTCGGCCCAATAATCATATAACTTAAAAGTTTTTAGTGAATTCAAATACCACTAAAGTAAGTCAACAAATTTATTTTCCAACTTTATTTTGAATCCCATATTATAAAACTGTTAAATTTTCTTGACACTCTCTAAAAATACTAAAGCGGCAAACCGCCATGGCCCCTCACAAGCTTGCTACATGTCAATCTCGATTGAATGTCATCTTTTAAAAAAAAATTATATAATATGTGTCGCAATGGAAATACCAATGCATTTGTGCATGACAAAATTTATGGAACAGAAATTGATTTCTGGCCAGAAATTAATTTCTCAATTTCTATTTCAGAAAATGAGAAGTGAAAAATTTTAGTTTCTGATTTCTCATTCAAATCTATTTCTGAAATAAAAATCTGTTCAAAATAGAAAAATTAAATTAAGCGTTACTAAATAGATTGCTCCAAACCTATTCCTAGAATGAAATGTACAAATAAGTAGAAATTTTATCATGGACGTCCTAAATGACCCATCGATTTTGGGCTATAGACTAAACATCCCGTTTGCGTGGGAGGTGCCAGGTTACATTCTCTAGGCAAATCGTCCAAATTATTCTTTTCCAATCTTTTTTCGTATTTTCTCTTTCTTTCCTTAGTATATTCACAGATTTTAAAATAAATTAGTATCTAATAAATATATAAAAATATTGTTGTAAAAACTAAAAATTCATTGTCCTATAATGTAATTATCAAGGGTCAATAGTAAGGTTCATACATTAAGTTATTGAAAACTAACAAATGACTTATGAACTACAATGAAAATAGACAAATTCTTACATCGTATATGAATATATTTGGCCGAGAATGTTCTCAGACAAAATATCCTTCAATGAAGGATGGTTTTTCGATTTTTTTATTTGTATCGGGTCCTATGTTGTTTCGGAAAGAAAGTTACGGATTCTACCATTATTGTAATAAATAAAAGATAATTCTAATGTTACTGAAAGTAAATGCAAAGGAGATAACTAAAGAAAGATAGCCGAAGACTGAATACATGGGTTTTGTTGTTCAATCTGGTTATCCCTTACAATGACTTCTCTTTGGCTATTTATAGTGGGATAAATAAAATAACTACTCCAACATCTATTGTTTAATTATAAACTGCTTAGAATATTTGGGGCCTTGCCGATAACTATATCGCCTTATCTATGGTAGGAACCGAGCGTTTCAGCAATGGAATCCTTCTTATCTCCTTACTTCCAAGTGATCGTCGGTACCGAGCCATTGGTAATAATTATGTTTGATTTGGGCCTGATGGGCTTTGTTGGTCATCGCCGGCCCGCTAGGTCTATTTTGGTGTTAACAGAATATAACATTAACTTTGAACATTCTTTAAGTAAGAAAATTCTTCTTTCCATTGACTGATAATTCAGCCGTGTTATCTTTAAATGCTACATCTGAATTAAAATTTCGTTTTGAGGCATTAATCATTAAAAACTAATAAATAACTCACCAACGATGATAAGAACAGATGTATAGATGTATTCTTATTTCTAATTTATCAACATAAACTTAAAATTTCTTTACATGACAAATTCTTCTTTGTATCAATTGATATTTCATCCATATCATGTACAGATGCTATATCAATTAAGATTTTATTCTGTGGCATTAGTTATTGATTATAATTTAATGAAAGCTTATTTGGAAGGGTATTGCTTTTCCCCTTCTATGAAGTTCAAAGCCTCACTTTGCGATTTCTTTTGTTAATTTATGAAAACAACAATGAATAATGTTAAGTTGCTATGTTGATAACAGGTCAGCGAATGGGCTAATCAAGGTTATAGGCCTTGTTTGATAAGGCCGATGTCAAGTGCTAGCCTGCTAGGATGACCAGGAGGCATGCACTTCCGATTATACAGGAAACAGTGGACGACGGACTGAGGAGGATTGAATGAGGACCGGTCCTAAAGTGGGGTGGATCGGGCGAGGAGCGATTTGCTTGAGGAGCAGCAGGCGCAGGAGAGGAAGAAGAAATGTGAAAAATTTGAAGGAAGAACCTAATCTAAATTTAATTTGGGGATTTTCTTCATTTTTTACCCAATTGTAAATTTCGGACAAAATTGCCCGTCTTTTAGTCGCTTGAAAATGTTAGCCGGCGATCATTTGGTAAGCCGGCAATTGTATGCCCTTATTTGAAACTTAATTAGTTACTTCATACTCTTATTTGAAATAAAGTTCACTTTGAGTCTTTTTAAAAAAAAATGCCTATACTTCAAACTTTTATTTGGAATTTTTATTAAATTTAATGTGCAAAATAATTATTGATAGAAGTCCATAAGACCTTTTAAGATTTTCAATCTCTAAAATAAAAAAGGTATAGTATTATATCATGCACTATTTTAAATCGCTTTATTCTTAAAAGATTAAATTTGAGATATAAGTATGTTGATTTTCTACCAATAGAAACTTCAACGATTTATACTGTTGCAATGCGCGGGCCCTCTACAGCAATTCGTTGCTCTAATTTATGGCGCTCAAATCGCATTTGCAAGTTTCATTCATACATTAACAAGTGTTAACGCCATTTCTTTCTTTCTTTTTCTTTTTTTTGGTATAGCGTGAAAATGAAAGTTGATTTTTTTACTTCAAATAAGTTGTACAAATTATAAACAAATCAAACACAATTTGGCGCCCGGCAAAAAAGAAGAAGAAGAAGTAAAGGAGTAATTTTCCATTAGAATAAGAATCCCTAGAAAGGAGAACATGGATATGAGGAAGATTTCCTATCTTTAAACTAATTTACTTATCCGATTTAGGCTTAAAGCTCATATTTGAGTACGTGTATTAGAAACTGTCTGCATTCAACATTAAATGAAGTTACACTTTCTACACCTTGGAGAATTGAATGAATATTAAAGTGACTTTGGGACCCTGGACAATTGAATAATATGACTGCGATACTTTTGGACATCGCTGTCATTGACACCATACACGTTTTAACGATGCCATTATCATATTATTCAATTGACCGAAAGTATCACTTCAGCTACACTTTCTAGGATACTTCGTAGTTCACTAAACAAGATCACCATAGAGGAAAAAGTGTTAGAAAAATCCTAAACCTATTACATTAGTATTAATTTAGTCCTAAACTTTTTAAAACCCGTGCCAATTCAGTCATTCTGGCTAATTTTTATCGGATATTGTTGTCGTGGATGCTAGTCGGCTAACTAGCATTTTATAATATTTTATAATATTTTTTATAATTTTTATCGGATATTGTTGTTGATGTTGACGTGGACAATTTTTTTATAATATTTTAATTATTTTTCCATTTTATTATTTTGTTTTCTTTTGTTCTTTTTTTTTCTCTCATTTCTTCTTCCTTTTGTTAGTGACTAACCACCGACTGTGGGGGGCTGAGCATTGGCGAGGGTTGGCCTTGTTAGATCTAGCTTGGGCGAGGGTAGTCCTAGCGAGGACTAGCCCCACTAGATTTGGCTTGGCGAGGCCGATCCTTTGTTGACATCTAAATTTTGGCGACCTAATTATTTATTTATTGCATAAAAATTAGGGATTAATTTTACTCCTAAAAAAAGTTAGAATTAAATTGTGTAGCATATAGTTTTAGGAGATTTCTTTTTTATTGCATTTGCATCGCACTGGTGACAGATGGGTTTGAATTAATAGTTATGAGCTTTAAATTGACAAGTTAGACTAATCCCATGAAGAGAGCAAATTAGCCCGAGCCCGTTAATTTTTTTTTATGACTGAAAATTATCTTGTAAGAAATAGATATTGATATTTTTGGTGATATGATGGTGGATTTTTCAATATCTTCGGATAGGCAAGTGTGACAAGGAAATATTATGAGCTCATTTTTGCAAGATTTGAAATTTGAGAAAAATCTCATTGCAATCTTGAATTTTTAGCAATATGTCATAAAATCGGTGGAGGATATTGCATTCAGAAGGTGATCTTTGTGGATATGGAAATAGACATAATTGATATGGCTTGTAAAACATTCGGCATCTTTGGAAGTTTTTCTGGACACTATCTTGAAGTTTTTGTTGAATTTGCTGACTAAACGCTTCAAGTTCATCAAATACGGACCAAGCGTGTGTTGACACAAGTTCAATGAATAAATACTTAAACAAACTTAAAATCAAGCCACTTAAACTAATACTTGGGGCGAGTGTTTGCACCTCGGACGGATAGTGGCTCGGGGAAATCACGATGGCCCGACGGTGGCTCATGGCCTGGTGGCCGGCGGGTGACCAGACTGTGGTATCCGGCACGCATGGCTAGGCTCCTCGCGGACGTTGCCGGTAGTGAGATATCGCCATTCACAAAGGTAAGGCTGCGGTGGTGAGTTCGTGGCCGAGGATGGTGGTGCACGGCGAGGCCGCGAGGAATGCCAAGGGAACCTGCAAAAACAAAGAATCCGCAGCTGGTGTGGTTCGGTGATCAATGAATTCACGGCCCAGGATGGCTTGGCCGTGATGAGTGCCGCTCGGTGGGACTCCTTGATTGAACCGTAAAGTCACGATCTTCTCTTGCTTCAATTCCACGTGGTCTCTCTTTCGGAACTCAGTCAACTTTCCAGCTTTCACCCAACAAGAAGAGACAAATTCCACAGCTTCTCTTCCCCTTCTCATTATTACTGCTCCACTACCTGCGTTTGTCTTCTTCCCTGCTCCCACCATACTCCAGTTTTTATTTGCTTTCAAAACCAAGGAGGGCAAGATGAGGTACAGTAGTGGGCGCATGTGGGAAGCGCGAGCAAGGACTCTGCAGGGCAGCTTGCTAGCGAAGCAAAATATTGATGGGCACTAATGGATGAGAGCGATTCGGTGGTAATTGCGGACTGCTGGTCACCACGGTGAGGACCCACCTGGCACGGCGAAGTCGCCGGAAACCGCCGCAGGAAGCTCATGATGGCCGGAAAACCTCCAAGAAGGCGAAGCTCGTAAGCGCACAAAGGTTAGATGCGGCTGGGGACAGAGACGATGGCCGCTGCAATTCTATTTATCGAGTCGTGTCTCCTCTGTATCTTCCCTGCCGTCTCTCACCATGGAGAACATCAGTCCTCTCTTTCTTTGAATCCCATGTGAAGCGCCCCCCTCCTTTTGCTTGCGAACGTATTTAGGCCCACCTCACCGACTTCCTCTTAGGACCACCATATATTTCCTATCCCCCATCAATCAACTAAGCTTATCCTTTTTTATTTGACCGAATCCCGCCGACACTCGCCAGCTGTGACATTTCTCCGTCCCTTTTACATTTCGTATCCGCAAAGAATTGTGCACGCAAGGAAATTAAGCCCGGTTCCAAAAATTCTATGATAGGAGAAACATTTAGTCTTGTGGTTTAATCTCATGGACTCAATCAAGCTCAGAACCATTTCTTAAAATCCATTCGCCCTCGGTTCAACGCAACTATATGAACCTATTACCATTGATGTTATCAAATAAGAATGCTTCCAAAATCTAATTGCAATTTAATTAGTATTTTTGTTTTGGGGCTGAAGTTTAGTCCCTATTTTTTCTATGCAATTTATTAAGTAATCAAAATTTAGGTGTGAACACGTTTAATTTAGGATGTCAATTGTGTAAGCACCTGTCAAAATCTTATCGACGTATATAATAATCAAAGGCAAGATATCAAACATGAAATCTCTTTGATTTTTTTTTTTTTTTGGGAAAACATTAAAAAGGTTATGTAACGTGTGGCAAAGCAGAGAATATCCTTGAGTTTTGATATTTCAATTTATGGCATTGTACAAATGTTTTCTACATCAATTCGTATTCAAGTTAAAACGGTCCTAAACCGCAAGGGACTGGATTTGGTCGCTGGCAAGCCACGAACCCAACCTCCGCGCCTCCTCCCGCCATTGCCACTGCCGGAGCCGCCGGCATCGCATCTCTCCAACTTGGTCGTTTCCTCCACCCGGTTCCTCACTTCCAGATCTGGCAGCAAAGGACTGGATCCATGGCCGAAGCTGCTCTCTCCTTCCAGCACTCAACACACTATCCATGGATTGAAAGCGTGCAGGTTTGTTCTGTCACTAGAGGACCAAAACAGAAAATGGTTGTGTAGAACCAGTTCCATTAGTGCCAGATCTGGAGCCTTGGCCACGAGCGGCAACGGCTCGTTCACACACGACGACGGAAGGGGAGACGCGAAGGTTTATGAAGTCCAGATCTGGAACCGTTGTCGCTCACGGCCATGGTTGCAGATTTGGAAGTTCGGCTAGATTTGGAGTCTTGGCTGCGAGCGATGACGGGAAGTTCATGGCGACTGAGGAGGTGGACGCGGAGGTGGGCGCTCAGATCTCTGGACTTGCGGCCGTCCATGGCCGACCGCTGCTCTGCATCTCCATATCTGTGGACGAGCCCTCGTGGCCAAGGCTCAGCTGCCGGGACGAGGGGAGAGGGTGGACGCGGAGAGTGACTTTTTGAATTTGCATTCTTCATATTAAATAAAGTGTAAAGTTAATATTAAAAATTGGGGCTGAAATAGAAAATTAGGGTTTGATGGATGTGACGAGAGTGGAGATTCCACTGTAATTCCCCGATTTCAAAGAATAATGTTTAAAAAGGAAAAATAAAAAATAAAAAGAGGGGAGGAGAGATATGAAAAATCCACAAATATGAAAAGAGTGGAAATTAAATCTTTCAGACATGTTACTCGCCAGATCCTCCATTTCTCACTCTTCGTCTCCGATGGTAGAGCCATGTTTCCTCAATCCCTAGCCACACATAGATTAGTTATGATGCGTTTGGAATGTTTTCTGTCCCAGAAAACAATTTTTTTTTAAATAGTATTTTTTATTTCTATTCTCTAAAATAATTTCTAAATAAAAAAAATGTATTTGATAATTATACAAAATTTTCATTTTTCGAAATAGAAAAATAATAGGAATGTGTTTGGTATGATCCAATTTTTTTTTGTAACGTAGAATTTCTTTTAATTTTTTAATATATTTTTTTAGATTTTTCTTTTTCCTCTCTTTTCTTCTTGTTCCTCCTCTAGCGGGCGATGGCGTGTGGCGTGATCGGCAATCGGTGGTGATGGCGGCAAGTGACCGATGGTGGTGGCCGGCGATTGGTAGTAGGCGATCGGCAGCAGCGAGTGTCGGCAGCACTGAGTGGCGGTGGTGGCGGTTGATCAACGGCAGTGAGGGTTGACAATCGATGGTGGCGGGTGGTAGCGAGTAGTGAGGGGCGGTAGATGGTGGACAACGGGGATGAAGAAAAAAAAAAAAAGAAAAAAAGAAAAGACTTATTTTTAAAAATTATTCCCATTGACAAGAAACTATTTTTGTATTTCTTATTTCATGCTCCAAATCGATTTCCCGGCTATATTTCTATTTCGGAGAAAAAAAATTAGTTGACGTTATCAAATAGATTTATGTTATTTTTTTTATTCGATGATCAAAAGAACAAAAAATCAATTAGAAATATTACTATGCATACCCTTATTTGCCTACTAGAGATAGGAGAGATAGCGATTGGAGTTTTCAATTTTTGACCTCTAATTGTGAAGATGGAGAGTTCAAGAGGATTTGGAGACTGTTAGGGTGGGAATGAAAGTAGGATTTGATCATGTGGGTCCAACGAAGGAACGTATCATGGTGGCCTGCCAAGATACTCGACCTCGATGAGCTCTTCGTTGCTGATCTTCGCATGCCGTGAGTTGGAACTCCGATCAAGTTTCTCGAAAGACAAGATGCCAATGTGCCTGCCTGCATTCCCCTTCTAAGATCAGAGTTTTCTTTTGCCGCATTAATCTAAGATCATCCATGTTCGACTTAAATTTCTTTGAAAAAAGTCACATCAGAATCAAAATTCCACTTAAGACTTATCGCGAGAATAGGCACTCAAGTGAATGGTTTTACACGTTATCCTTCACAAAAAAAAAAAAAAAAAAAAAAAAAAAACTTAACTCCAATAATTCCTCCAAAAACTCCAAATGGGAATCTCTAGAGACATAATCATAACTAAAATCACTTTAACTCCAACTTCCCAGCACCCTCCTCACTCAGCCCAGAAAAAAAATGTCTTTATGAAAAATCCAAGTATGCCTGAAGTGCATTCATTCATTCAATTCACTGCCGACTCTGTGCCTCTCGCGCAGAGCTGAAGACATCAATTCTCTTTGTTGGAAAGCTAGCACATATCAATGTTTGACTTCAACTTTACTTCTACTGAGGTCAGAGGTTAGTTTTGCATGCAAACGGTCAAAAATTACATTGATTAGATAGAACTCTTCATTATTTGCATATATGTATCTTGTTCCTTATCAACTAACTATTAGGCATTAAAACTCAATTGTTTGCATATGTGTGTATTAGGGGATTAGTAGACTCTTAATTAGACAGAAACTGTTCCATGTTTGCATGTGTTATTGTATATCTTGTTCCTTATGAGCCACACAAATCGTGTGCATGATGTCCATGGATTGTGTGTGTCCAGTGCCATACATCGTGTCCATTAATCCGTGTGTGAGCCCAGTGCCAGAATCGTGTCCATTAACCCATGTGTGTGCCCAGTTCCCTGGATCGTGTGCCCCAAGATCATCGTGTCCGTGGCTCGTGTGCCCGGTGCCGTGCATCGTGTCAATGGACTGTGTGCCCATTTAGCTTGCATTGTATCCATGGATCGTGTGCCTGGTGCTGTGCATCATGTAGGGGTGATCCCTGGAACCAGGAATCGATCTTGTCCATCTGAGAACTGGACCAGATTGGTCGGTGCTGGTCTGGTTCCTGGATTAGAACGGAAACAGCTGCATTTTTTTTTTTTTTTTGGTTTCTTCTAATACGTACACAGACTGTTCAGAATCAGGTGGTAATCAGTTGAAAATGTAACATGATTAAATGAAACTGGTGTGGGTTGGTTTGCCTCGGTTATCGTGTAAATTACTCGCCTTTAGAATGTTCATTAATCTGCTGACCAATTTGGTTCCATATGTTGTCGATCGCTAGCTTTATTTGCTTGTTTGGCAAATACCCATGTCGATCTTTCTCTGGTGTAATTATGATGCCATTCCTGCATCTATGTTCTGGGCTTGATTCTCATGTGGCAGTCATGCTTTCACGTAGACCGCTCTTTAATTTGATACTGTGAAGCTAAAAGTAACAGAGACGATTTTCATTGACTAAAGAAGCACATTGGCACATTGAAAGAATAGAAGAAGTACTCGAGAAAGAAACCAAAAAATAATTTTAAAAAGTAGTGAAATTAAAGTAGTCTCAAGATCGAGAGATAGGCGCGCCAACCGAATGAAAAAGAGACAGAGACTGAAAATTGTAATGCAATTTACTAATTTAAGATTGGCTTTAGAATAAGAAAAAAAAAATGTTAAGTAATCTAAGCCAGGCCATCGGTCCGGTCTGGCCTTAATATCAGAAACCAGACCGATTATTCCCGGTTCCACGAGGAAACACTCAGAATTGATTGGTTCAGGCCGGTCCGATCTAGTTCCTAAGTTGGATCTGGACCGATGCACACCCCTATCCTCCTTGGGTTAGGAGCAGTCAGCACACTTGGCTTTTTATGTTTGTTAGAGCTTTTATTCGTGCTCGCAAAATCCATCAATATCAATCAAGAGTCATTTATTACATAGTGCAACTGATCCGTTTAGACTAATTATATGGACTTTGCATGTGGACAGTGCTGAGCTCTAGCTTGTAATTTTGGATTCGCATATGACCGGTAGTAATGCAATTTGGGAGAGATTGCCACCATCATATTTCACATGTACAACTCATTGTACAGTTTTATTTGTGGATAAGTAGGCTTTCATGAAGCAAGATTTAAGCATGCAGCTGGATAGCTCGTTCTCTGAGCTGATATTATTTATTTGCCTCATAAACTAATGATTTCAGATTTTTTTTTCTTTTTTTTTTGGAGGTTTAGAGAACAAAAAAATGCCATCGTTGAAAAATCAAAAAATTTCCTGACATTCTTGCCTAAATGGTCATTTACTCTTTTACAAGCAACCTTCATCACGATAGTTGTAGTTCTCATTGTGCTCTTTGGCATTAGTTCACGAACAACACGAAGCAACCATGGAAAGACATTCAGCAATTTTGCATTTCTTGTACTAGGATATCTCATTGTTGGAGTAGCAATTGACTCGATTATACTAAATTCTTATATCAAGTGGGTTATCTATGGTTTATTTCTTGTTATGATAGCTACAAATCCTAATTACTTACAAATTTACAAGGAGATGAAACGGATCTTCAAGTCCATTTGAGAGAAATTTCTTTGAGACTCAAAAAATTGTTTATATAATCACAACGGATTATCAAAAAACTTTTGAAAATTAATGTTTCTGACCAAGAAGAATTATCGGTGAATAAAAGCGATGTGACTCCAGTCGTTGGTGATGACAGAGATGGAGTTGGAGAGGACATTGTCTAATTAATCTTGTGACTCCAGTCGTTGGTGATGACAGAGATGGAGTTGGAGAGGACATTGTCTAATTAATCTTGTGATGGAATTCAACACCCTTTATCTCTCTTTTTCCATTTGTATTTTAAGATTACCACTTGTCATGGGTTGGTCGATTACGATTGATCAACACACCATGCGGCCTTAGGATTATCGATCCCAAGTTAGCCTTATGCACACACGCTCGAACACAAGAGTCGAATGGGCATATAAAGTGTATATTCACTTGTGAACGAACTTGTTACAATGAGGGAGAGAGATCCCTATTTATATAAATGCGGGTCGCATCTCAGTCGTGGATTGTCCCTCAACAATCCATTTTAAATCCATATCATCATTACAAGGCTACCTCGCAGGCTACTCGATGGTTGTACATGGCAAGCCCTTGGGAAGACCATGGGCGTGTATTAGAAGCAAGATTCGAGCTTGTTGGTCTGTTTGACATGCGAGCAGCTGAACGGTTACGAGCTACACATGGGCTGATCGAACATTGCTCGCGGATCGTCCATGGGCTACGCATGGGCCTTTACTTGTTCCGCTCATGGATTGATCGTGGGTCGGTCGTGGGTTGTTCTTGAGCAGCCCTTTGTGTGTGACACGGCCTATCATGGACAGTCTTGGATCATGCTCCATCCGTGGGCCATGTCATTCTCCCCCACCTAATTTGGTGACGCCCTCGTCACGTCTGTGGTGTGGAAGGCTTTGATGTGCTTCTTGAATTGCCACTGGCCCTCGGAGGGTTCCCAACTTGCTTCACTCTCGGGAAGGCCCTTCCATCGGACGAGATACTCCTTCCTTAGTGCACAATATCTCTTCCATAGAACCCGGTCTGCCATGATGCATTCAACATCCCGATCATACGAGGTTCTTGCTCGAAGGGGTGCTCGTTGTGACTCGTCTCAATCTGTGTCGTCCTCGTCCGCATGGAAAGGTTTGAGCATACTTACGTGGAACACGGGGTGCACCTTAAGCTTGGTCGGCAAGTCCAGCTTGTATGCTACCTTCCCGATCCGCTGCAACACCCGGATTACGTCGTCGGTCATCCCCATGGTCTGGAAGTAGCGTTCCATATACCACAGGAAGTTGTCCACGTCCTTTGCCACCCAAGAGCCCTTGAACTCCTTTGGCTTGAGTGCATCGGCACGTGGTTGCATGGTGAATTAGATGTTCGAACTTTTTAATATGTACTGTGTTAATACGATATGCAAAAGTGTGGTCAGACTATAGTAGTTCTTCATGATGTATTAAATTTGCAACTTCTGCATATTTGTCCAAGATTGACCGCGCAAATTTATTTCCAATCAATTTTGTGCCCTATTGTATCACCTTCATTTTTTTCCTGCCTGTAGTATAAATCCACAATGCCCTTCCCCGCAAAATGTGATGAAAAACCTAATCATGTCATGTTTAGTGTTTAGGATTATATAGCATCTCAGATGACAAAGGAATCATATGTCGTGATATAGATAATTAATAATCAAAAGGTAAAAAGATTCACCATGACTTAGCAATTATCTTAGCGTTATCATAGGATTTCTATGTCTATTTCGAATGCTTTGTTTAATCCACTGAGGATAATGTTTCAGAATTGGCAATTTGTCGTCGCAGCTCCAAAAAGTTACAAGCATCGGGACCCTCTTTTTAGAAGTGATTTGCTTGTGCACTATTGTGAGCAAGTTCGAATACGCAATTCTTTAGGAAAGTCAAAATGACCCGAGTATTTGGCTGTCGGCACTTGTTTTAGAGATCAGCATTGTGTTGAAGGTAATCTCTAAACCTTGGAGTAGACAAAAACAATCGAGGAAAAAAAGAAAAACAAAGTCAGCCAGCCTCGTATCATGATTTCAAAGAGATGTTTTAATCATATTGATTTCAAAGAGATGTTTCCATCATATTTGAGATTTAACACGTAAAAAGTTTTCTGAGTTAGGTAAAACTCAGATAAATATGTACAATGCTTACTTGGAACACCTTTTATACAATTAATCCAACCTTTTACTGTTACTAATGAAGGTATAGAAACTCTTGCTTTGAACAAAAAAATCACCTTCAATTTCATAACAAAACCACAGAAAAGAAGTCTTAATATTTTACAAGAACATTCCATTTCAGAAATAAATTGCCTTATAAAAGACAAAGAAAACCAGCTTGAATTTTTAAAAGAAGATTTAGAATTCAAAAGAATAGAAGAAAATCTTATAAAACCAAACATCATAGAGAAAATAGCCTCCCTACAAAAACACATAGAGAAAACTATATGTTCTACTCTACCCAATGCCTTTTGGGAAAGAAAAAGCATATCGTTGATCTACTTTATGAACATGACTTTTCTGAAAACAAAATACCTACCAAAGCTCGCCCAACACAAATGAATCAAGAAGTTTTAAAATTCTGTCAAGCAGAAATACAAGATCTCTTAGATAAAAAACTCATAAGAAAAAGCCAATCACCTTGGAGTTGTTCTGCTTTTATGTCAATAAAAATGCTGAATTGGAAAGAGGAGTTCCAGATTAGTCATTAATTATAAACCTCTTAATATAGCCCTTAGGTGGATAAGATATCCTATACCTAATAAAAAAGATTTGTTAAACAGACTTTGTAGATCAAAAATATTTTCAAAATTTGACATGAAGTCAGGATTTTGGCAAATACAAGTTAGTGATAAGGATAAATACAAGACAACTTTTTACAGTCCCTTTGGCCAATATGAATGGAATGTTATGCCATTCGGCCTCAAAATGCCCCTTCAGAATTCCAAAGAATTATGAATGAGATTTTCAATCCTTATTCAGAATACATCATAGTTTATATAGATGATGTTCTAGTATTTTCTTCCAATATAGAACAACATTTCAAACATTTATCTACTTTCATAAAAATAATAATACAAAATGGTCTTGTAGTTTCTCCCACTAAAATTGCACTCTTCAAAACAAAGATTAGATTTTTAGGTCATTACATTCATATAAATACTATAACCCCCATTGAAAGATCAATCTCTTTTACCGATAAATTCCCTGATGAGATTAAAGACAAAACTCAATTACAGAGGTTTTTGGGTAGTCTAAATTATATTTTAGATTTCTTTCCCAATATAAATATCCTTTGTAAACCTTTACACCAAAGGTTACGAAAGGATCCTCCACCCTGGACCTCTGTCCATACAGACATTGTCAAACAAATCAAAATGCATGTAAAAGACATACCATGCTTACACCTTGCTGACCCTTCCACTTTCAAAATAGTTGAAACAGATGCCTCGAATAGGATATGGTGGTATTCTCAAACAAGTCAATAACAACAAAGAACAAGTTGTTCAGTTCATTTCAAAACATTGGAATTCCACTCAACAAAATTATTCGACAATCAAAAAGAAATACTTGCTATAGTTCTATCTATATCAAAATTCCAAGGAGATTTATTAAATCAAAATTCATCTTGAGGATTGATTGCAAATCAGCCAAAGACGTTTTACAAAAAGACGTTTTAAACATTGCATCAAAACAAATTTTTGCCAGATGGCAAGCCATACTTTCGATTCGATTTTGACATTGAATTTATAAATGGTTCTTCAAATTCATTACCTGATTTTCTCACAAGAGAATTTTTACAGGGGATACAATCATGCCAAGATCCAAAAAGACAAAGATAAAGGCAAAGGCAAAGCCACCGCCGAACCCTCCAATACACCACCAAAGCCGAAAGGCTTAACATCTGTCAAGACATGGCTTGAAATGGCAGAAAACAACCAGACATTCCTACACCAAACACCTTTGACAATAGAACACATATCTTCTGATCCCAAGCTAGCCTTTAACCAACTAGCCAACATGATACCAAAAGAAACCATTTTGTTACTTGCACAATCTATACAAAACAAGGAAAAGAAAGAGCCATCCAACGCCATCGAGGTAAGCAACAATCCTTCCCCGCTGGTTACACAAAACCCAGCAGAATACAAAAGAATTTCGAATGAGGTGGTTATTAGGCCACAGGCAACCCCTCAATCTCAAAAATCAAAATTCTTTCCTAAAACATCATTTCAAAAATATTAACTGTAGAAGATGGATTCTTCGACGAAGATCCAATCAAATTTGCAAAAAACATCTTTCCAAAAGACTGGTTATTCAAACCACATAATACAAACAAAACCCTTGCTTATTATGAGCAAATTCTAGTGGAGACAGAATCAAAGAAGATTTACCCATTTTGCCGACAAAACAATACAGAAAACATTCTATATATATATATATATTTTTAAATTTTGAGGACTATCTACATATAAAAAGTGGGAGAATTACCAAAAAGTAATTGTGCTAAATCATTCTTAAACTTTTTGACCAATTTAGTCCTAAACATTTTGTAATTGTGTCAATCGACACCCGACCAATTTTGGTTAACCGGCATTGACGTGGATGCTAACTAGCACTAGCTATCCGGCTAACGTTGACATGAACAATTTTAATAATACTTAATTTTTTTGAACTTTTTATTAATCATTTTCTTTTTCTTGTTCCTTTTCTTCCTTCTTTGGTTTTTTTTTTCCTTGTAACAGCAGCTGGCGAGGCTTGCCTAAATTTGAGCGAGGCCTAGAGTCGTGGGCGAGGCCAGCCTTGTCATGATCTCCTAGTCACGGGTGAAGGTGGCCTCGCTCAAACTCCATCAAAAAAGTTGAGATGGAAAGCGAAAAACTCGTACTGAATATTGAAAGAAAAGCATTGTGTCGAATCTGGAAAGCAGGAAACCCACTTCACCTTTCTAGCACCGAAGAAGCCGCAGCCAGCGCAATTGGTGGGAGAGGCCATCGCGATGGAGGCAAAATCCTGCCTCAAGGGAAAAGCTTCCTGTTGCAGAAAGCTTCCGCCTTCAACGATGGTGGCCGCCACCAGATCAGGGGATCTTGGAAATTAAAACGTCTTTGGCAGCTCATGCGCAGGCGGTAGCTGTGGTTGCCTTTGCTCATGGCCGTTTGAGGCACCAGCGAAGGCGACCATGGTCTCGCCTAGGTCTGGACAAGCCGAGCGAGGGTCACGACCCTCACCGGCCACTGTGAGGGAAAAGAAACCAAAGAGGGAAGAAAGGAAAAAGAGAAAAGAAAAAGAAAAATTCGAAAAATAATAATTTATTATTAAAAATTATCAACATTAGTATTGGCGGGACAACCGATGCTAGTTGGCGTCTGCGTTAACGCCCGGTTAGCCAAAATTAGCCGGATGTACTTAATTGGCATAATTATAGAAGGTTTATGATTGAATTGGTAAAAAAAAAGTTTATGCCTAAATTAACATAATTACAATAAGTGTATGGCTTTTTTGGTAATTTTTTCTAATAAAAGTCGTTATACTCTATTAGCAGTTATCAACTAACAAGATATTGGTCTAGATGGTAAGGAAGCTTGGTCATCTAATTTCGATATTGGGTTTAAATCTATTTGGGGGCATTTTATGCGTAAAATCCTAAATGCATCTGATTAGTATGGGAGAATGGTCCTGATCGTTTGGATAGGTAGACTAGTCGAGAAAATGAGATGATTTGGATAGAGTCGAGGTTTGCAGAACTGGCATGAACATTATGTGATTGCTAAACCTCAAAAAAATTAAACACTTACACGCCACACATCAGTGTAACAATATACACCCATAATGATAGAAAACTTTCACTTCATCGAACCCGTTCATGAAAATGGATTTTAATAAATCCAAAAATTGAGAGATTATTTTCTGATATCTAATGAAAATGTGAACTTACTCAATGATGTTTGATAAGAATTTCTAGCTCGAAATAGATACCAGAACGCGAATGGCCACTTTAAGAAAGAATGGAAGATGAAAAGGGAGAGACTAAAGACGAGGACAAAGGAAGCACACTGGAAACTGCACACCACACAGACAGCTTTTCTCTCTCCTCTCCTTGTCTTCCTCGGTCTCTCTCTCTCTCTCACGATTCTCTCCGGTGCCCCCTTTTCACGTTCCCACATTTGTCTTCTTTCTGAACTTCCAGTCTTTCTCAGTCAACGCCGCTAATTTAACATATTCCAGTCTCCACGGCAGTTTGTGCAATAAAAAAATCCCACGTGGCATTAACTTCTATAAATCTGCCGACGTAACTTGCCGGAAAAATCCAATCGGCAAAAATCATAAGAAGCGACGTCATCTTGGCCCTATTAGTAAAAGAAAGAAGAGGGTAAACGACTCTCTTGAATTTGCATTTACTCGTGTTACATAAAGAGCGAAGTTAAAATTAAAAATCAGGGCTGGAGTAGAAAGTTAGGGCTTGCTGGATGTGGCGAGATTGGAGATTTCTCTATAAATCCTCAATTTTAAAGAGTAAAGTTAAAAAGGAAAAATAAAAAATAAAAAAGGGGAGGAGAGATATGAAAAATCCAAGCTGAAAGAGAAGGAATCAAAATCTTTCAGACATGTGCTTGCCGGATCCTCCATTTCTAGCTCTTCTTCTCCGATGGTAGAGCCATGTTTCCTCAATCTCTAGCCACACTCAGATCAGTTATTTGCTTACTAGAGATGAGGGAGATAGAGACTGGAGTTTTCAATTTCTGATCTCGAATCGCTAAGATGGGGAGTCCAGGAGGATTTGGAGACTGTTAGGGTGGGAATGGGAGCAGGATTGATCGTGTGGGTCTGATGAAGGAACGCATTGTGGTGGCCTACCAAGATACTCGACCCCAATGAGCCCTTCGTTGGTGATCTTTGCTTGCCACGAGAACTCCGGTCAAGTTTCTCGAAAGACAAGATGCCAGTGTGCATGCCTGCATTCCCCTTCTAAGATCGGGGTTTTCTTTTGCCACAATAATCTAAAATTGTCCATGTTTGACTTAAATTTCTTTGAAAAAAGCCACGTTGGAGTGAAAATTTCACTCAGGACGAATCATAGGAAATAGACACTCGAGTGAAGGTTTTTTTGCATTATACTACACAAAAAACTTTTATGTTAAAAATTTACTCCTGTATTTAAAGATAGCTTCACATTATCTCACACACAAAGAAAGGAAAAAAAAAACCTATTTTCTAGCTACAGGTTTCCCTTCATACTATATATATTCTATTATAGATTTGACCCAAAGATTAGAGGGACCAATCATTAACAAGGGCGGCAAAAAAGGAAGAAGAGTTTTTCAATGCAAACTATTCTGATCTATCTGTTGAATTCTTGCTTAAGCCAGCAACAGCATGGAAACTTCAGATATTAAAAGGGAAACAGACAATAAATTTTCATCTTCATTCTCTTGTGTGGAGGAAAATCAATCGTCGAAAGGTGTTTAGTTCAATACGCGTTTTGCAACTTCATAGATTGAGAACAGGAGAGAGGAAATATTTTCATCTTCATTCTTTTGAGAGAAAATAAGGTCATGTTTAGTAACCATCCAAATAGAGCCAAATTCTGATTTTTTGTTCCCAGATCGCTTGGGCCGAGAATCGCATTTGGTAAAATTCTTGTTCCCGGGAACAAATTGGGAGTGGAATCAAGAATAAAAAAGTTGATTTTTGTTCGAGGCCAAGCCTCGTCTGGCCGGGAAAGCCTCGCGATGCCCAACCCTGCCAGTGGCCAAACGAGCCTCGCCCAGCACTGGCAAGGCTCGCCTGGCCACGGGAGGCCTTTGGCCGACCGGGGGTTGGCCTCGTTGAGGGTCGCCGATGCTTCGGTGAGGTTGTCAATCCGCGACTAGCCACAAGAAGAAGAAGAAGAAGAAGAAGAAGAAGAAGAAGAATATGAGAAAAAGGAAAAAAAAAAGAAAAAAAAAAAAGGAAAAAAGGAAAAAGAAAAGAAAAAAAGAAAATAGTAAAAAATTATTTAAAATTAAAAGAAATTGATTTGGAACAGAATCAATGAAAGACCGTACCAAATACAATTTTATTCCGAATCAGAAATTTTGAATAGTTATCAAACGCGTTTTTTTTTACTCGGGAATCGCCCTAACAAAATAAAAATAATCATTTCTGATCAAAATCTCTTCTCGAATAGAATCATTACCAAACGCCCTAAATAATCATGGGAAGGCGTTCGACACTGGAAAAGGAGAAAAAAGGAAATTTCCATCTCCGAGTGCTTGACGTTTCTGCCGATAATATATTAATTAAGTAATTTGGTAACAACAGACGCGTGTCTTAGAGCACTTGTTAGGCACATTCAATATGGAAGTTTTGATTTATAAGGCGTTGATAATATACCACACGAGAAAAACAGAGTATTAAAAACTGCAAACGTTCTTGACATGGCTTCTCGATAAGTATCGCGGCTTCGACCCCCAAAAAAAAACGAAAAAAGTATCACGGCCAGGGGCACTTTTTTTACGTTTTTATGACAAAATCCCTCTGATAAAAGTTATCAAATGGTGTACAATAAAATCCGCAATTTGCTATCTACTAATTGTGTTTTCTCCCTCAAAATTATAATAAATGATCGTTATAGGGCTCGTGGACTATTTTTGGGTTTCATTATCAAAGGGGGCACTTAGTAGAAAGTTGAATTTGGTATTATGAGATGCTGACAAGCTATAGTTTTCTCTGGATTTGTTCTAACATCACTGAAAATTGATGAAAATATAATAAACTTACTAGCATGAAGCAACGAATTCATCTGACTTGGCTTAATTTTGTTAGAGATATTACTTATTTGGGGTGGTATTGTTAACTACAAGGCTTTTCTAATACACTAGCCAATGTATGTTAACTATTATAGTTGCGTAATGACTTACTTTAGCTTTTGCAGTCAAGCACACAATATCAATCTGAAAATAAAGCATCGAAACTCTTTGTTTACTTAATTAATTTGCACTAAGCATGGTGTCTCTTTTTCCGAATTTATTTTTTATTTATTTATAAATATATATTGAAAAATTTGGAGAACTCTCCTACTTCATTTGATTTTATTGTGCATTATCTATTTATAAAATCAGAAGTCCACTTATTTCGCTGGATTTTAAATGTATCTATTATTCTTCATCGCCCGTGTATAGGCTATTGCATTACACCTAGAAACTAGCATGATGTGGTTTTTAATGTGTTTATGTAAGGTGTAGGGGCCGTGTGATGCTATTGCACTGGTTGATAACCTTATAATTCCATGCGTCTTTGCATTGATTTCAAGCCAATTTTACTTGTGGTCACCGTAGTGAAATTTGTGATCAAGTTGCAAGGTTTTGATTTCAATCTCCAAAATATATAATGTTGAACATTTTTTTTCCGATTGATGTCCTTTGAAGAAATAGAATTATTTTTCCATTAAAATAATCTTAGAATTGTGATTCGTTCGGTATGTCAATCGTTCTCCAAAAGATCAATCGGTACATTAATCGCAAAAAATCTTACATTTAATTATTGGGCAATTAAATTCAAAGTTCGAGTAACCTAGTTATAAATTTTCCCAAATTTCTATGGTGGAGTTAAATTATCACTAATTTCTATGTGATCACAAGTAAAGATGACTTTCGCTTCGCCCGCAAAATGAAACTTTATTTCTACTTCCGGCCAAATAGCCCGTCTAGTCGTCAACCCAGAAAACTAGCGGATGTCTTTGAGCAAACCGGTCATTCAGGTGGGAGGTGAGAGGTTCCAATCTTTTGTCACATTATTCCAATTATTATTTTGTCCAATCTTTTATCAAACTACCTTTTCTTTCTTTCCTTATCATCCGCTCAAATATTAATCTAATAATATCTAACAAATCAATAAAAATAATCCAAGAACTAAACCTTTATTGTGGTTTGATGTAATTATTAAAGGGTCAATACTATGGTTTATTTTCCAAGATATTGAAAATTAACATGATGAGAATTAGACGTATTCTTACTTCGGATGTAAATGCGTCAACTTCGAAAATTCCTTATGTAATAAATTCTTCTTGGCATTGACCGATACTTCATCCTTGTAATTTTCAAATGCTATATCAAAATTAAAATTTTATTTTGAGACCTTGTCATTGATTATACTCTAATCAAAGCTTGTTAGAATAGTACACACTATCCCAGTATGTGCCATTTTAAATTGCTTTATTGAGAAAAGATTAGATGTTAAATGTAAGTATGCAGTGATGATTTCTACCAACCATTGTGTACTAATCGTGTCAGATAGTAGTAGTCCTTTGTTGATATGCTACGGTAACTTTTGAAGATCAGCGAGAAAAGGAGGGTTTGAGCAATAGCCGGGGATTTAATGGTGAGGCTTCTCCAAGGGATAAAAGGGGACATAAGGAGGATTCTACCAGAATATTTAGGTCGGTCCCTATGCTATGATGACTTCATAGTCACCGTCGGGCCCACAGTGACGGTGACTGTGAGGTCATCATAGCATAGGACAAACTACTTTATCTCCATGGAGTGACCTGAATATATTTCTTCCTCGTAGCATCCTCCTTGACTCCCCTTGTAATTTGTATCCCTTGGAGAAGCCTCACCCTCTCTGTTCGAAAGCTTCTCCGTGAAATCCCCCCTCTAATTTGCATTTGCTGTGAGCTCTTTACCTCTCGTGCTGAGGTGAAAAAAACATCAACCCTCTTTATTAGAAAGCTAGCACAGACCAATGTCGGACATCAACTCTACTTCAACTGAAGCTCGGAGGTTAGTTTTACATTCAACAACTCGAAATTTACATCGATTACTACTCTTCATTTGCTTGCGTACGTGTTGTCGTTCCTTAGGAACCATATCCTCCTTTGCATCATGAGCTTTTAGGGCACTAGGCTTTATAAGTTTCTTGGAACCATATCCTCATTTACTCGAAATTTACATCGATTACTACTCTTCATTTACTAAGCTTTTGATTGCTATTTCGGATTGACAAATAACATGTCGTAATGCAACCTGGGAGAAATTCTCACCATCATGTACACTTAATTCACTATGTGGATGAGTAAGCTTCCGTTGAGCAAGATTTAAGCCGTTCCTACCACAAGCTTGTATTAATTTATTGTACCTTAAATAAATGATTTTAGATTTTGTTGTTATTTTTTGTAGACCTGGAGGACTAGAAGATGCCATCACTGAAAAATTGAAAGATTTCTTGACATCCTCGCTTAGATGGTCACTTGCTTTTCTTGGAGTCAAGGATTTACTTATAAACAAGCAATTGACCTTCATCGTGATTTCCATAGCTCTCATAATTCTTTTCGGCATTAGTTCGCGAACAACGCGAGGCAATCGTGGAATGATATTCATCAATTTTGCATTTCTTATACTTGGATGTCTCATTGTTGGAATAACACTCAACTCGATTGTACCGAATTCTTATATTAAGTGGGCTATCTATGGCATATTCCTTGCTATGGTAGCTACAAATCCCGATTATCAACAATTTTTTCAAGAGATGAAACAAATCATCAAGTCTATATGCAGAGCAACTTATTTGAGACTCAGAGACTTGTTCATTGAATCACTTGGGTTCATCGAGAATCTTTTGAAATTTAATGTTGCAAACCAAGAAGAATCATCGATGAATAATACCATTGTAACTCGATCGGTGGATGGCAACGGTGGCGGAGATGAGGAGGACTTTGCCTAGTTGGTCTCGTGATATAATTTGACACCCTTTATCTCTTTTTTTTCCTTTGCATTGTAAGGTGTTTGAATGATATGTAAAATGGATATATGAGGTTTTTCCTCTGTTTACGTGTTTGTACTATTGTTCAAGCAAATTCAATTACTAGGTGCTTGTTAGCATTCCGGTCATCCTTTCTTCTCTTTTCAGAGCCTATCCAAAAGAGAATGGTTGTGAATATCTTGATAGTTATGTATTGCCATGACATAGTGCTTTTCGTATCCATGAATTTAAGATTGGGGTTTAAGTTGCAACGAATGCTGTTGCATAGCGAGCCATCAAGTAATATTCTGCTAGTGTAAAGCAGGGATGCGTTGCCAAGTTCATTGCACAAAAGTTGTCCATTACACCGTGGAATGGACGGATAAGCATTTGGCCAAACTCTGCTTCGGACGGCCATTCTTCAGCTCGTATCTGGCCAGCCTTCGGCTTTGCTTGACCATTTTTTAAAAGTTTTCTTGGCCTTTGCTTGGCCACTTTCAGGCCCACATGTTTGGCCAGTTCCACCACACACACACAACCAGTCCCGCCAATTACCGGACAGTCCAACAGCCAACAAAACAAAACATTCGACCAAAAAAGTCGACTAAGTTTTAGTCTTTGGATGCAAGAGTAAACTCAGAAATCATAAAGAGCGAAACACAAGCCGATCATAATTTTTTTTTTTTTTGGTTAATAAAGTCGACTAAGTTTAAATGTGTAGATATAGAAGACATATTTTGACATTTTAGAAGGGGCCATCGATATTGAGGAGAACAATTTTTCCTTTACCATTTGTTTTTGCACGAGAAAATTAAAGAAGCGACAAGATGCAATTTTAGAATGTAGAAATAATGGAGTGATGGTAATTTTTACAAATGCTCATAACAAACTAACTTATGGAGAGACACTGCTATATCCAACATGTATGTTCATAGTAAGATTCATGTGATAACATGTCAGCTTCTCCATTGACTTCGCTAAGCAATTTTTTTTTAGATAACGATTGCATGTATGCGATATTAAAGTTAGCTCAAAATGAAATCACCATTCTTAAGTGAATTGGAATAGTTCAGATATTGTCTCCTTAGTTTCAACCTACAACATGGATATTTTCATGTGCTCTCGAAGCATGATTTTTTCAACTTGCTCAAACAAAAAATTCACATGTTAAGTGAGTGTTAAAAGTGTGCAAGTCTTCATCTCATCTGAAGTATTAAGTGCCCCCAAATCACCTTGTCTACGACTCTGTCCGGACCGGACCGGATCGGATCGGTCCAAATGCTTAAGCCTCAAAATCCGGTCGGACCGGTACGACTCGACCGCGCTTGCTTTTATATCGACTTCCCTCCCATTTTCTTCACTCCCCTCGAACCTCTGTCATTTCGCGACGCCCAATCGCCATTTTCGTCTCGAGAATTCGCCGCGACCGCTCGAATGGCGGCGAAGCGCCGCTCTCCCACTTCCGACGCGGAGCCCGACGGAGCGGAGGCGAGCTCGGGCTCCGAACCGGAGCCTCCGACGCTACCCGCCCCGACGGAGGCGACGCCTGTATCGAATTACGAGAAGCAGAGGCTGTCGAGGATCGCGGAGAACAAGAGGAGGATGGAGGCCCTGGGCCTCCGAAACCTGGCGAGTTCCGTGATGGGTTCGAGTCGGAAGGCGAGAAAGGGCGACGCGAAGGGCAAAAGGAAGGTGGGCGGCGAGGACGAGGACGACGACAACGACGACAAGGATGGTGATTACGCGCCTGCTTTGGACGGCGATGGCGGCGATGACGATGATCTTAGCGTCGACGATGAGGAGGATGATCGGGATTTTGAAGTATCTGGGTCTGGTAAGACAAAGGTCGGTTCTTTTCTATTGGGTAATTCTTTATCTGCTTCTGTTGTTTTTGCGTGAATTGAAGTTCCTAACGTAGTTGGCGTTTAAGGTTTATGTGAAAATGGGAAGGTCGGTTCAAGACAATGGAGTCAAGAGAAAGAAATGATCACAGAGTTTCTCATTTCTTGAATTTTTCTCAATGAGGATGACAATGGGGCCATTGAAGTGAATGAAGTGATTCGTCCTCGGGGGTCATTAATTTTTGGCTTCGTGGCTCCGGCTTTATTTCATTCCATTCCGAACTGTTGTGTATTCACCACATATTGCGGTCACTCGGAAGTGTTGCCTATATATTTCCTTCACAACGCTGGCTTTTTTTTGCTAGTATAATATTTAGTTAATCTTGTTGTGAAGTGTATCCGGGAGCACTTTCTTCCTAGTTACCTCAGTTCTTTAGACTTCTTCACGAAGTGTTTTATTCACAAATATTGCTGCAGTGGCTGCATTGAGCGCCTTCTTAGTTAGAATGAATTTCTTATGCTGCACCCAGATTTTATTGCTTCATTGTGACATTCTTGAAACTTCACCAGTGTTTCTAAGAAATAGTTGGCCTAATTAAACAGAAGACTATCATGAGAACATCCAAGTTGAATCCTAGGTAACCATGAGATTTTCGGCTTGAAGTGGCATTGAATACTTAGTTATGCTGTTTGACTCGCCAAGATTACCCAACTTAAGCAAAACTTTGTGCAGTTGGTTAGAAACTGTGTGAAACTTAAGTACACTCGCTGGCAGATTAACATGCCATCTTTCCCTTCATTTTTCCCTTATTATAAATCCTCGAGAATTTCAATTAAATTGTGTACTTTTAATATATCTTGGCATTTCAAACCTATCACAATTAATTCCAAAATTACAGTCTAATTGTTTATTGGCTACTTATTTTGAATTTCACTATTGCTAATTACTCCAGACTGCATTTGTGAAGGATGTTAATTTAGTGATACTCTAGTTGCATGTACTGCAGTTGAAAATACCGTTTTCACCAAATTTGTTTAAATAGTAATACCACAGTTGAATAAATGATTTAATTACCAAATAATATAGTGTGGGTGTTTTTAGTCAAATTGACTTATGGCTTTCATTTAAGTTTAGCTTTTCCAGTGCTCTGTCTATCCTCTTGGAGTGGGCTTTGGTGGAAGGCAGTTTTTCTTTCTGTATCTCCTCTTATTGCTTTTCAAGCAATAAGATTTCCATTTAAATCAGGATTAAGACAACAATAGGAAACCATGGATCTGAGGCGCACTTGGGAACTTCTAAGTAAATTGTAGATGTATCAGTCTTGGACATGTCATTATAGTAATCGCATTGGACATATTGAACATCTCCAACTTCATGTCCTTGGTTATTTTATGTTAAGCAAGATTAGGGTGGTGTCGTATGGAAGATGCGTAGATTCATAAGTTATGAACTTAGAGAATTTGGCTATGATACTTAGTACCCATTGCGACATGCTTAGTTTGAAATCAATATTGTTTTCCTTGTTTTTAGTCCTATTCCATTTTAATATTCAGATCAGATTTCAGATATATCACATATCCCAGAGGTTGTGACATGAGAAAAGTGAAAGGAGCTAAACCTGAATTGTCGTTCCTATTCTTTAATGTAGGTGGAAGAAGTTTAAACATTGATGAGGGCAAAATTGATGAGCTGAATTCAGCAAATTATTTTGATCATGTATTATTTTGATATGTCATCTTAATACCGAGCTTCTTGTCCTTCTTGGGACAATCGACATGTCAATACCTTTGTAATACTTCTGTCTTGCTTTGAAATGTTGTTTTTCTTACCTTTTGTGACTATCTCCTGCTCCAGGGAAAGAGAAAAGTGTCCAAACCAAGGAAGAAACCTCAAACCAAAAAGTTACTGAATAAGTTGGATTATGTTGATGATGATGCTGAATTGGCGAAGGTAAATCTAGTATTTTCATGATTGTAATACTGTCATTCTAGAGTGAAGCTTGGGTTTCATCTCAGCATGGATTAGAAATCTATTACACATGTAGTAACTGCAAGGTCAATATTGACAAAGTCAGTGGCAAAATGCAGGCCATTGTGCTGTCTCTGCATGATTCTGCTGGAGTTTCAGGAACAGTGAGCTCAGGGCCTTCTAAAAATGAGGCTGGTGTAGATCTTAAAGGCAGAGTAGAAAAGACTCAGGAAAATCCTAGAATGCTGAAGAGGAGAAAAACGGTCTGTAACTCTTGTCCTAATAATTGTTTTAAGAGAATTTTGTTTTCCTTCTCCTTTCCTAGCTGACTGTCTTTGTTTGTTTGTTTCTTTTTTTTCTTGTAAATAATTATTGATATCCAGTTTACCAGCCGGGTGAAGATGACTGAGGACGAGCTGATTATGCATTTCTTTCAGTTTGATGGTAATTGATGGTTAATGGAGTTTCCATTTCTATGTTTGTCAGATGATGGATGCATATTTTTCACATTCTTTCCTTCATATATATATATATATTTTGGCATTGATGGCTGTGGCAACCACTTGTTGGTTTCGCACATCAGGTTCACTTGTTCTTGTGCATCATTAGTCCCAATGGTAGGGAGGTTCAGAGAAGCTAATTTATTGTTAGGCTGAAGCATTCGCATCCAGGAAATGAACATCTATAGTAGGTCAATCTGGAGGGAGATATTTATGCGCTGCAAGTCTTCCATCCCTTTCTTTAGTCATGGTTTGAAAAGTGATATTAAAATTTTGAAGACCTGGTGGATGTTGGTTTGCTAGTATATAGTTTTGAGATACGTTGCTTCTTGATTACTGTGATATTAGAAACTGCCAAAATATGTCACAGAATATCAATTTTACTAGAAGGTTTTTTCTATGTTCCTCTGGTTACTAACAATGAGAGTTTCTTATGTGGGTATTACACGGACCTTCTTTTTTCTTTCCGTGGCTTGTGATCTTACTGTTAAGTGGGTACATCTAGCCCTTCCTGGACCCCACATTGTGGGAGGCTGGGCAATAGACACCCCTTTTTGGCTTGTGAACCTTTTGTTTCTGGAACTGATGAGCTTGCATGTGTCATGCAGAAGTGGGGAAGGGTGGCATCACTGTGCATGATTTAGCCAAAGTTGCTGATGCTCATGATTTTACATGGACAGACGAGGAACTAGCCAACATGATTTACTGCTTTGATAGCGATGGAGATGGAAAGGTCCAGCCTAGTACTATTTTTGTTTCATCTCCAGTCCTGCACGCTAATCCTTTTGTCAACTGCATTGCTGTGGACTGAACTATCATGAAATTTTGAAAAAAGGTCTCAGCATCATTAATTTAATTGACTGCAGTGTTATGAAATCTCATTAAACTTCCATGAGGACAGAGTATCTGTTGTTGAATAGATATATAATTAAGTTATGGGTCTTGGCAACACTTGTTAACCATGCTTAATAAAGAAATGTTTTTATTTCATTTATTATGCATAATACAAGAAAGATGGTGCATTGGAAATGACAAACTTTCTTTTTTGAGGTTTTCAAGAAGTGCTTTGGCGGCACTTGTTAATGAAATTCTTAAATTATTAATGCAGATCAAAATCTAGGCAATTTTAGAAATTATCTTGCATTAATGTCCATGTTTCAAGAATCGAACAATACTAAATATGACTTAACTATAACTGTCTGGGAAAGTATCACCAACTTGATTTAATCATAATAATGGGGTAGTGAAAATAAATGAGGTAATATGCTGGCAAGACTAGTCATGCCCTGGAAAGTGTGGGAAAAAGGATTCTGTTAGGATATGAATTTTTACATAGTTATTTTAAGGTCAATCTCTAGTTAGATCTTTTAGTTAGCCCACTCTTGGCATCAGAGAATGTAATTTTCTCCATCTTCATCTATCTCTTTTATTTTTAGATCTCCATTGCTAGATTGAATAAATTTCTAGTAATGTTATGCAAAGGAAAAACAATTGCCAACAATAGTATTAAGGATTTCTTTTCTTAGGAATCAACATAAATTTAATGATGTAAAGTAAACTGGGGATTGAATGTTGATTCTGGTTTTGGGTCTTTAGGAAGTAAACTATCTGTTTGTGGCGTGACTTATCTGTCTATGTTACAGCTAAGTCTTGATGATTTCTCGAAGATTGTCCATCGATGCAACGTGATACAAGGTTCTGAAAGCTCCTAAGTGGTTAAGAATGCCAAGTCTACCTACTATTCAGACCAGGTATGATGAGGAATTGGCTATGACTTTTTCTCACCCCTTCACTAGTTAGCAATGATGATATCAGAATTAGTTACCGTACTAGTGGTGATTGTTAGATTTTAAATTCTTGGAGTTGAGGTAAGACCAAGGAAAATGGCTCTCCAAAACTTTCTTTTACTGTTTAAGCTAAAGCTGATACCAATAAATAAGTCAGTGATGAAAGATGGTGGATTAAGTGATCTGGAGGACGAGGAAACCCACATTTTCTTGCTACCTAATGGAATGTCCTCTTTAGAGCTCGGATTTAGTGGAGTTTTACTTGCAGATTTCCTCATGTATCGACTTCTGATGTATGTCTTTATGTTCTATTCCAGGAGGGATTGATCAAGAGTTCATTTTTCTGCCGGGTTCTGTTTCAACAGCAAGAAAAGAGGCACCTAAGTAAGCGAGAGATAGAAGCAAGATAGTAGCTTGATCCGCTAGCTGTAGTGAAGATGTATATAGTATAAGTCAGAGCTTTCATAGATAACTCACCAAATGCTGGTTGTATTTATATCTTTCACCAAATGCTGGTTGTATTACTATCTTAGACAACAGAATTATCTGTGGCTTTTACAAGCTGATCTATTTGAGGTTGGGATTAGTGTGACGGCAGATTATAGCTTGCTTAACCTTTTGGGCCAGTTGAATTATCTGTTGCATTGTTTTATACAAAGAATGAGTACTCTAAAGAAGGTTTGGTCCTGCTGTTATTTATGATTGATCACATCGAGACATTATCTATCCCGTGACAAATATTCTCAAGTTGGTCAGACCGGAGAAACCAAGATGCATTAAAGAAATGCTGCAATATGCACCTTCAGAATAACCAGGTTTGTTAAAGTGGGCATGGAAGTGATGGGGTTTGTCTCAGTTTTGGCTGGTGCCAAGATGTCCCGATGTTCTTAATAAGCTCTGGCGGGTACCTGCGGTCGGCTCTCTTTTGAGGCCTTATAGTTTAGAGAGTTCAACTGAGGCTACACAGAGAGCAGATATAGAGTCGTCAGAACAGACAGAAACCATTCCTGGTTTCCACACCTTGTCAGACATTGATGGTAATTCCGTTCCCTTGTTATCCTGAGAAAAGGAACGTACGTTTTGAATTTTTAATTTTCAACGCTTAATTAGATCATCGAACAGGCCAAAAGAGAAAGGAGGATCCGGAGATGGACCGTCGCTGCTGGCCACTTGCCAGACCGTAGTGCAAACAACCGCCATTGGCGAGGTTTGCCATCTCCTTAGCGACTACCAAGAGTGTTTCTCACCCTTCCATGGGTTAATCCCCCTCCTTTTCTTAATTACTAAAAACTAGAAACATTTTTTTTGTCTAGTAGCTAAAATTTCTATGTCGTATACCCCATGGCACACAATACATGTTTTACACAATGTTCTTTCCATTATTGCTTAAAATTTTTCAAATAATCAATTCACCCTTTCTTGATTGTGCCGTCTTCTCCGTTTCATTACCCTCTTTAATTGAATCTGAGAACAGTAACCGCAGCGGTTTGTTGGCCATCTTTACACAGTGGTGGCGGCGGTTCCATCACCGTCTTATTTGGCTCATTATCAATAGAATGAGAGATGGAATGACTCAAATTATAAGATGTGTATATTCTTTAAAAACGTCTTAGAAAGTTTGCTTTGTTCTTTTAACTTTAATTACGCCCTGCTATAGCTTGGTGAATCAGTCTGGAGAACAAGGAAACATTCATCTTTTATTTATCAATTGTGGGGTTGACAATGAAGCATGAACCCATCTTTTCAATTGTTTGTCGACGAAAACGTGTGTATATTGGACCATGTGGATTTCGTCGATATTGTAACAGCACGAATACTTTGGTTTCTAAGACAAATATAAGAACCATTTCTATGTGGGGTCACCACTTACATTCCTTTCATCTATGGCTTTGGAGAAAATATTCGGTGCAGTTGGGGTAGCCACCTTAGCATTGCACTAGTCCATTCTGCGAGTGACTCGCGGGTCCACCTTGAAGAAAAGCTGGCTTTGAGTTTCTTCCATGTGGCTATAGTCTCGACCTAAACCTATAAAGTTTCCATTTTGGTATTAGACGCATTTAAACGATAAACCTAAATGAATTTTTGCTGTATATAACCTTACTTTTATGTGTGGGCACACATATAGAAGGTCAATGACAAATATATTCTTCTTGATTGCGACAGGGGAGGTAATTGATGCAATCGACATATTAATACTATTGCACATCTAAGAAAAAAGGCTCGATCCCGTTTGATAACTATCCTTTTGAAGTTTGTGGCTATAAAAGAAGAACAAATCAGGGTCACTCAAAGTATTGAATATATTACACAATCGTGATCCTTTGCGTGATAGGTTTAGAAATCCTACTTGTCGTTGCTTTCTATAGTTGAAGATTTGTGTGTGAAAGAGATGTCTCAAACAAGTATACTTTACTGCCAAATTACATTCTTCCTTGAGACAAATTAATCCCAACATTCAAGCTATTGCTAAAACTATCTGCAACATGAAAGCAAAATCTATGATGAAAATATGAATGGTGGGTTTATGGTCCAAACTTGATTGGATGAGCTTAATTGATTCATCTACAATTTTAAACATGATGTTGAGGGTCACTTTAGGCACTCATTTTTCTCTTAAGTTATATCCATGGCATCGACAAAGAGCTTATCAAATGTCTCTATAATCGATTACTCTTACAAGACTAATTGATACAAATTTTTTTTGTTGGATAAGGTTGGAGTTCTGAGCTTTAATGCTTTTTTCTACTCTTGCTTTGCCCTTTCGAGAAAGGACGAAAAAGAAGACTATGGATTGGCTTTTGACAATGTTTAGCAGCATATTGGGTGTTGATTGTCAATCCAGGCCTTTGTTATTGATAGAGAAGTTCGATGCACTTTTCCTAGAAGTGCCGATTTGTTGCGTGTTTGGCACATTGAAAAGGATAATGTGATAAAATGTAAATCTCATTTTGAAGATGGAATGAATTGGAATTCTTTTATATTCGATTTGTGTGAGGTTATGAACTCCAAAAGTGAAGTAGAATATGATGAAAAAAGTCAGCGATTTGAAGACCATTGTGAGAAAAGCCATCGATTCTTAGTTGTATTAAAAATAAATTGGTTCCTTTCAAAGAGACTGCTAAAAGTAGGGTTAAGCTGCGTACTTGCATTGGGCATTTATGCAATCCATGGAACTTCCATGTACGCATAATATAAGATTTAGGATTTCCGATGGTCTACCTCTAAATATAAGTAATCCACAATAAAGGCTTGATATAAGGTCCTATTTATCATGATATTACTCAAAATAATAGAGATTATTTATTTAAGCAACTATTTCAGGAGTTGGAAAGAAAAATCAAGAATGGCTAATTTTGAAAAAAGGAAGTTGTTGAAAAGCAAATTGAGCATTTTGTACGAACAAGTGATTCCTTCCCGTATGAGCCCTTAACTACATATCATAAAGATTGGAATTAAAAATTAAAGAAGAAGCAACTTCTAAATGACGTGATCCTTTGTCATTTCAGATTGTTAAAAAAGGGAAAAGATGTGGTACTTGTGTAAAGGTTATGGGCATAATAGTCGGGCATTGAAATCGAAAGGCAAATGTCAAACTCACATTCAAGGCCATTGAAATCCATGGTGGCGAAATATAACAGGCACAGAGTACTTCAACACGCAATAATTCAACCTGAAAGGCCTATTCTAAGGTTGGAGTTTCTCGCACCCTAACATTGGAATTAATCGCCGATATATTTTTGAGCAAATAATGACTATCTTAGTAATGCAACTAAAACTTTTATTGTCTAATTTAGGCAAAGTGGGGCCCATGTAGTGACTGTGAGGTCATCATAGCATAGGACAAATTACTTTATCTCCATGGAGTGACCTGAATATATTTCTTCCTCGTAGCATCCTCCTTGACTCCCCTTGTCACAGTCACTACATGGGGCCCCACTTTTCGACACGAAAAGTGGGGCCCCATGTAGTGACTATGAGGTCATCATAGCATGGGACAAACTACTTTATCTCCATGGGGTTGACCTGAATATATTTCTTCCTCGTAGCATCCTCCTTGACTCCCCTTGTAATTTGTATCCCTTGGAGAAGCCTCACCCTCTCTATTCGAAAGCTTCTCCGTGAAATCCCCCCTCTAATTTGCATTCGCTATGAGCTCTTTACCTCTCGTGCTGAGGTGAAAAAAACATCAACCCTCTTTGTTAGAAAGCTAGCACAAATCAATGTCGGACATCAACTCTACTTCAACTGAAGCTCGGAGGTTAGTTTTACATTCAACAACTCGAAATTTACATCGATTACTACTCTTCATTTGCTTGCGTACGTGTTTGTCGTTCCTTAGGAACCATATCCTCCTTTGCATCATGAGCTTTTAGGGCACTAGGCTTTATAAGTTTCTTGGAACCATATCCTCATTTACTCGAAATTTACATCGATTACTACTCTTCATTTACTAAGCTTTTGATTGCTATTTCGGATTGACAAATAACATGTCGTAATGCAACTTGGGAGAAATTCTCACCATCATGTACACTTAATTTTACTATGTGGATGAGTAAGCTTCCGTTGAGCAAGATTTAAGCCGTTCCTACTACAAGCTTGTATTAATTTTTTGTACCTTAAATAAATGATTTTAGATTTTGTTGTTATTTTTTGTAGACATGGAGAACTAGAAGATGCCATCACTGAAAAATTGAAAGATTTCTTGACATCCTCGCTTAGATGGTCACTTGCTTTTCTTGGAGTCAAGGATTTACTTATAAACAAGCAATTGACCTTCGTTGTGATTTCCATAGCTCTCATAATTCTTTTCGGCATTAGTTCGCGAACAACGCGAGGCAATCGTGGAATGATATTCATCAATTTTGCGTTTCTTATACTTGGATGTCTCATTGTTGGAATAACACTCAACTCAATTGTACCGAATTCTTATATCAAGTGGGCTATCTATGGCATATTCCTTGCTATGGTAGCTACAAATCCCGATTATCAACAATTTTTTCAAGAGATGAAACAAATCATCAAGTCTATGTGCGGAGCAACTTATTTGAGACTCAGAGACTTGTTCATTGAATCACTTGGGTTTATCGAAAATCTTTTGAAAATTAATGTTACAAACCAAGAAGAATCTTCGATGAATAATACCATTGCAACTCGATCAGTGGATGGCAACGGAGGTGGAGACGAGGACATTGCCTAGTTGGTCTCGTGATAGAATTTGACACCCTTTATCTCTCTTTTTTTCCTTTGTATTGTAAGGTGTTTGAACGATATGCAAAATGGATATATGAGGTTTTTCCTCTGTTTACATGTTTGTACTATTGTTCAAGCAAATTCAATTACTAGGTGCTTGTTAGCATTCCGATCATCCTTCTCTTCTTAGAGCCTATCCGAAAGAGAATGGTTGTGAATATCTTGATAGTTATGTATTACCATGACACGGTACTCTTTGTATCCGTGGATTTAAGATTGGGGTTTAAGGTACAACGAATGTTGTTGCATAGCGAGCCATCAAGTAATACTCTGCTAGTGTAAAGCAGGGATGCATTGCCAAGTTCATTGCACAAAAGTTGTCCATTACACTGTGGAATGGACGGATAAGCATTGGCCAAACTCTGATTCCGGCGGCCATTCTTCGGCTTGTCACTGGCCAGCTTTTGGCCTTGCTTGACCATTTTTTTTAGTTTTCTTGGCCTTTGCTTGGCCACTTTCAGGCCCAGGCCCACATGTTTGGCCAGTTCCACCAAACACACACAGAACGAGTCCCGCCAGATACCAGATAGTCCAACAACCAACAAAACAAAAAATTCAACCAAAAAAAGAAAAAAAAAACCAACAAAACACTTTTTTTTTGTTCCAAACCAACAAAAAACAGATGGCCGAATGCTTTTGCAGCATCAAAGCACAGTGCAGAAGTTCTCCATGTATTTTGATTAGCACAGCCAACCTTGGCCAGTTTTCGGGCCATTCTTGGCCTTCTAAGCCCTGTTTGGTAACCATCCAAACATGGTCAAATTCTGATTTTTTTTATTTCCAGAATTAGTTTGGGCCGAGAATCATGTTTGGTAAAATTTTTGTTACTGGGAACAGATTGGGAGTGGAATCAAGAATAAATAAAAAAAAAGTTGATTCTTGTTTTGGGAACAAATTTGAGAGTCAAAAGCCAACTTTTCTTCTTCTTCTTCCCTTTGGCCATCTTGCAACCGCCGTCCACCCCCACTTCTTGCCGCCCGCCCCCGCCGCCGCTACCATTTGCCGCGCCGTCGATCGCGCCTACCGGTCCAGTGAGCTCGCGGGAGGCAAGCCCACCACCGGTAGGCTCGGCCTCACCGCCTCGACAAGGCCCGCCAGCCCCTCGCGAGGCTCGCCCAGCCGAAGGCCCGCCGGCCATCGGCGAGGTCGAGCCTCGTCAGGGCTGGGCAAGCCTCGCAATGCCCAGCCCCACCGATGACCAAGCAGGCCTCACCGAGGGCCGGCGACTCTCCATTGAGGTCACCGCCTAGCCCTGGCCGGGAGTCGCCGGTCCGGCGATCGGCCACAAGAAGAAGAAGAATATGAAAAAAAGGAAAAAAAGAAAAGAAAAAAAGGAAAAATGAAAAAAGTAAAAACTTTATTTTAAAATTAAAAGAAATTAATTTGGAATATAATCAATGGGCATGATACTAAACGCAATTATTACGAATCAAAAATTTTGGACAATTACCAAATGCGTTCTTTTACTCAGAATCAGTTCTCGGAAACAGAATAAAAAATAATCATTTCTGGTCAACATCTGTTCCTGGGAACAGAATCGTTACCAAACACGCCCCTATTCTACCGAGCAAAATCGGTTCCACTAAACTGTGGGGGCTGTTTGAGACAAGTGTTACTTTGTGGGCTCTTTCGAGATGATGCGTCCAATGTGGGGTGTATTTTGATATATTCCCCCAATGTATTATGCGCAGTATTAAAAGTTGATGCTATATGAAGTAGTTTTAGTCTTTGGATGTAAGAGTAAACTTGGAACTGATAGAGAGCGAAACAAAAGCCGATTATAGTTTTTTTTTTTTTTGGCTAATAAAGTCAACTAAATTTAATTGTGTAGATATAGGAGACATATTTTGACATTTTAGAAGGGGCCATCAATGTTGAGGAGAGCAATTTTCCCTTTTATTTTTTTATTTTTTTTTGCATGAGAAAATTAAAGAAGCGACAATATGCGCTTTTGGAATGTAGAAATAATGGAGTGATGATAATTTTTACAAATGCTCATAATGAACTGACTTATGGAAAGAAACCATTATATCCGACATGTATGTTCATAGTAATATTCATGTGGTAACATGTCAACTTCTCCATTTACTTTGCTAAGCAATATTTTTAAGATAGTGCTTGCATGTACGATATATTAAAGTCAGCTCAAAATAAAATCATCATTCTTGAGTGAATTCGAATAGTTCGGATATCATATATTCAGTTTCAATGTACAACATGGATATTTTCATGTGCTCTCGAAGCACGATTTTTTCAGCTTGCTCAAACGAAAATTCACATGTTAAGTGAGTGTTAAAAGTGTGCAAGTCTTCATCTCATTTGAAGTATTGAGTGCCCCCCAAATCACCTCGTATACGACTCGGTCCGGACCGGTCCAAATGCTTTAAGCCTCAAAATCCGGTCGGACCGGTGCGACTCGACCGCGCTTGCTTTCATATCGACTTCCCTCCCATTTTCTTCACTCCCTCGAACCTCCGTCATTTCGCGACGGCCAATCGCCATTTTCGTCTCGAGAATTCGCCGCGACCGCTCGAATGGCGGCGAAGCGCCGCTCTCCCACTTCCGACGCGGAGCCCGACGGAGCGGAGGCGAGCTCGGGCTCTGAACCGGAGCCTCCGCCGCTACCCGACCCGACGGAGGCGACGCCTGTATCGAATTACGAGAAGCAGAGGCTGTCGAGGATCGCGGAGAACAAGAGGAGGATGGAGGCCCTGGGCCTCCGAAACCTGGCGAGTTCCGTGATGGGTTCGAGTCGGAAGACGAGAAGGGGCGACGCGAAGGGCAAAAGGAAGGTGGGCGGCGAGGAGGACGACGACGACAAGGACGGTGATTACGCGCCTGCTTTGGACGGTGACGGCGGCGATGACGATGGTCTTAGCGTCGACGATGAGGAGGATGATCGGGATTTTGAAGTATCTGGGTCTGGTAAAAGAAAGGTCGGTTCTTTTCTATTGGGTAATTCTTTATCTGCTTCTGTTGTTTTTGCGTGAATTGAAGTTGCTAGCGTAGTTGGCGTTTAAGGTGTATGTGAAAATGGGAAGGTGGGTTTAAGACAACGGAGTCAAGGGAAAGAAATGATCACCGAGTTTCTCAATTCTTGAATTTTCCTCAATGAGAATGACAATGGGGCCATTGAAGTGAATGAAGTGATTCGTGCTTGGGGGTCATTAATTTTTTGGCTTGGCGGATTTCATTCCTGTCTGAACTGTTGTGTGTTCACCACAAATTGCGGTCACTTGGAAGTGTTGCCTATCTGTTTTTTCCACGGCACTGTATTTTTTTTATAGGATAATTTTTCGTTAATGTTGTTGCGAAGTGCATTCGGGAGCACTTTCTTCCTGAGTTACCTTAGTTCTTTAGACTTCTTCACGAAGTGTTTTATTCACAAATATTGCTGCAGTGGCTGCATTGAGCGCCTTCTTAATTAGAATGAATTTATTTATGCTGCAACTGGATTTTATTACTTTGATTGTGACATTCTTGAAACTTCACTGGTGTTCTGAGGAACAGTTGGCCTAATTAAACAGAGGACCGTCATGAGAAGATCCAAGTTGGATCCTAAGTAACCGTGAGATTTTGGCTTGAAGTGGCATTGAATACTTAGTTATGCTATTTGACTTGCCAACATCTCTATAGATTACCCGACCTATGCAAAACTTTGTGCAGTTGGTTAGAAACTGTGTGACACTTAAGTATACTCGCTAGCAGAGTAACATGCTATCTTTCCTTTGTTTTTTCCTTTTTTTTTTTTTTTTAAAGTCCTCGAGAATGTCAATTAAATTGTGTAATTTTAATATTCCTCAGTATTTCAAACCTATCACAATAAATTCCAAAATTGCAGTCTAATTGTTTATTGGCTACTTATTTTGAATTTCACTATTGCTAATTACTCCAGACTGCTTTAGTGAAGGACGTTAATTTGGTGATACTCTAGTTGCATCTACTGCAGTTAAAATACTTTTTTCACCAAATTGGTTAAATATTAACACCACAATTGAATAAATGACTTAATTACCAAATAATATAGTGTGGGTGTTTTTAGTCAAATTGACTTAGGGCATTCATTTAAGATTAGCTTTTCCAGTGCTTTGTCTACCCTCTTGGAGTGGGTTTGGGTGGAAGGCAGTTTTTCTTTCTGTATCTCCTCTTATTGCTTTTCAAGCAATAAGATTTCCATTTAAATCGGATTTAGACAACAATAGGAAACTAAGTATCTGAGGTGCACTTGGAAACTTTTAAGTAAGTTGTACATGTATCAGTCTTGGACATGTCATTATAGTAATTGCATTGGACATATTGGACATCTGCAACTTCATGTCTTTGGTTGTTCTATGTTAGGTAAGATTAGGGCGGTGTTGTATGGAAGACACATAGATTCATTAGTTATGAACTTAGAGAATTTGGCTATGATACTTAGTACCAATTGTGACATGCTTAGTTTGAAATCAATATTAATTCCTTGTTTTTAGTCCTAATCCATTTTAGTATTCGGATCAGATTTCAGATATATCACATATGCCAGGGGTTGTGACATGAGAAAAGTAAAAGGAGCTAAACCTGAATTGTCGTTCCTATTCTTTAATGTGGGTGGAAGAAGTTTAAAGATTGATGAGAACACAATTGATGAGCTGAATTCAACAAATTATTTTGATCTTGTATTACTTTGATATGTCTTCATATAACTGAGCTTCTTGTCCTTCTTGGGACAATGGACATGTCAATACTTTTGTAATACGTCCGCCTTGCTTTGAAATGCTGTGTTCTGCCTTTTGTGACTATCTCCTGCTCCAGGGAAAGAGAAAAGTGTCCAAACCGAAGAAGAAACCTCAGACCAAAAAGTCACCAAATAAGTTGGATTATGTTGATGATGATGCTGAATTGGCGAAGGTAAATCTAGTATTTTCATGATTGTAATATTATCATTCTAAAGTGAAGCTTGGGTTTCATCTCAGCATGGATTAGAAATCTATTACATGTGTAGTAACTGTAAGATCAATATTAACAAAGTCAGTGGCAAAATGCATGACTCTGCTGGAGTTTCAGGAACAGTGAGTTCGGGGCCTTTCCAAGATGAGGCTGGCGTAAATCTTAAAGGTAGAGTAGAAAAGACTCAGGAAAATCCTAGAATGCTGAAGAGGAGAAAAACGGTGTGTAACTCTTATCCTAATAATTGTTTTAAGAGAATTTTGTTTTCCTTTTTCTTTCCTAGCTGACTGTCTTTGTTTGTTTGTTTGTTTGTTTGTTTTCTTGTTAATAATTATTGATATCCAGTTTACCAGCCGGGTGAAGATGACTGAGGATGAGCTGATTATGCATTTCTTTCAGTTTGATGGTAATTGATGGTTAATGGAGTTTCCATTTCTATGCTTGTCAGATGATGGATGGATATTTTTCACGTTCTTTCCTTCATTCTTTTTTTTTTTTTTTTTTTTTTTTTTTGGTGGCATTGATGGCTGTGGCAACCACTTTGTTGGTTTCGCACATCAGGTTCACTTGTCCTTGTTCATCATTAGTCCAAATGGTAGGGAGGTCCAGAGAAGCTAGTTTATTTTTAGGCTGAAGCATTTGCATCTAAGAAACCAACATCCATAGAAGGTCAGTCTGGAGGGAGATATTTATATGCAGCAAGTCTTCCATCCCTTTCTTTAGTCATGGTTTGAAAAGGGATGTTAAACTGTTGAAGATCTGGCGGATTTTGGTTTGCTAGTATATAGTTATGAGGTACGTTGTTTCTCGATTGCTGTGATATCAGAAACTACCAAAATATGTCACAGAATATCAATTTTACTACACGGTTTTTCTATGTTCCTCTGGATACTAACAATGAGAGTTTCTTATGTGGGTATCACAAGGACCTTCTTTTTCTTTCTGTGGCTTGTGATCTTATTGTTAAGTGGGTACATCTAGCCCTTCCTGGACTCCACAATGTCGGAGGCTGGGGCAATAGACGCCCCTTTTTGGCTTGCGAACCTTTTTGTTTCTGGAACTGATGAGCTTGCATGTGTCATGCAGAAGTGGGGAAGGGCGGCATCACTGCGCATGATTTAGCCAAACTAGCTGATGCTCATGATTTTACATGGACAGATGAGGAACTAGCCAACATGATTCACTGCTTTGATAGAGATGGAGATGGAAAGGTCCAGCCTAGTACTATTTTTGTTTCATCTCCAGTCCTGCATGCTAATCCTTTGTCAACTGCATTGCTGTGGACTGAACTGTTACAAATTCTGAGAAAAGGTCTCAGCATCATTAATTTAATTGACTGCAGTGTTATGAAATCTCATTAAACATCCATGAGGACAGAGTATCTGTTGTTGAATAGATACATAATTAAGTTATGGGTCTTGTTAATGAGTACCCCGGCAGCACTTGTTTACCGTACTTAATAAAGAAAATTTTTTATTTCATTTATTATGCATAATACGAGAAAGATAGTGCATTGGAAATGACAAACTTTCTTTTATTGAGGTTTTCAGGAAGTGTTCTGGCGGCACTTGTTAACGAAATTCTTAAATTATTAATGCAGATCAAAATCTAGGCAATTTTAGAAATTATCTTGCATTAATATCCATGTTTCAAGAATCGAACAATATTAAATTTGACTTCACTATGACTGTCTGGGAAAGTATCACCAACTTGATTTAATCATAACAATGGGGTAGTGAAAGTAAATGAGGTAATATGCTGGCAAGACTAGTCATGCACTGGAAGTGTGGGAAAAAGGCTTCTGTTAGGATATGAATTTTTACATAGTTATTTTATGGTCAACCTCTAGTTAGATCTTTTAGTTAGCCCACTCTTGGCATGGGAGAATGTAATTTTCTCCATCTTCATCTATCTCTTTTATTTTTAGATCTCCTTTGCTAGATTGAATAAATTTCTAGTAATGTTATGCAAAGGAAAACAATTGCCAACAATAGTATTAAGGATTTCTTTTCTTAGGAATCAGCATAAATTTAATGATGTAAAGTAAAATGGGGATCGAATGTTGATTCTGGTTTTGGGTCTTTAGGAATCAAATTATCTGTTTGCGGCGTGACTTTTCTGTCTGTGTTACAGCTAAGTCTTGATGATTTCTCGAAGATTGTCCATCAATGCAAAATGCTACAAGGTTCTGAAAGCTCCTGAGTGGTTGAGAATGCCAAGTCTACCTTCTGTTCAGACCAGGTATGGTGAGGAATTGGCTATGACTTTTTCCACTCCTTTCACTAGTTAGCAATGATGATATCAGAGTTAGTGACAGTACTAGTGGTGCTTGTTAGATTTTAAATTCTTGGGGTTGAGGAAAGACAACGGAAAATGGCTCTCCAAAATTTCTTTTCTTGTTTAAACTAAGCTGATACCAATAAATAAGTCAGTGGTGAAAGATGGTGGATTAAGTGATCTGGAGGATGAGGAAACCAACATTTTCTTGCTACATATTGGAATGTCCTCTTTGGAGCTTGGGTTTAGTGGAGTTTCACTTGCAGATTTCCTCATGTATCTTCTGATGTATGTCTTTATGTTCTATTCCAGGAGGGATTGATCAAGAGTTCATTTTTGTGCTGGGTTCTGTTTCCACAGCAAGAAAAGAGGCACCTAAGTAAGTGAGAGATAGAAGCAAGAAAGTAGCTTGATCCGCTAGCTGTTGTGAAGATGTATATAGTATAAGTCGGAGCTTTCATAGATAACTCACCTAATGCTGGTTGTATTACTATCTTAGACAACTGAATTATCTGTGGCTTTTACAAGCTGATCTATTTGAGGTTGGGATTAGTGTGACAGCAGATTATAGCTTGCTCAACCTTTGCGCCAGTTGAATTATCTGTTGCATTGTTCCATGCAAAGAACAAGTACTCTATAAACTGGTGTTATAGTGAAGGTTTGGTCCTGCTGTTATTTATGATTGATCACATCGAGACATTGTCTATCCTGTGACGAATATTCTCAAGTTGGTCGGTCTGGAGAAACCAAGGTGCATTAAATAAATACTACAATATGCACCTTCAGAATAATCAGGTTTGTTAAAGTTGGCATGGAAGCGATAGGCTTTGTCTCAGTTTTGGCTGGTGCCAAGATGTCCCGATGTTCTTAATAAGCTCTGGCGGGTACCTGCAGTCGGCTCTCTCTTGAGGCCTTGCCTCTTTCTGAGGCCTTATAGTTTAGAGAGTTCAAATGAAGGCTGCATGAAAGCAAAATCTATGATGAAAACCTGAATGGTCGCTTTATGGTCCAAGCTTGATTGGATGAGCTTAATCGATTCATCTACAAATTTAGACATGATGCTAAGGGTCGCTTTAGGCACTTGTTTTTCTTTTTAACTTATGTCCATGGCATTGACAAAGAGTTTATCAAATGTCTTTGTAATTGATTGCACTTACAAGACTAATTGATACAAAATGCTTTTGTTGGATATGGTTGGAGTTCCTAGCTTTAATGCTTTTGTCTACTCATGCTCTGCCCTTTCGAGAAAGGAGGAAAAAGAAAGACTACGGATTGGCTTTTGACAATGTTTAGCAGCATATTGGGTGTTCATGGTCAACCCCTAGCTTTTGTCATTGATAGAGAAGTTTGATGCACTTTTCCTAAAAGTGCCAATTTGTTGTGTGTTTGGCACATTGAAAAGAATAATGTGATCAAATGTAAATCTCATTTTGAAGATGGAATGAATTGGAATTCTTTTATATCTGATTTGTGCAAGGTTCTGAACTCAAAGAGTGAAGTAGAATATGATGAAAAAAGTCAGCAATTTGAAGACCATTGTAAGAAGAAGCCATCAATTCTTAGTTGTATTAAAAATAAATTGGTTCCTTTCAAAGAGTTTTTTGTGCCTCCTTAGACAAATTTGCTCATGCATTTTGGGAATTGTGTTACTTCAACAGCTAAAGGGTTAAGTTCAATTTTGAAAATATATTTACAGTTTCAATGAGAAATGAAGAGGTGAAAAATAAAATGTTCATTGCAGTTGAGAATTAGTTTTGAAAAATCAAAACGAAACTGTCAAGCAAGAAGATAAGAGTTCCTCATCATTTTCATATTTTGCTTTTCGTCAACATTTTCAGATGAGCTCTACAAGCGATAACAGATTGCTAAATGTAGGGTTAAGCCACTTACTTGTATTGGGCATTTATGCGATCCATGGACCTTCCATGTACGCATAATATAAGATTTAGGATTTTTGATGGTCTATCTCTAGATATAACTAATCTGCAATAAGGCTTGATATAAGGTCCTATTTATCATGCTATTACTCAAAATAATGGAGATGATTTATGTAAGGTCCTTTTTTTATCATGATATTACTCAAAATAACATAGACAATTTATTTAAGCAACTATTTCACGATTTGGAAGGAGATATTAAGAATGACTAATATTGAAAAAGGAAGTTTTTGAAAAGCAAATTGAGCATTTTGTACGAACAAGTGATTCCTCCTTATATGAGCCCTTAACTACATATCATAAAGATTGGATTTAAAAATTAGAGAAGCAACTTCTAAATGACGTGATCCTTTGTCATTTCAAATTGTTGAAAAGGCAAAATATGTGGTACTTGTAAAGGTTATGGGCATAATAGTCGGGCATTTAAATCGAAATGCAAATGTGAAACTCACATTGAAGGCCATTAAAATCCACGGTGGTGAAATATAATAGGCAGAGTACTTTAACATGCAATAATTCAACCCGAAAGGCCTATTCTAAGGTTGGAGTTTCTCGCACTCTAACATAGGAATCACTCCCCGTTATATTTTTGAGCAAATAATGACTCTCTTAGTCATGTAACTAAAATTTTTATTGTCTGATTTAGGTAAAATATTTTTATTTTCCCCGAGAGAGTAGCCTTTTTTAGGAGAGCTAAGTAGCTGAAGGAACAATGTTTTATTATTAAGTTGCATATACGATTTGTTACCATGGCATTACATTTGTATTATGAAGACCATTTACTTTCCTTTGATGGTTTTATGAAAATTTTGATGCATTTAGGATTATATATATATGGTTTCAATAAGTCGTTTTATAATGCAATTTCAATTGCCACAATTTTCTTCTCAACAACTAATCATTCCATTTAATCAATGCAAAGAGGATATTCACATATAGTAATGTTTTCAGGAGCTTTTTCTTTTGAATTTGCATGATAAATAATGGATGTTTAGAATTTCTAACGTGCTCGCTTTGTCATATTGCGAAACTCTTTTGTTTGAAGTAACTATAAAAGAATCCTGTGGTGATGACTTGAAAAATTAAGAAAGTCGAATTGTTAGATCTGTTGATTAAAATGAAATTCGAGCAATTAAGAAACATAGATTATAATGAAATGACATGTATTGACGTTATGATTAAATCAAATGCATTAGTTAAAACTAGTAAAAGATTTTTTTTTTTTTCCATTCTTACTTGTGCTTAGGTTATTCAGAATAGTGGTTTCCTTGTACAAAATAAAAAGATGAATATACAACTCATTAACACAATAACTAGTTTGCTATCTATCAAATCAAACTTTTTTTTTTTTTTTTTTTTTGGTGGGGAGGAGGGACAGCATTTGAGAAAATATTGGGTACGTTTGGTGCTCCAGCGTGGCAAACAAGAAGGCGGTAGGAAGGCGACACGTGTACTCATGGAGCCCACAATCCGGACAGACTGAGCAGGACGTGAGTGAGGCGCCATTTTGAAAAAAATTCGCTCCTGTAGCTACAGCGAAAGGACGACAGACCCTCTACTTTCTTCACGCCTCCCTTCTCCCTTCTTTCGTAAATTCAAAATTTCAGGGTTTCCTCTCTCCGGCGCTCGTGCTCGTGCTATATTTGAGCCGACGTCGCTGGCAAGACTCCTGCTCCCGTCGACGTCCGCCGCAAGCTCGCTCGACCTCACCTCCATCTTCACCGTCATCTCGGCCTCTCCCTCCTTTGATCTTCCCCCGCCCAGCGCTGCCCCTCCGTGGATCACGCTGACAGCCGTGCCGTTCGAGAACTCGAACCCTCCGAAGTTGGTGTTCCGGAGGACGGCCTCCCCAACCAGCGACGCGGTCGAGGAAGCTGAGAAGGAGGCCGTGGTGGAGTAGTCGAGGGACTCGACGTCAACGCGGCGAAGCCTGAGCTCGGGGCTCTTGACGCGGACGGTGAGGGCGAACCCGAAGAAGGCGGCGTGGAGGATGATGATCGGGGCGAGGGCGTAGACGAAGCACTTGCTGCTGCTGCGCCTCTGGTTGCGGCGAGGCGGTGGCTTCGCGAAGTGGCCGAGCTCCACGTCGTCGCTCCGGAGGGCACGTTAGGGTTGGTCGGATCTTCTTCAGGCATTGCGAAAGTCGGAGTTCAAGCGAATGCGAGAGAGCACGGTCAATGTTCTTGATGGTGGTGCTTTCGCTTTTCTTTTGGGTTTGCCGGATGATTGTTATCGTGTTCATATTATTCAAGAAATCATGAATAGAGAGCTTTTAAATACTATATCTGGTCTCTCTTCCTCTCTAAACCTTTTTCTTGCTGCTTCTCGTTCTTTTTCAATCTATATTTGGGATAGCAGATTGGATCATTTGTCTCCGGAGATCACTTCCCGTCAATTTCGCTTAAGGGTCAATCTTTATCAGCAGAGGAGGTGTCCAGATTGATGCAAATAAAGGGTCAATCTGAGTCTTTGGGTTGTTCCATGGATTACTTAACCCACAGGGCCAAAAACATGGATGTATCATCCTAGAACGCCCCCTGGAGAAAATGACATAAAACACCTACTAGTCCATCCTTCTGTTGACTTGAAAGAATGTGCCATGGTCCTTAAAACAAGTAACCATGCTTTTGGAAACATATAATTAGCAATCCAGAGTTGTTTTGCTTTCCCATGGTTGAGTTCATTTAGATTGGAACATAAAAATTTAGTAGGGGTGACTTGATTAGGCCAATCTCAAACTTTACCTATCCGAGACAGAAAATGTTAATCAAGCATCCACATGTTTTTCCTCGCTTTCACCACCAGAATGTATTGGATTGGCTCCAAACCATTTCAATCTGGTTGGCATTTTCTAAGAGAGAATGCAGAAATTTCTGGAAGCCCAAATCCAACTTGATGCACAACAGGGACGCTAAAAATCATTGTTTATGTAGGGACATGCCTCTACAAACAGAGAATGCCAGTCTAAAAAATTGTGGGCGATCTTCTCTGTTGTTTATTTTGTGTGGACTGATGTTTTTCAAAGACACAGTGGGCTGCAATTCAAGCGCTTGCTAAGCAGAACAAAGGTCAACTTGAAGAAGTTGGTTGTGGAAATTGGGACTAGAAATGTCAGCCACGTAATTGGCCTATTATGAATATTTCAGCCATATGCGTTAAACCTATAATTTTGAGGGTAGTTCTCAACCAAACTGACGTATATCACATATATCTAATATTTGGTTTTAAACCAGACTACTGTTTAGATTCCCCCATATGTGCACGTTATGTTTTTTTTGGTAAAGTATGTGCACGTTATGTTGGTATTCATAAAACTGTAATTTTCTGGAGAGACAAATCCTTCAAGAGGTGAAGTTGAACAAGGGGGCGGTGGCAAAGGAGGAAACTCCCGACAAAGGAAAAACTGTTCCTATGGTTGATGGAAGAGGCGCAAGGCCGCTTGATGTGCTTTGGTTTCTGAAGCCCTGCACTCTGTCAAGCTGACACTTGAAATTTCGAGTGACTACCCGTCTGCTCTTCTTCCTCCACCCTCCGCTGCTGTCGATCTTGCCTCGGGCTTTAGCACCTTCCTACGCCGCCTTGAACGCTCTGCGCGGGTCATCACCAGCGGAGGTTCAAAGAGCGACAACGACAGAGCAGCATAGCACAGACCCACTCAGACCCAGCTTTAACACGGTCCCGCACGTCCGACTGGCAAAAACCTCGGACGACACATAGGAACACATCAACCCCTCAGTGAGTGACCCGTGCTCTCTCGCGTTCGCTTGAACTCCGACTTTCGCGATGCCTAAAGAAGATCCGACCAGCCCAATCGTGCCCTCCGGACGCCGCCTCCGGAGCGACGACGTGGAGCTCGCCCACTTCGCGAAGCCGCCGCCTCGCCGCAACCAGAGGCGCAGCAGCAGCAAGTGCTTCGTCTACGCCCTCGCCCCGATCGTCATCCTCCGCGCCGCCTTCCTCGGGTTCGCCCTCACCGTCCGTGTCAAGTAGGGGTGTGCAACGGAAACCGCCCGAACCGGGAACCGGCCGGACCAGACCGGACCGGTCGGTTTCGGGCGGTTCTAGAGGGTCTCGGTCCGGTCTCAGGTCCCTATTTTTGGAACCGGTGACCGGTTGGTCCGGTTCCCGGTTTCGGGGTCGGAACCGGACCGACCGGACCGACCGGACCGGACCGACCATTTATATATATATATATTTATTTTTAGTTTATAAACTAATCTGCAGTACCCATCACCATATTCATTTTTCCTCTTATAACTCTTAAGCTAATCCCTCCCCTTTTTTTTAGTTTCTGAACCTATCTACAACAGTAACCATCACATCATATTTCCTTTTTCAAATTTTGCAACTCTCACTTTCCCTTTCCCTCTCTCGTAAGCCTAACCGCTCCTTCTTTTATTTAGTTTCTACTCTAATCTACAGTAGCCATCACATCAACTTCCATTTTCCCAAATTTTACAATACAATTTGGCGACAATTCTCACTTTGCCTTTCCCTCTCAAAACCGTAACCCCTCCCCTCTTGCTCGCTGGACGCCTCGCCCCCAACGCCTCACCTCACGTCTCACTCGTGCTGATGCTCGGCTCTCTTCCTCCGAGTGCCTCATCGCAACGTCTCGCCTCACACCTTGCTCCCTCGGACGCTTAGCTCTCTTCCTCCTCCAAGTGCCTCGCCGCAACGTCTCGCCTCACACCTCGCTCCCTCGGATGCTCAGCTCTCTCCCTCCTCCGAGCGCCTTGCCCCGATGCCTCGCTTCACTCCTCGCTCACTCTGACGCTCGGCTCTCTTCCTCCTCCGAGCACCTATCCGCGAGGTCTCGCCTCATACCGCGCTTGCTCGGACACTCGGCTCTCTTCCTCCTTCAAGCTCCTCGCCCCGACGCCTCGCTCGCTCTAATGCTTGGCCAGTGCCTCACCTTGACGCCTCGCTCGCTCTGACGCTTGGCTCTCTTCCTCCTTTGCTTCGCCTGAGGTCTGCACATTTACGCTTGGCTCTCTTCCTCTTATGCTTTGCCCGAGATCTGTGCATTCCTGCTCTTTGGAGTGACGTTTGCCTCCTGATTGACATAGGTGCGTTTCTCGGCTTCACTTTCGCCGGTTGTAGATCGCTGTCTTTTTGTAGCGTTTGTTTCAGTATGATCTCACTTGATATAGGTGTGGCGGTCTCATTGGAGTTTGCTTGGTTGTTTAGTCTCTAAATGGGTCTGCTGATAGGTCATGCGAAGCATGTAGCAGTAAGTCGCAGCCTCCCGTAGTCGCAACCTCGCCTCATGCCTAGCTTCGATCAAGTTGCTTAAGCCTTGACGTCAACACCTTCCCCTCTCACAACCTTGCCTTGGGCCTTGCTCAACACTCAAATGCCTTTCCATCGTCAAAATTGGTACATTTTCTCTTTCTCCACAAGTTGTGAAAATTTTAATTGTCAATTGATTCATTGATTCGGGGACAATCCTCTGAGGTTTATGAAATGAAACAAGTGATGGTTCATTGGAACCGGACCGGACCGGACCGGACCGGTTGGTCGGTCCGGTTCTCGGTTCCAAGACCAGCCGGTCCGGTCCACGGTCCAGAAAAGTGGGAACCGGTCCTCCCGGTCCGGTTCCCGGTTCTTGGGTGGAACCGGACCGAACCGGGAACCGATCACCCCTAGTGTCAAGAACCTCGAGCTCAGGCTTCGCCGCGTCGACGTCAAGTCCCTCAACTACTCCACCGCGGCCTCCTTCTCAGCTCCCTCGACCGCTTCGCCGGTTGGGAGGCCATCCTCCGGAACACCAACTTCGAGGGGTTCGAGTTCTCGAACGACACGGCTGTGAGCGTGATCCACGGAGGGGCAGCGCTAGGCAGGGGGAAGATCGAAGGAGGGAGAGCGGGAGCGAGGGATAGGCCGAGAGTGACAGTGAAGATGGAGGTGAGGTCGAGCGAGCTTGCGGCGGACGTCGACGGGAGCAAGAACCTTGCCAGCGACGTCGGCTCAAATATAGCACGAGCACGAGCGCCGGAGAGAGCGAGCAAGCGCCGAAGAGAGAGAGGAGACCTGAAATTTTGAATTTACGGAAGGAGTGGAGAGGCGTGAAGAAAGTAAAGACGGTCTATTGTCCTTTTGCTGTAGCTATAGGAGCGAAAATTTTTCAAAATGGCGCCTCACTCACGTCCTGCTCAGTCTGTCCGGATTGTGGGCCCGTGGACACGTGTCGCCTTCTTACCTCCTTCTTGTTTGCCACGCTGGAGCACCAGACGTACCCAATATTTTCTCACAGCATTTTCGTCTCCAATGGAAATTTTTTTAAAAAGAGGTCAAACAGAAAGAAAACCTCTTGGAGCTCAAATGGACAACAAAAAGAATAAAGAAAAGGTAAGGAATAAGCTCAAATTAAGAGTAACCCAAAAGACAACAGAAAGAATTAAAAAAGGTGGGGAATAAGCGCAAATTTAGAGTGGCCCACGCCTAATCTTTTACTATGCGGGTAGGTTTGTAAGTAATAAATGCCAAAGTCGTGGAAGACTGGAGGTTGCTTGACTTTTGCCTGGTTCAGGTTGCATTTTCTACCCGATGAAAGATGCAAAAGTCGCCAAAGCGTGTTAAAGTGGACTAAGGAGAAATCAAGGTGGAACAGCAAAAGTTGCAAAACTATGTTTCTGGGAACCAATTCTCTCTTTGCCTTGGCACCAAGAAGTTTCCTGATGCGAACTGTCTACTTCCTTTCCTTCTATATTGTTGCATTTTCTATCCCAAGCAAGACGCAAAAGTTGCAAAAGCATGTCAAAGTGGGACCGCAAGAGATCAGAAAGGGGAAAGGAAAATAAAATTTTCATCTTCATTTGCAAGTGAGAAGGAAAATGGCCATGGGAATGGGTTTGGCTTGGTTGGATGAAGAGAGAATTCTGCTTTGAAGAACTATATAGATGGATAGATGGACCATAGAAGAGAATAGAATAGAGCTAATCCAAATGGTTCACATTGAAAAACTCTTTTACCGTTTTTGCCCGTTCTTTGAAATCATGAAAAATTGAGAAAACAGTAAATAAAAAAGTTAGCTTTTCCCGTCAAGAAAAAAAATAAATATATGAGTAAATGAATGCAGAGGAGAAATATAAAAAAAGAAGAAAGGGAAAAATAAACAAGACCTATATATATATACTAGCAACATCATGAAAAAATTCGGAAAATAGAAGAATTCACTGAGCCTGTAACTATAGGATGATGGTCACAAACTCATGATGGACGAGCGAGCCTCAACCGTTGATTTCACGCCAATTTGGTGACGGCATTTGCAAAGTCAAGTCCACTTCAATTAGATAAACTAATAATTGAAGTCACAGCAGATGACACACACACACACACACACACACACACACACACACACACACACACACACACACACACATATCAGTTCCACTTCCTCATTCACAAAAGCAACCACAGAATTCATAGAGTTCCAACTTCTCCAGAACATGAAGGATCACGCAATCATGGTCGAAAGGTATGTAATTCATTCATGTAAAAATGCCTAAGTACTTTGCTTAGAGCACGGATAAAGTAGCTATTTTTCTTTTTAAAGTATTTTTCTTGGAAATAATTTGTTCCCTATTTAGTACAGAGACAGCGAGCAACATCAACAACGGCAACAACAGAAGGTTTTTGACTCAACTCTTCATTGTTCACACATGTTTATCTCATTCCTTATGAATTGTATCTTGCTTTGTGTCGTGAGCATTTGGGGCACTTAGCTTTCTATATTTATTGCAGCTTTTAATTGTATTACTTTTGCAAAAATCCTTGCACATTAAGAATTCTTTATAACTTACTGCAATTAACTTGTTTAAACTAACTATATGGACTTTGCATGTCGTTGTAGCTAAGCTTTAGTTTGTATTGATGGACTCGCCTATGACATGTTGTAAAGCAATTTGCACTCACAATATGTCTAGTTAATTTTACTCATTGTACTCGTTAAAAAAAAAAAATTATTAATCATTGTACAGTTTCGTTTGTGGATAAGTAAGCCTCCGTCGATCAAGATTTAAGCATGCAGGTGCACCACTTCTGCTACAAGCTTGTATTATATAATATCATCATAAATTAATGATTTCAAATTTTGTTGTGTTTTTCTTTTGTAGACTTAGAGAACAAGAAGATGCCATCTTTGATAAATTGAAAGATTTCTTGAAATCCTCACTTACCTGGTGATTAGCTCTTCTCCAAGCTAAGGATTTACTTGTAAACACGCAAGCTACCTTCATTTGTAGAAAATTATCCACATAAACAACTAATTTCTCGACACCCTTCCACTCAGTTTGACATGTTCGTCATTTTGAGTGTAAGTTTTTGGTGCTAAGATCTTTTTTATGTATATTTTGGTTCAAAAGTCAATATATTACTTACCTTACAAAAAAAAAAAAGCAACAACAACTAATTAATCAAGAACAATTAGATCCATATATGACTGTAAAACACCAAAAACGATATATGTAATGGAATTAAAACGTACTTGTTTGAGCCATTACTTCATTTGAATAAAAATAGATCAATCTATTTAATCAGAAATCTATTAGAATGCTAGATTTTCATTTCTATGGTCTATTTCAGTCTAACATCTTTTAATTGGATTAAGCAATTGATAGGCATAACCTACATTTTTATAGGTTAGAGAGGGGACATAGTAAACCCTAATAAATAATGTGTCAATTAAGCCTCTTCCATTATGGACTTCAGTTAAACAGAATTATCTATACTTTGTTGCTTAACTAGGCCTGTTATTAATAGATGCCAAAACTCAATTCAATAAGATCGCTTGAGGGTTTAACAAATATTAACTCGATTATTTAAAATAGAAAATCAATTAATTAATGTAAGCCAATATTATAGGAAATTTCCAACATTCTCCCACTTTGGCTATATTAATTAACTTATTTTTATTTTGAAAAAATATTTTATATTAAAAACGATACTATTAGGTTAATAACTGAAAATTTTGTTTTATGTAGCCACAACTTAAAAAATTATATTCCAATAATGGCATCTCAAAACTAATATAATTCTATATAACCTCAGTATAGGATTATGGGGATCAATATGTTAAGAAAATACTGCAACACATGACATTCCATAATAATATATAATAAGTATTATATTTTCATGAATCATGACCCTAGCAGTGTAGTAAGAAATAATACTAACATGTGATCGGAATATACATTGTTTCTTATTGGTTTTCAATGCAATTTATCAACAACATGAAACTGCATTAGCGCAATTTCTAAACAACATGAAATTGCATGACTATGTCACAATTCAATATGAGATCTTATAATTAGTGACATCCAATCGTTTTTAAACTAAAATTTGTTTAAAGATGCTGTTTTATATTTCCATTTTTTAGTCAATAGGAGAAATGATAACAATATAATCAACAATAATGATCATTGAAAATAAATACCTTAATAGATATCATAAAAGCATTATCAATTTGCATATAACTATAATATCCAGAAATACAAATTATATAGCTTTCACTAACAAAAGAAATCAAAAGAGTCTAAAATACCCATATTCTTTATATGTTCTTTAAAAAAAATGGGCTGTAAACCTTTTGTTAGAGAATCAGCCAACATATTATTCTCGATCAAAATAATATCAAAATATTTCCCCTTTTGACCAAGTCCTTAATAGTATAATTTTTTTATCTCCGTGTGTTTGGACGCATTGCTAATCTTGTCATTCTTGGAATAAAATATAGCTGTAGTATTGTCATAGTAGATCACTATAGGTTTAGCAATAGAATCCACAACTCGCAATTCTGAGATCAAATTTTTGAGTAAAATAGTTTGAATTGATGCACCGTAACACGCTACAAACTCAACATACATTGTAGAGTTCATAATCAATGTTTGCTTTGCGCTTTTCTGAGAAATAGCACCTCCAACCATCATAACAACGTATCCAGAAGTTGATTTTCTGTCATCTGAACAACTAGCAAATCATCATCTGCATATCCAATCACCTTTAGGTCCTCAACTCTATTATACACGAGCATGAAGTCTTTTGTTTGTTGTAGATATCTCATTACCTTTTTAGCTACAACCCAATGTTCATGACTTGGATTCGACAAATATATTCCAAAAGTATTCACAACAAAAGCAATGTCCGGTCTGATACATAATTATGCATATATAAAACTGCCAACTGCACTAACATATGGATTATTCTTAATTACTTCTTTTCTAACATCATTCTTTGGGATTGTTCTATACTCAATTTATCTCATTTCATAATAGGAGCTTCACTTGACTTGCATATTGAATCTTTTCAAATTAGGAAAAATTAAATTATGGGGGTGCATGACAAACCAGAATTTCTGTTTCAGAAACAATTTTTCTATTCCAGACATGTTTCTGGAATAGAAATCCGTTTGATAAACTTATTCCGTTTTTTTATTTCTGAAATAGATTTATGTTCCAAAAATAGATTTAGAACAGAAATCGAAGTAGAAATTTTCTACTTCTTTATTTCTGAACATAAATCAGAAATAATTTCTCCATGAAATTTTCTACTAAGATGAATATGTTAGAAAAGTATTGTTAATAAGATGGCAATGGATCATAATATGCCAGAGATTCCATGAAATTGTGTTTTCAACTTTTGTAATGTATTTCTATTATTTTGTATTTGGGGATTTTCAATCTTTGCTTTTGTAATGTGATAATGTATTTGATGATTCCTATCTCAATTCTTGTAATGTGATATTTTACTTGAGAATTTCCCTTATTTGTAATGGTTCTTTATGACAAGCTCTATTACACTTCGTAAAATTCACTGATTTTTTTAAAATTTGCCGCAAATTACCCAATACACTTCTTTGTGTTTCTTTTTAAAACGATTGCTCGATATTGTAAACCATGGCGGCGATCGACATGACACACTAGCATGAAGGGGATTAGAATATGGTTGCCCACATTCATTCTACTAGAGTTTTGGGAACCTTCCATCATGCTCAAGAGTAATGCATATTGATCTCTTTTTTCTATTGTATGGAGACTATTGATAAGTATATTGTTTGACCGTAATTGCCTATAAGAATTTTGTGTGAAAGTATAGAAATTTTGATATAACAACTCTTACTTTGTATTTTTTTTTTTAAAAGGGAGACTTTACTAAAAAAAAAAAAAAAAAAAGCTCTTACTTTGTATTTGGGTCAATGGGTTCATAAGCATATGAAATTTGTAAGAATGGACATCTCATTTGCTCCAAAAAAAGAAAAAAATGTTTTAAGAAATAGAAATTTTATACTGTTATCAAACAAATTTCTATTTCTGAAACAGAAATTTTGTATCGTTATCAAACAGATTTTTTTGCTCAGAAACTCGTCTAAAAATGTAAATAGAAAAATCTATTTCTGTTTCAGAAACTATTTTTGGAATAGAATGGTTGTCATGCGCGCCCTAGAGAACCAACTTATAATAGGAAACATTTGACGTAGCCAAATGATTTTTTTATTCTTCAATCCTTTTGAAACTCCATCTTTTGGATGCCTTCTCTTTATTAGAACTCGTTGCTCCTACATGGCGAACCATTGAAGCTAGCGGAATCCTTTACTATTGCAAGGGCTATTATCTCTTTTGTGACTACAAAGAGTGTTTTCCACGCTTCCAGTGGTTATCCCTAGGTGACAAACTCAAGAGATTAAAAATGGAGGGAAAAGAATAAGAAGAAGAAATTTTCATCTTCATTTTCAAGTGAAGAGGAAAATTGTCGCGACCTAAATTTTCAGAGCAATCCTAAAGTTTAGGTTAATGGATTACTAAGTCCGAAGACTTGACATGGACCCTCCCAAGTCTTACCAATCGCGACTTGATAAAAATTAATTCATTTAAACATGCAATTTCAATTTGGAGCTGCCACTAACCAATTAGGGCTGGTTAGAAACCAAAGTAAAGTATGGAAGAATACTTTACTATTGCGAACCAGAGATTCAATAGGTCCGGGGACATGATTACGCTAGATTAGTCTAACGCCATTTCGGTACCTTTTATTTTAATTTTAAAAATATTTTGCAGGCAATGTTGATTAATTTAAACCTAAGCTACTAACATACAAATGGTGGTCATGCGGATGCGCAATCAATAAAATAACATTCAAATAAAAATGCTAATAAAAATACATGTCCTAAACATGATTTCTAAATAACATGACACCTAATTTTTTCTTTTTCTTTTAAAAAAATTAATTATATGCAATCTTAATCTAAATTTAATATGCATGGATTTTACTTTAATGATATGTGAGATGCAATTCATATGGTATGACTTAAACTTATTACTATATGTATGCAATCTAATTTATATAATCCTAAATATGCATGTGCTACGTGATATGTGATGAATGACATGGTATTTCTACATGCATGCTATTTTATGATTTTTTTATGATGATTCATTTTTTAATGCATATATGCAACCTATGCTAAATAATGATGATATGAGATTAATTATGAATTAACTTATTAACTAACCAAGGAAAAGATCTTTTATTTTTATTTTTTAATGACATAGTTTTTTTTTTTTATTGAAAAGAAAGTAACTTAATGGAGCAAAGATCATCTTTTAGCATTTTCATTTTTATTAAAAAAAAAATTAAACTATAACTCATATGGCATGCATAACATTTTTGTTCCTCTTTTTTTGTTTTACTAAATGAAAATTGACTTAATCTAAAACTAATTAGACTAACTAAAGTGAATGATATTCTAATTTATTTTAGGAATCAATTTAACTTAAACTATATTTTATCCTAAAAGCTATATAAAAAATCAAGACATGCCAACATTATTTAAAATTAGCCCTAACAAAAATCACTCATCTAAAAGTATAATCTAAAAATTATAATCGTATAAATGCAATTCTAATTTACTAACCCTAAGACTATAGTCCTATTTTACTAAACTTAAATGCTCTAATGCAATATTTAGATTTTTATGCATTTTCTGATTTATTTATTTATTTTATTTAATCTTTCTAAACAAGTAATTATTTAAAAGAATGAAGATAAGAATTAAAATAATCAAAAAATAATCCGTTGTCTCACGGATTAAATTACTAATTATTTTAACTCTATAATGTTTTAACAATTGTAATACTATCAAAATTCCTAAAAAATTAAAGTAATTAACATAATGACCCGACGTCTTACAGGTCAAATTAATAATTACCTTAATTTGGGATAAAACTCCTAATGTCTACAAAGTCTATAAATATTGACATACAATACTACAACTTAAAAAAAAGCTAACATAACATGAAATAAGTTAAAAAAAATAAAAAAATAAAAAAATACTACTTAATCTCCTTTTCTTTTTTCTTTTGTTTTTTCCCTTCTTCTTTTTCTTCCCAAGCACGGCTTGTGCTCGTGGGGCTGGTCACCGGCTCCAGTGAGGGGCGGCAGATCGGAGGTCTGGCAGGGGAGAAACTCCGGCGGCAGCAGGTGGCGGAGCTCGGGAAGGGAATTCGGAGCAAGGCTGGCAATCGGATCGGCAACGGCAGCAGCCTCGAAGGCGGAGCAGAGGTGATGCGGGCTGCAGGGGACGCCGGGAAGGTAAGCGAGGCAGCAGCTCGGACCAGGAGGCGCGGCTTGTCGCAGGAGCAGCAGCGGCGCTCGAGCAGCAAGGACCCGTGGAGCAGGGCGTCGGGTGCTGCAGGTCAGCGACGGCAAGGTGGCGCGGGGGCGCGGCGACCAGTGGGGGCGACGCTGGCTCTCGGGCGGAGGCGCAGGCAGAGGGAGGCGTCGCGGGTGTCGGCGTAGACCACCGGCGAAGGGCGTCGCGGGCCGGGAAACTCCAGGTGCAGGTCCTGATCGGAAGCGGGGCCGTCGTGGGATCTACAGAGGGGCTCCGGCGTCGCTGGGTTGTTGGCGGGACTTCGGGTGCAAGTCCGGCGTCGCGAGGGGGAGAACACGGAGCGGCGGATGGTGTCGGGCGCAGGTCCGGCGTCGCGAGGGGGTTCACCGGCGGTGAGCTGAGATGCAGATCATGGGTTGAGGTGCGCGGGCGACCGGTGGTGTCTCGACGGGGAGCGTCGGCAGCAGGGCGGCTGGCTGACGAGCGGCGACGCAGGGGGGTGGCCTGGTGCGAGAGACCGGCAGCGAAGGAGCTCGGTTTGGGCAGCAGCGAACAGAGGGGGCGTCGGGTGGCTTACTCGAAGGAGACGATGAACAGTCCCCTTTTCTTTTTTTTTTTTTTTTCTTCTCTGCCGAACCCTCACACGTCTCCCTCACTCACACTTTTCTGCTTTGCCTCACGTCATCTCTCTCTGTCTTCTTCTGCAAATGCTGCTCCACTGCTTTTCTTTTTTTGACTTTTTCTCTTCTTTGTTTTTCTTTCTCTTCCCTTTTCTATTTTCTTTTCTTTCGACGAAAGGCCAAAAGCTCGCACCCTCTATTTATAAAGTGAAGACTCGAATTTGTTTTAACAGATGGAGATTTTCGCTTAACCTCTCAACAACAAAGTGGCTTCAAAATCCCACAGTTGAGTTTTTGAATTCAAAACTTTTTTTCAAAATTTCCCTCTAATCAAATATTATCTTTTATTTTTTAAAAATTAAATTTAAATAAGTGTCAACAAAAATCATCATGGAAAATGTGGTCAATGCAATACTTGTTTAATTGGCTGAAGAGAAGACTATGCCTTTTTTGTTTGGGTGATGAAAACTATGCCTTGAAAAGCTATAGAGATATATAGATTAGAGAATAGATATGGTTTGCATTGAAAAAAACATTTTTGCTGTCGCATTCATAGTCTAAAATATTTTAGATTCGGAAAATAGTAAAATACCAAAAGGCTTCATTTATTTCAAGAAAAATGAATGATTTGAAGATATTTTCCTAAAAATCATTGCTTGTATTGCTTGAAATAATTAGTTTATGAAAAAAAAAATTCATGATCGATAATAATTTATGTCTAAATATTTTCGTGGACGAAGAAAATATTTTGGATGATGATAAATTTTTCCAGTGACTAATTATTGCAGGTGAGATCAAAAAAAAAAAAAAATTATTGCAGGCAAAACAAATAGAGTTTAAGTGATATTTTCTTTAAGACTCCATTTTTTTTGTAGAAAAATTGATTCGGAAAAATTTTCCTACAAATAATTATTTATATTGCTTACAAAAATGAATAAACAAAAAATATGTTCATCGTCCATGCAATGTGTAAACACAAATTATTGGTGCTAATGAAAATATTATTCATTAACTAATAATTTTAATTGATAGATGTGATTATTTAAAAATATTTTTCAAATTATTTATTTTTTGAAACAAATGTGCCCTAAAAAAGAAAACCGAGTGCCATTTTCATATCAAAGGTTTGATATGACCTGATTTGCAAACGGTGTCCATGACATGTATAATACCAATTAGAATTTGGCCGGTTTCCTTTTATTCTTCAAAAGCACCCTTCAAGAAGAAAAAAAATTTAACTTTGATTAGTTTTGGGAATTCATCCTAGTGCAAACAAACATTTTTTTTTTTTTTCCATTTCTAGTCATTTTCTATTAAGTATTGATAAGCACAGTACATATGCTAATTTGATTCTAAACTATTAAATCTAGAAGGTCTAATGTGAGATCCATATGAATCCCACTAAATTGATCTAATATTAACGCACTTTCAAAATAATTTTTCATTCTTTGTACCTTTTCTTTTCAAGCTTAAGGTTACTTAGGTAATTTAGAGGCCAAAATTGGGTGATTGCTAATTCTTATTGTTGGTTTTCCATGAAAATATTTCAAATCAAACTACCAATAGTTGTTCCAAAAAAAAACTACCAGTAGTTACGAAAAATTAGTTCATTTACAGGAAAGTAGAATACTAGACCTTTTGTTTTGAATCTCCTCCGAGCTCTTCAGATTATCATTAGGTCCACTGATAGTATAGTAATAAGTTGGCCACCTGCCAGAAAAGGGACACTGGTTTCGTCCCACATGGAAAATAAAATAAAATTGAGTAATGTGATAGTTCTATCACTTTTGCCGTCTCCGCCATTCAATTTCCCTTGTTACTGGGTAACTTGATTATCCGGGATCAAGTGGAAGTAAATTTTTATATATGTTGAAAATCACAGCATCAAATTTCACTGAAAAAAAAAAAAAAAGGTGGGGTTTCTTTAAAAAAAAAAAAAAAAAAAGGTGGGATTATCCACCATTTTTACATTACTTGGAGGAAAGCCAATGAGCAACTGTCCCTATGGTCGGGGGTTGAGATGGGGATGTTAAAGTTCAAGGATCAAAGCCTAGCAAAAACCAAAGAAAAAAAGAATAATAGAAAGAAATTATCCAATTGGTTCTAAACCTATTACAGGCATGCTAAAGTAATCCTAAATTTTTTAAATTTGTCAATTTAATTTTTAACATTTGTGCGAAAATTTCATGTAGCCATTGTAGCTAATATTTGTCAAAAATTGCTGATGTGGTGATGTACCATGTAGGACAATTGACAATGACTTGCCAAAAATCGTATTTGAGTGTCGATAGCTCACCATCTAATTTAGAATGGTTAATTGTATAAGCACGTGTCAAAATTTTTTCCATATTGACAAGATTTTGCCTGTTGAAACTAAAAAGCAAAATGTTTGCAAAATAATTTTTGTGTTTCAACCAATGTCACAATATTTATAGTTACAAAGTGCAAAAATGATTCTTTTATGTGATTTATGATATTTTACAAAGACTTAAGGCATTTTTGCCATACACAAGTGCAGAATGTTATAAAATGTTACTTTTATAATTCCCGATATCACAACATTTTCCTAATATACATACAGAATTGATTATTTCCAATCGTTTGATGTCACGATGGTCTGTTATAACTATAATGAAAAATATCATAAAACAAAATTAGAGAATTTTGTGCACCATAGAAATCTCATTTGATAATTTCCAAAAACCCCTTCAGTTGCCCACTCTTTAAAAGAAGGCTTTCTAGAGTCACACGATTCGACCGTCGTTGATCGGAAATGAGACACGGTTTCCTATAAAAGTTCAGAAGAAAAGGAAGAGAAAGAAGAAATCCACCCAAACAAAAAGGAAAAATAAAAAGGTAATATAAGTCAGGAGTGGGCCCCCACTCGATCTTGTTTGGAACGATGGAACGGCATCAATAATATGTCACTTCAAGAGGGAGGGGATGACACGACTGTCAATATCGGTACCTAAGGATGAGGAAGGGTCAATTCCTCAATTCCTCAGCGGCCGCGGCCATGGCCATGAGGAAGGAAAATATCGTCAATTCCTCAATTCCTCATCCTATAAGTATATCTATTCTGCTAGTCTTTAGTATAGGGTTGAAGGAAGCATCAACTCTCTTTATTGAAAAGCTAGCAAGAGATCCATGTCCGACATCAACCTTACTTCAACTGAGGCTCAGAGGTTAGTTTTGCATTTGAGCATTCACACCTTATGTCGATTAGATAGAACTCTTCATCGTATGCATGTGTGTCTTGCTCCTTATGAATTATTAGGAGTGATTGGTTTTACGGTAGGTCGATTCCCAACCTAGAGCTAGGATTCCATCTTGTCCACTCGAGAACCGGATGGACAAGTTGCATGGGGATTGGTTGTATATTTTTTGTTTTTCTTTGTTTCTTCTAATACACGCACAGACTTCTGGTCACAAATAGCTAAATCGGCAGCATGATTAATGAAAAATGGTGGGTTTGTTTTGCCTTGGTTATCATGTAAAGCACTCCCCTTTAGACTGGTCACTAATATGCTGACCATTTTGGTTCCACATGTTGTCGTCGATTGCTTGCTTTATTTGCTTCTTTGGCAAAAGCCCATTCTGATCTTTCTCTCATACGATCGTGCCACTCCTTCAGTACTTCTGAGGCTATGCTCTAGCTTGATTCTCGCGTGGCAGCCATGCTTTCACATAGACCACTCTTTGATTTGATACTGTGAAGCTAAAGTAATAGAGACCATAAGCAGATTGCCTCGTTGAAAGAATACAGGTACTCGAGAAAGAACCCAAAAAAAAAAAAAACAGTGAAATTAAAGCATATGATTTATTTCAGAATAAGAAAATAAAAAAAATTAAGTAATTTGGGTTGATCCGTTGGTTTGGTTTGGCCGGTCCGATTCCTCACGTGGAATTGGGAATTGTACAAGTAATTTTTTATTCCAAATTTTTGGAATTGAGAGTCGAACTAATTCTTTCAAGAATCACTCAAAATTGGCTAGTTTTTTTTTTTTTGGAATAAAAATTGGCTAGTTTGGATTGGGACCGATGTACACCCTTATAAACTATATCCTCCTTTGGATCAAGAGCAATCAATGCACTTGGCTTTTTTTTTTTTTTTGCCTTCTTCTCCTTCCTCTGGCCAGACGCCGGCCAGAGGTGAGGGCCGCGAGGCGGCCGTCGCGATCTAGCGACGCCGACCTCGCCATGGTCGGGCAAGGCCGAGCCTCGCCCGATCCGGCGACGGCCGCCTCGCCGGCCACCGCGAGGGCGAGGGTCGACCTCGCCTGGTGGCCGGCAAGGCTGCCGTCGCCATCGCCACCTCCGTCGCCTCCCCCGTCCCCCCGATCGTTGGCACGATCTCCCCCTCGAGCTCAAGCGGCCCTCCCCGACCGTGACCGTCGCAAAACCCCGTTCCGAGCGCCTTTGGACCGACGAGGACGAGATCGAGCTCCTCCGCGGGTTCCTCGACTACACCACGCAGCGCGGCAGGGCCTTGCCCTCGCCAGTGGCCGGCGAGGGCCGAGCTCGTTGGATCTGGCGAGGCTCGGCCTCGCCCGGCGACGGCGAGGCCGCCGTCGCCAGATCTGGTGAGGCTTGGTCTCGCCCGCCATGGCGAGGTCGAGCCTCGCCAGATCTAGCGACGGCCGCCTCGCCGCCGGGCGAGGCTCGCCTCCGCCGGTGGCGGCGGGCGAGCCTCGCCGGTGGCCGGCGAGTCGGCCTCGCCGGCCCTCACCTCGGCCGGACGCCGGGGCGCAGGAAGGAGAAGAAGGCCTAAAAAAAAAAGAATTAAAAATATTTAAAAATTCGAAAAAAATAAAAAATATTAAAAAATTACCTCACCGGCCGGCTATCCCCCACCGGCGTCCACGTTAGCGCCGGCCGGCCAATTTTGGCCGGATGGACTGAATTGACACAATTATAAAAGGTTTAGGACTAAATTGGACAAAAAAAAAAAGCTTAGGACTGAATTGACACAATTGCAATAGGTTTAGGACTTTTTTGATAATTCTCCCCTTTTATTTGTGTGTCCATCCATATCAATCACGACTTGTTTATTACTTATTGCAATCGATCTGTTTAGACTAATTATATGGACTTTGCATGTCACTGATGCTGAGCTCTAGTTTCTAATTTTGGATTAGCATATGGTATGACCGGTAGTAATGCAATTTGGGAGAAATCATCGCCATCATTTTATATATGTACAATTCATTCTACAGTTTATTTGTGGATAAGTAAGCTTCCATAAAGACCATACTACAAGCTGATATTATTTATTTACCTCATAAACTAATGATTTCAAATTTTGTTGTTCTTTCTCATAGACTCGGACAGCAAGAAGATGCCGTCACTAAGAAATCAAAAGATTTCTTAATATCCTCACTTATATGGTCATTAGCTCTTTATGGAGCTAAGGATTTACTTTTAAACAAGCAAATAACCTTCATCACAATAGCTATAGTTCTCATCGTGCTCTTTGGCATCCATTCACGAACAACACAAAGCGATGGTGGAAAGCCATTCATCAATCTCACGTTTCTCATAGTGGGATGTGTTATTGTTGGAGTAGCAATTGACTCGATTGTATTGAATTCTTTCATCAAGTGGGTTATCTATGGTATGTTCCTTGTTATGGTAGCAACAAATCCCAAGTACCAACAAATATACCTAGAGGTGAAACAAATTTTCAAGTCCATGTGCGAAGGAATTTGTTCGATACTCAAAAAGTTGCTCATTCAATTGCAAGGGATTATTAAAGAACTTTTGAAAATTATTATTGCAAACCAAGAAGAACCACCGATGAATGACAACATTGTGACTCGACCTGTTCACAGCGATGGAAGAGGAGTTGGGGAGGACATTGTCTAGTTGATCTTGCAATGGAATTTGACACCCTTTGTCTCTCTTTTTTCCCTTGTATTTCAAGATGTTTGTACGTCATGTGACATGAATATCTGAGCTTTTTTCTCTATATTATGTGTTTGTACGATATAAATCAGCTAGCCTTATATCATGATTCCAAAGAGATGTTACATCCATCATATTTGAGATCTAACATCTAACAAGTTTTTGAATTAGGTAAATCTCCCTTAAGAAATGTGGATGATACTTATTATGACTGTTATGCAAGTGTCCAATAGGTGAATTACTTCATCATTAACTTTTTAGGAATCCCAATTGAACACAAGTCTTTATACTTTATTAACATTTATAGACTAAGTATATGTTTTTCGAACAAAATAAAAGGTATAGGTTTGGATGGCAAAGGAGTTTAGTCATCTCCTTTGATGTTGGGTTTAAGTTTTGCTGGGAGCATTTCACGCATATAATCTTGCAAAAATCCAGTTGGTGTGGGGAGTGCCCCCATCTCCCGAAAAGATAGACTAGTTGAGATGTGCAAAAATTAATCCAAACACTATGTGACTGCTAATTCCTATGAGAGTTATAGACTTAGTTACAACATGTCATGGTTACAATAATATAATTAGAGAATGATGGAAAATTTTCTATGATTGAACACGTTCAAAAGGCCAGATTTTAACAAATAAATGAACGAGAGATTATTTTAGGATATCTAAAAAAATGTGAGTTTTATCAATGATACTATTTGACAAGAATTTGTAGCTTCAAATAGATACCTAAAGGGGAGATGAGAAAGGAGAGACCAAAAGTGGAGGAAGAAGGAAACACACCGGAAACCGCATGTGCTCTCCCAGGAATCTTCTTTCCCCTCTGCTGTCCCTGTCTAGACGGGATCCTTCCTGAGCCTCCCTTCCTGCCTTTTTCCCGTTCCTATGTCACTGTCTTATTTCCAGACTTCCCCAATATTTCTCGGTCAACGCCATCAATAAGAGTGGCTTTTTTAAGGGTTAATACCTACAAATTTATTAAAAATTTTAATCATAAAAAACTACAAAATGATACATTTATAACAAATTTACCATCCGTTAGTTTATTTAAGTTGTATTAATACCACAAAAAATCATAAACGGGTATACCTATGACAAACGGAGGCTAAAACCTTAAACCAATATATCTGTCAATTGCTATATATTATCAAACTTAACAATTCAATGGTAAAATTTAACGAAAATTGATAGAAGGTAAATTCATCACATGTGTACCAATTTGAGATTTTTCGTGGTATCAATCTTTTATTTAATTGACTGGATGAGATTTCTTGTTCACCATTCATTTGATTTACTATATCTACTGTCCAAAATTTCGTGGGACTATGCTTTAAAAACTTGCACAAAAAGGGAAAGACAGTAGGTGTTTTTCATTTATCTTGCAATTAACCCGCGCCTTATTCCTTTTCGAAGTATTTATAGAAAATCCTTTCATTTATACTGTTAACTTTTCCAATTTCAATAGATAAAGTATCTCAGAACAAGAAAATACCTTTTTTTAAAATAAATGATCTCAACACCTAGATAAAAATAATAATAAAAAACAGCCCAACTTTCCGTTTCGACGATAGGCATAACTTACCTGCTATTAAGGATAAGACCACTAAGCATAGCAATAATATGAAATCTATCATCGATTTTTTTTTTCAACCCTTTAGAAATTTTTCTTTTTTTCTTTAAATTTATTAAGAGAAATGGAAGGGAGGTGTTTTAGGAGTAATACACCTTCTAGGAGGAATTGCCACCTTATGGACGTTCTTATGAGCAAAATTTTTTATCCGCTTAGCCCTAACCTCCTCTTATATCCGACTGATAGTTTTAGAGGGGCTGGACGATTTAATTCATAATGGGTGCTCTTTTTATGATGCTGGTCAAAACAATTTCCACAGCTAATAATTAATGTTAGTTGAAAGAAATGTCTAAGGTTAGAAAGCAGAATTGATATGTCTAGCTGGCCCAATAATCATATAACTTAAAAGTTTTTAGTGAATTCAAATACCCCTAAAGTAAGTCAACAAATTTATACTTCCAACTTCATTTTGAATCCCATATTATAAAACTGTTAAATTTTCTTGAAACTCTCTAAAATTACTAAAGCGGCAAACTGCCATGGCCCCTCACAAGCTTGCTACGTGTCAATTTCTGGTTGGATGTCATCTTTTTTTTAAAAAAAAATTATACAATATGTGTCGCAATGGAAATACCAATGCATTTAAATGGCACAGCGATCCGGGGCTATGGACTAAACATCCCGTTTGGGTGGGAGGTGCCAGGTTACATTCTCTAGGCACATCGTCCCAATTATTCTTTTCAATCATTTTCGTATTTTCTCTTTCTTTCCTTAGTATATTCACAAATTTAAAAATAAATAGTATCTAATAAATATATAATAATAATCACCGCCCGCGGTGGCCGCGATGGTTAGAGATTTTTCCCCCATCAAGGGGGGAGGGGTTTGAAACCCATCGTCCCCATTGCGTGACTCGCTTGTGACTGGGTCTGTGGCGGTGGCTCAGTTTGCCCCGGGTTTACCCCGCTGGCTACTGGTTGTACGGGAGTTCCCGAGCCATCAAAAATATAAAATAAATAAATATATAAAATATTGTTGTAAAAACTAAAAATTCATTGTCCTATAATGTAATTATCAAGGGTCAATAGTAAGGTTCATACATTAAGTTATTGAAAACTAACAAATGACTCATGAACTACAATGAGAATAGACAAATTCTTACATCGTATATGAATATATTTGGCTGAGAATCTTCTCAGACAAAATATCCTTCAATGAAGGATGGTTCTTTGGTTTTTTTATTTGTATTGGGTCCTGTGTTGTTTCGGAAAGAAAGTTATGATATTCTACTATTATTGCAATAAATAAAAGATAATTCTAATGTAATTGAAAGTAAATGCAAATGGAGATAACTAAAGAAAGATAGCCAAAGACTGAATACACGGGTTTCGTTGTTCAATCTGGTGATCCCAACCACTAGGATTCGCCCCAGTGGCCACCATTCTAACATGGAATGGGGGGTGAGGGGTTCAAATCCTCACATTCTCAGGGGAGGATGGGGTGGGGATGCGTAAGTTTCTTTTCGACTCCCACCGCCCGCAGAGGTAGGGCAAAAGTTTGAAAGTGAGTGTAGAGTAGGAATAGCTAAAAAAATAAAAATGGTGATCCCTTACAATGACTTCTCTTTGGCTATTTATAGTGGGATAAATAAAATAACTACTCCAACATCTATTGTTTAATTATAAACTGCTCAGAATATTCTTTTGCCATAACTATATCGTCTTATCTATGGTTGGAACCGGCGTTTCAGCAATGGAATCCTTCTTATCTCCTTACTTCCAAGTGATCGTCGGTTTGGTAATTATTATGTTTGATTTGGGCCTGATGGGCTTTGTTGGTCATCGCCGGCCCGCTAGGTCTATTTTGGTGTTGACAGAATATAACATTAACTTCTTTAAGAATTAATAATTCAGCCGTGTTATCTTTAAATGTTACATCTGAATTAAAATTTCGTTTTGAGGCATTAGTCATTAAAAACTAATAAATGACTCACCAACGATGATAAGAACAGATGTATAGATGTATTCTTATTTATAATTTATCAACATAAACTTCAAATGTTCTTTACATGACAAATTCTTCTTTGTATCAATTGATATTCCATCCATATCATGTACAGATGCTATATCAATTGAATTTTTATTCTGTGGCATTAGTTGTTGATTATAATTTAATGAAAGCTCATTTGATAGGGTATTGCTTTTCCCCTTCTATGAAGTTCAAAGCCTCACTTTGCGCATTCTTTTGTTAATTTATGAAAACAACAATGAATTTATCTTTGCTAGGGAGCAAAAAATTTAATTCCCATTATCATATAGTCCAACACATCAATTTTATTAAAGTTAAAGAAAAATTCGAAATAAATTTTTTTTTTGTCAAATAAGTAAATGTTTAAAGTGGGGCATTGTCTCAAGAAAAGGCTTTAAATTGATTTTGTTTTAAATAATGACATAAAGTGATTACCAATCTTAAATAAGGGTCTAAGATAGGCGGGTAGCCAAATGTTTACCGGCCCGTATTTTCCGATGACTCAAATTGTGCACTTTGTTGGAAATTTGCAATTGAAGAAAAAATGTAAAAAAATCCCCAAATTTAATTTAGATTAGATTCTTCCTTCATTTTTCACTTTTCTTACTCTCCCATTGCTCCTCAAGCAAATTGCTCCCTGTCCGATATGCGGTCACTTCACGCCTGGTCCTTGCCCCTCCTTAAACAACCCTCCTCACTCCTTGCCCGCTACTCGCGAGCTTCAGCCCATCGTCCGCTGTCCACCATCGTCTCTTCGTTCCCACATTTCCGTCGTCCGTGACCTTCAAGTCCTTTTCGCGAGCCCATGCTTATTCATCTGTCTAATTATTAATCACGTCCTCGTTGGATTCTTCTTTCGTTTGTGATTTGAGAAACGGCTTTTTGATGTTGCAGGTTGACGGAGGCTGATCTTCCCCGGAGGAATGGTACAAGACAATCATCATCAAATGGTTTGTCGCTCTTCCTTTCAGGCTTACGCTAGTTGTTGTGGGCTTTCCCTTGTTAAGTTGCTTTGAACAGGAATGTAGCTCGAGCCTGGCATGCTCCCTTTGTAAGGTTCGTGCTGTTGATTTAATTCCTTTTACACATACATATACGAGCTTTAATTTTCTAAGAGCTCTCAATCGTGATTAATGTTAAGTTGCTATGTTGATAACAGGTCAGCTAATGGGCCAATCAAGGTTATAGGCCTTGTTTGATAAGGCCGATGTCAAGTGCTAGCCTGCTAGGATGACCAGGAGGCATGCACTTCCTATTAAACCAGGAAATAGTGGACGACGGACTGAAGCTCACGAGGAGCGGGCGAGGAGTGAGGAGGATTGAATGAGGACTGGGCCTAAAGCGGGGTGGATCGGGCGAGGAGCGATTTGCTTGAGGAACAGCAGGAGCAGGAGAGGAAGAAGAAAAGTGAAAAATTGAAGGAAGAACCTAAATTTAATTTGGGGATTTTCTTCATTTCTTTACCTAATTGTAAATTTCAGACAAAATTACCCCTCTTTTAGTCGCTTGAAAATGTTAGCCGGTGACCATTTGGCAGGCTAGCAATTTTATGCCCTTATTTGAAACTTAATTAGCCACTTCATACTTTTATTTGAAATAAAGTCCACTTTGGATCATTTTAGAAAAAATGGCTTTACTTCAAACTTTTATTTGGAATTTTTATTAAATTTAATATACAAAATAATTATTGATAGAAGTCCATAAGACTTTTCAATCTCTAAAAAAAAGGGTATAGTATTACATCATGCACTATTTTAAATTGCTTTATTCTTAAAAGATTAAATTTGAAATATAAGTATGTTGATTTTCTACCAATAGAAACTTCAACGATTTATACTGTGGCAATGCGCGGGCCCTCTACAGCAATTCATTGCTCTATTTTATGGCGCTCAGATCGCATTTGCAAGTTTCAATCATACATTAACAAGTGTTAACGCTATTTATCTTATTTTTATTTTTGGTATAGCGTGAAAACGAAAGTTGATGTTTTATTTCAAATAAGTCGTACATGGAAAAAAAAAAAAAAAAAAAAAAAAAAACGGAAAAAAAGAAG